>NW_006921762.1:5419877-5432420 GCF_000298275.1 Orycteropus afer afer
AAAAAAAAAAAAAAAATGTCCTTCCGTATATAAACCATTCCTCGTATCTGGCCTTTCTTCTAGTCCATCTTACTCTGGGATGGTCCTCTAAAACCTGTTCAGCATCACAGCAACATGCAGCCTCTGCTGACAGAGGGTAGCTACACATCCAGTGTATTGGCTGGGAGAAATAAAACCTGGTCTCTCACAAGGAAGGCAAGAATTCCACTGAACCACAACTACCCTCATTACCCATAAAAATTCCCCAAACCAAATCCATAGCCATCAAGGAAATTCTGAATCATAGCAACCCTGAATCCATAAGTAGTTGTTGTTTGGGGCCATCAAGTCATTTTCCACTCGTAGTGACCTATGTACAACACAACAAAACAGTGCCTGGTCCTGCACTATCCTCATAGTCCTTGGTGTGCTTGAGCCCATCATTGCAGCCTCTGCATCACTCTATGTTGTTCAAGGTTTTCCCCTTTTTTGCTGACCTTCTACTTTACCGAGCATGATATCCTTCTCCAGAGAATGGTCCCTTCTGACAATATAACCAAAGTAGGTGAGATGAAGTCTGGTCATTCTCCCTTCTAAGGAGCATTCTGGCTGCACTTCTTTCAGGACAGATTTATTCATTCTTCTAGAAGTCCATGGTATTTTCAGTATTCTTTGACAACACCATAACTCAAAGACATCAACTCTATTTCAGTCTCCCTTATCCATTATCCAGCTTTCACATGCATATATGTGAGGTGATTAAAAATTCCTTGGGTTGGGATAGGTGCACCTTAGTTTTCAAAGTGACATATTTACTTCTGTATTGCATGTCAGTCCTGAAACCAATCACTGGCAAGGAGAATGGGCTTATTATCACTATTGACATAAACTGACTATAATAGTTGGGGTTGTGTGTCAAGTTGGTTGAACCATGATTCTGAGTGGTTTAAGCAGTTGTGATGTGGTTGTTTCCATGATGAGATCTGATGTATATGCTTTGAGCAGTCAGTCAATTGAAAGGGAATTTCCTTAGGGGTGTGCCCTGCTTAGAATATATAAATGAACATCTTGGGAAAATTCAAGAACCTTCTGTGGATCTGGATCCTGTCATGCTGCCTACACCTGTCCTGTGAGCTAAAAATCCACCATTTTTCCTACTGATCTTAGATTTGTCTTCTGCCGAAGTCAGCAGCCTGTCATATACTGTCTGCCAATCTTGAGCTCATCAGCCCCTACAGCTGTGTGAGTCAGGAAAAGCTTCCAGCTAGACATTTGTTCCAAGAACTAGGGACTTGCTAGCTTTCATATTGTGTGAACCATTTGCCTAAGGTAAATTTCTCCTTCTCTATATATAAGCTTTACTGGTTTTGCTTCTGTAGAGAAACCACCTTATGACACTGACCAAAATTTACCCACCTCCTTCCCCCAATCTAAGGATACGATCACCTCCTCCAGGGATATATTCCCTCTAAAGTTAGGAGAAGAAGGGACACAGTAGCCTAAATCCCGTCTAGAAATTTAAAAGTGGGGAGAAAAGCTGGCTAACTACTCTGATGGTGTAAGCAAAGAGAGTATGCTGCCATGTTGGAATTGGGCAGCTTTCCCAGACTTTGTGAACCAGGGATGCACATTTCCTGGAGATAAATTATGGGCCACCCATGAGTGTAATCTAGCAGAGGCTATGTTGTTGTTGTTGTTATCTGCCGTCGAGTCGGCCCGGACTCATAGCGACCCCTCCTTGGGTTTCCAAGGCAGTATCACTACGGAAGTAGGATTGCCCAACCTTCCTTCCGAGGAGTGGCTGGTGGGTTTGAACCGCCAGCCTTCTGGTTAGCAGTCAGGTGCTTTAGCCACTATGCTACCAGAGCTCCTAGCAGAGGCTATACTGGGTGCTATTTAATAGGGAAAAATAAAAAATGAGAAACTAGTGTATAATCCATATCAAGGAACTACAGCTGAAAAACCCCAGCAAGCAGTTATTCCAAAAACCCTCAAGAATGTCCATGAGGACCTCAAAACCAGAAGAACTAGATTGTACCCAGCTACTGATGCCAACCACTTGGGAAGGGATCAAAACTGGAGATCCTGGATAGAGTGGGAGGAAAAATGTAGAACAAAATTCAAAAACACAATAACAACCAGAAGTACTGGCCAGATGGAGTCTGGTGGGACCCCCAAGACTTTGGGCCTGGGATAAAACTCTTTCCCAAGGGCAGGCTCTCAGCCCAACAGTAATAAGACTTAACCTGCAGAACATCCAACCCAGAGTGATGCACCCACCTACTCTTCAAAGATGCATCCCTTGGAGCAATTGGCCATGGGGCACCAAAGGGGCAACATTCACATGGAGGAAGACTGGACAGACAGGAGTGCATAACTAAGAAGGGCACAGGGATGGGGGGTCATCTGGAAGGGGGAGGAGGAGAGTGGATTAAGATTGGGGATGATAATTGGTTAGTGAAACTAAATGTACTTGAGATGTTGAATGTGAAAGAAATTCTGCTCTGTAAATTTGCACCATAAGCACAATAAAAAGAAGAAGAAGAAGAGTGTCCATGAGGAAAAAGCTTTAAATACCTGGAAGATCCAGAGAGTCTGAAGCCATCTTATGGTTACACTTTTTAGTCCTACTTGCTCAATATAAGGAGCTCTGGTGGCTTAATAGTTAACCCATTTGGTTGCTAACCAAAAGGTCAAAAGTTTGAACCCACAGCGCTCCACAGGACAAAGATAAGGCAGTCTCTTCTGTAAAGATTTACAGCCTGGGAAGCCCTATGGAGCAATTCTACTCTGTCCTTCAGAGTTACTCTGTGTCAGAATCGATGCAGGGGTTTGGTTTGGGTTTTTTGGTAGTTTGTTCAATATACTACTTCCACTTATAATGATTTATGACTTTTATGGGAGCTAAGAAGTTCTCTACAGGCCCAAACCTGTCTTCACATCCTCTGAAGAGACCAGCTCCTCATTACTCCTATACACACTCCAAAGAATCCTTTTGTGAGGGCTGGGATTGATTCTTTAAAAGACAGCTATAAGTAAGGCTTCAGTGTCTCCCAACCTTTCACTAAAATATCTATAATGCTATAGGAGAAGATGTGTGTGTGTGTGTGTGTGTGTGAGAGAGAGAGAGAGAGAGATTGTATACAGAGAAAGAGAGAACTGAGAACAGATACCCTAAAATGCAAGGGAACTACCACTATCTACATGTGATTAAACAGAAACATTCTAAAAATAAAGAAGGGGGTTATAATATATTTTATAACTTGATAACTCATCCACTTTATGCCCTCCAATTTAGAGTCTAGACTAATCAGAAAATAGAGTAAGTATCTTTTTAATGCATAGGAACATTGGACAATCTACTTCCGTAGTTATACCACCTCGGAAACCCAAGGGGGGGTCACTATGAGTCAGATCTGACTCAATGGCAATGAGTTTGGTTTGGTTTTGGTTTTATCTTTTTAATGCAGCCTACTTTTTGAGATTGTTGGCCATATTTCTATATCTATTAAACGAAGCACATCCCAGAAAATATCCAGACATGAAGCAGATGTGAAGTGGTGATGCTATACTGCATTCTATGAGAGAAAGACTTGACAATTAACACACATGCACATAAAAACAGAGGCAAGGGAACTCTACTAGCAATGCATAACAGAATCAAAGGTTTTTATGTACTCCACTAGTTCACAGTAATCAGTTCACGTAGGCAATTGGGTAAGGAAAAATAATAGTTCAGAGGAAAAAAGTTGTAAGATTATTGGGGAAATTTAAAGGCCTAAGGGTTAAATCAGGATATAATCTTTAAAAAAAAAAAAAAAAACTAGTTGACCATCCTAATAGACAAAACAAAGGATCTAAAACAATATAAAAACTAAAGCTGTTAAAAGTACTGATTCTGAACTCATCTTAATCTCTTATAAGAATGGGTAAAAAAAAAAAAAAAAGTGTGTCTAAGACTGCAGAGAAAGGGAAAAAATAATCATTATGAAGGTGCAGGTATAAAATATGCTTGGAAAATTATCTATTGCAAGGTCAAAAACAATGTTTCAGGAAATTGTGATACAGATACTGACATCCATACAGAAGAAACAGGCTGAGATACAAAGATAAAATAGTAAGAGACTTTCAAAGAACAAGTGGCTTTCTCCTTTCCCTGGACACGTAAGAAAACTACATTTTCACACTTCCTTTGCAGTTTGATTGGGACAATATGACTAATCTTAGCATTGGAATGTGAGCATAAGTGATGTGTCATTTCATAAGTGATGTTGTTAAGAACAAGTGTGCCTTTTCTATTCTCTCTCTTTCCATTTTCAGAGGGCATAGTCATCACATTGAGATGAGCCTCCCAACCTAAATACAACTTTGCATAAATGAGAAATACTTTTATTGGGTTAAGACACTGAGGTTTCAGAATTGATTTGTTATTGAAATATAGCCTAACCTAGTCAGTTGACTAGTAGAGAACTGAAAATACAACAGTAGATTTAAAAGCTAACTGATTGGCCTCTTTAACAAATGATGCTGGCAAAACTGGATATCCATTTGCAGAAAAATGAAACAAGATCTGGACCTCAAGCCATTCACAAAAACTAACTCCAGATAGATCAAAGACTTAAATGTGAAACCTAAAACTATAAAGTTCCTCAAGGCAAAAATAAAGGCAAATTTAGGGTTATGGCATATATCTACTGTCAAGCGTAATCCAAAATGCCCAAACAGCTGAAGATGAACTAGATGACTGGGACCTTCTAAAACTTAAATTTTTATGTGCTTCCAAAGACTTCTCCAAAAGAGTCAAAAGAGAACCTACAGATTGGGAAAAAGTATTCTGCAATGACATAACTGACAAGAGACTTATCTCTAAGATTTATAGAAAACTTCAACACCTCCACAACAAAAAAGACAAACAATCTAATTAAAAAATGGGCAGAAGACATGAACAGACACTTCACCAAAGAGGATATTCAGGTGGCCAACAAACACATGAAGAAATGTTCATGATCATTAGCCATTGTTGTTGTTGTTATTATTTGCCGTCGAGTCAACCCCGACTCATAGTGACCCCTCCTTGGGTTTCCGAGGCAGTATCACTACGGAAGTAGGATTGCCCAACTTTCCTTCTGAGGAGTGGCTGGTGGGTTTGAACTGCCAGCCTTCTGGTTAGCAGTCAAGTGCCTTAGGCACTATGCTACCAGAGCTCCTATAAGATCTATAAGAAGAGAATTATAAAACTTCACAAATATTTGAATAAATGGAGACATTCTGTTTTCCTGGGTAGGAAGATTCAATATTGTAAAATCAACATTCCTCCACAAATTAATTCATGTGTTCAATAAAATATTTCTTAAAAGCTCAAAGGGAAGTTTGGGGAATTTGACAAAGTAATTCTAAGTATATTCTTTCAGATAGAGAAGACTACCAGGAATACTTTTAGAGAGAGAAATGTGATAATTAAAACAGTGAGTACTGGTGCAGAAAAAGATAAAAATCAATGGGATGACCTAGAAAACCCTAAAACTGAGATATAAATATGGGAGTAATCAGCACTGGAAGTGAGTGAATAATAAAGTCCTAAAATAGAGGACCTAGAGCTGAGGTTTGGGACATTGCAACATTAAGAATAGATGAGAAGGGATGAGCAAAAAATCCACTAACATACTGCCATAGAGTCAATTCTGACTCATAGCAACCCTATGGACAGGGTAGAATTGCCCCACAGGGTTTCCAAGGCTGTGAATCTTTATGAAAGCAGACTACCTCATCTTTCTCCCATGGAGTGGCTAATGGGTTTGAACCACTGACCTTTTGGTTAGCAGCTGAATGCATTAACCACTATGCAACCAGAGTCCAAAAGGAAATCACCATTGTTGTAGTAAGATGGTGGCCTGGAAGGCAAGTGAAGAAGGCATGTCAGGGACAGAATGATCAATTAATTTAATGAAGTACTGCTGATGGATACAGTAAGCGAGAACTGAGGGTTATCCATTGGTTTTAGTAAAGTGAAGCAGTCCTTGTGGTTCAATGGTTAAAGCAATTGGCTGCTAACCAGTTCAGTGATTCAAACCCACCAGCCACTCCATGGAGGAAAGATGGGGCAGTCTATTTCCATAAAGTTTTACAGCTTTGGAAACCCAACAGGAGTCACTATGAGTCAGAGTCGACTCCATGGCAGTGAATTTGATTTGTTTTTTCAGTAATGTGGGATCATTTATGCCCTTAACAAAGGTAATGCCAGTAGAGTGATAAGGTCTATAGACTGATTGAAGTAAGTTTAAGAAAGAATGGTGAGAATTTGGGAGGGTAAACATCTCTTTCAAGGAGTTTTGCTGTAAAATGAAGCAAGGAAATGGAGTCAGGAGGGTTTCTGATGGGAGAAGTAGCAGCATATTAGTGTGATGATGGGAGTGATCTGTTTGAAAGGGAAAATAATGATGTTGCAGGAGATAAAAGGTAAAGCAACATCAACAGAAAGGTTTGCTTAGGAGATGAGTTCACAAGTAGAGCATTGGCTTTACTTTAAAGTGCAGACCATTTATCCTAAGTGGCAGAAAGAAAGGCAGATCATACGGACACTGGGGCTGGTAGGTGGGAACTTGTGATTACTTCTGTATTTCTCAATGAAATAGGAAGCAGGGTCATTAGCTGAGAATATATAAGGAGATGGAGATGTGGGCATTTTGAGAAAGTCTGAAATAGTTCACCAAAGTGAGTCAATAAATAGACTAGGAAAATACAGTATAATTACCAGCAGCACTAGGGCCTATTTGAGTTCACTTGTTACGAATTAAAGTGACTTTGTTTCTTCCAGGCCTGATTTAGCTTTGTGGATACAGGTGACAGGTAGGCAGAAAGGTGGATTTAACTAGGTTTGTGGTTTTGCCCAGAGTCCCTGAGTGGTACAAACTATTAATGTACTCACTGTTAACTAATGTCCACCCAGAGGCACCTCAGAACAGAGGCCTGCCAATCTACTTCCAAAATATCATCCATTGAAAACCCTGTGGGGAGCACTGTTCTTTACTCTGACACACATGGGGTTGCCGTGAGTCACAGCTGACATCACAGGCCCTGGTAGTTTTGCCCTGCAAGTATGTTAAGGCAAGAGAGGGGCAAGGAAGTTGAAGATGTATGCAAAGGAGCAAATTTTAAAGATTAGCCGTGCAATTTAAGCTCGGTAAAAAGAGGATTAAAGACTTCAAGAGAGAAAGAGATAATGCAAAGGTAGTATGACCAAGGGATTGTAGGATCTAGGCAGTTCAAACTCACCAGCCACTCCTTGGAAGGAAGGTTGGGCAACCTACTTCCGTAGTGATACTGCCTCGGAAACCCAAGAAGGGGTGGCTATGAGTCGTGGCCGACTTGACGGCACATAACAACAATAACAACAGTGGTGTCAAGAAATTGTTACAATTAGTGTGCAAGGGGGCATGAACTAGAAGTACAGAAAGTGGTCAGAGTTAGATGCTTGAAATTGGCATAAAGGAGGGATAATGGCTACTGAAATTTACAGAAACCAGAATTTAATCATGGAGTAAGTGTCTAATACAGGTTGTAGGACAAGATTACTGGTGAAAGGGGTAAGAAACTGGGGAAAATAATTAATGGATGATATTGAAATTATCAGGCATTATGCCAGAAGCAATACTACAATGACTGACCCCAGGAATGATGAAAGAAAAATGGGGTTCATTTGCAATGAGGAAAGATAGTGGGTGGCATAGTTAATATAAAATTCAAAGTGAGGAATTTTAGAGAAGGCAGAGACTGGTCTTATAGTGGCATTGAGGATGAAAAAGGACACCTAGCTTACTTCCTGGCTCAGTGATGTGAGAGGTGTAGGGAGAAAAATCCACATTGTAAGAGGTAGGTATGCAAGGAGGTGAAGGGAAAGTTGAGAGAAGCTAGAGATTTAGAAAATTTTACTAACAATTGATTTTGAGTTCCAGAGGGTACAGCAAAAGTGGTTCAGGAGTTGTGAAAAAATACAGATCTTGAAAAAATGATGGGGAGATCCATAGGGATATCCAGGCTTCTTATGGTGATAAAATTAACAGAAATTTTAAAAAGAAAAAAAAAAGTTGTCTTTGAGTCGATTCCAACACATAGCGACACTAAAAGAGAAAGTAGAACTGCCCCATAGGGTTTCCAAGGCTGTAAATCTTGATAGAAACAGACTGGTGTATCTTTCTCCCACTGGTGGGTTTGAACCACTGATGTTTTGGGTAGCAGCCAAGCACTTTAACCACTGTACCACCAATGCTCCCAAACAGAAATCAAAGCATCTGAAAGTCATCTTCATGTTTTTGAGACACAAAGTTGTGGCAAGGCTTTATAATGGGGAAAAGAAAAGAGTGACAAGATCTTTCCAGAAATCCTGCAGAATTCTGAAGTGACTTCTCGACCCTTGTAATAGAAACACTAATAGGTCCTCTTACTTAGAGGACACAGACCCAAAGCTCCCTTCTGCCCCCTTGCCAATGGAGGGGTAGACTGAGGCTGAGATGATGCAGTCTTACACCATGCATGGCATATGAGGGAGATCAGGAATGAGACCCAGCTCTGAGCATTTAGATATTCATAGCTAACATTCAGCGTGTACTACATGCTAGGCACGTGATAGACTTTTGCATGTATTATTATGATTAGGTGTTGTTGAGTTGGTTCCAACTCATAGCAACCCTATGTACAACAGAATGAAATACTGCCCAGTCCATGTACACAGGTATAAGCACACTAGATCCTCGGAACAACCCTTGGAAATATGTGCTATTATCTCCATTTACAGATGAGATATTAGAAGCTTAATGAGATTGTGTGACTTGTCCAAACTCAGTAAGAAGTGAAGAGCAAGTATGAAAACATAGGCTTTCTGACTTCAAAGCACCTGCTCTTAAATTGTATGATACACATCTCCCCAAGGAACTGATTATTTTAAGCCATCCTGAAATTAGATTTCCTTTTTATCCCAAATTCACTCTAAAAATATTTGAAACGTTTATGTTTGTTTGAAAATACTTCTTTGACAAGTGTTATATTTTAACAGAGAAGTCTGGTTGGCACAGTGAAGCACTCAGCTGCTAAACAAAAGCCAGCAGTTTGAACCCACCAGCTGATCCATAGGAGATAGATGTGGCAATTTGCTTCCATAAAGATTACAGCCTTGAAACCCTATGGGCAGTTCTACTTGGTCCTATAGGGTCACTATAGGATAACAAGTTTGGTTTTTCATGTATGTGGTAGTTATGGTTGTTGTCAACTTGGTTGGGCCTGGTTGAGTGGTTGGGCATGTGGATGTAGTTATTCCCCGTGGTGAGATTGGCAATCACTTGCATGGTGGAATCTACTGGAGCAGGTGAGTAGCTGCTTTAGGGATGTGGTCTGCTTCCATTATGTAAGAAGCAGCTTTGAGGAAGGTACCCAGCTTTTTGACTCACTTGAACCCTGCATGTAGCCAAGTTGTTGTTCAGCAGCCTGCCATGCCCTGCCAATCTTGGGACTTTTTCTAGATGTTAATTAGTAGCCTGCCATGTTATTTGGCCTGCCATGTTGTTAGGTGATATTGGGACTGTACCTTTTTACTTGTCAACCTTGGGCTTGTCAGCCTCAGCAGCCAACTACTGCCTGAAAGAAGAAAAGCCTCCAAGTCTAGTGGGTCAGCAGCAAGAGGCAGAGCTGAAGCCCAAGGTCAAGGGGCTTTCACCCAGCCCCTAGAGCCTGGCACTTTGAACTCGGACTTCTAGCCTCCAAATATTGTAAGAATAAAATTCTTGTTAAAGCCATCTCATTTGTGGTATATTCCTGTCAGAGTGGCACTAGGCAACCAAAACAATGTGTTTTAACAGAAGTCATTTTTTAGAGGTGAATGTTTACTATCTGTCTAGAAAAATGGAACACAGATATATAACCACACAATGATGAACTAATTATAAACAAATATTATAGAAAGAGATTTTAAAAGTAATACATTAATTAAAGTTTGTAGAAGTCAGGAATACATTTGCCAACAAGATTTTTTAAAATGTCTCTAATACTATACAAAGAACACTTGTAGGTTGGCGTAAAATATACAGTGACAGTATAAATTCATCATTCAAAAGAATCTTAGTGCTCACTTTGGCAGCCCATAATGCTAAACCTGAAATGACTCAGAGAAAAATGAGTATGATCCTGCACAGGGATGATATGTAAAGCAATCCATAAATAGGATTTTTTTTTTTTAATTTTGGTAAAAATATACACAACAAAGCATAAACCGATAATTTCTACATGTACAATTGTTTCATTAATTACCTTCTTTATATTACAACACTTTATTTTTACCAAATTATCTCACCACCATATATAAACTCTCTGTCCCCTAAACAAAAACTTCCCCTTTCTGTCTCACTTCCATCCCAGGTAACCACTAATAATTATTTTATTTCTACATATTTTCTTATTTCATATAAGTGAGATCATACAGTATCTGTCATTTTGCAACTGACTGATTTCATTCAGTGTAATATTTTCAAAGTTCATCCATATCATGGCGTGCCTCAGAATTTCATTTTTCTTTATGGCTGAGAAATATTCCACTGTACGTATATATTACACATTGTGTTTATCCATTCATCTGTTGATGGATATTTTGGTAGTTTCCATATTTTGGCTATTGTGGAAAGTGTTGTAATGAACATTGGTGTTCTTGCATTCACTTCTTGTAGGTATATACCTAGGATTGTGATTTCTGGGTTATATGTTAGCATAGGGAGCTCTGGTAGTGTAGTGCCTAAGACCATTGATTGCTTACCGAAGGCTGACAGTTCAAATCCACCAGCCACTCCTTGGAAGGACGATTGGGCAATCTACTTCCATAGTGATACTGCTTCAGAAACTCAAGGAGGGGTGGCTATGAGTCGGGTCGGACTTGACGACACATAACAACAACAACAACATGGTAGCATGAATCTTAGAAAACTGAAAATCATCAAAAATGAAAATGGAACATACAAAGATCCAGATCCTAGGCATTAGTGAGCTCAAATGCACTGGTATTGCCTATTATGAAGCTCTACAATGCCAGGAATGATGAAGAGGGGTGGTGTCAACATCAAAAAGAGTTTCAAGATCTAGCCTGAAATACAACACTGTCCATCATAGGATAATGTCTTGGTTCTCTGGTGCTGCTATAATAGCAATACCACAAGTAGATGTCTTTAACAAAGAGAAATTTATTCTCTTACAGTTTAGGAGACTAGAAGTCCAAATTAAGTGCCAGCTCTAGGGGAGGACTAGGCTAGAAGTTGGAATTCAGAGTACCAGCTCTAGGCGCTGATGGAGAACCCTCAACTTTGGGCTTCACCTCTGTCTTCCAGGCCCGCTGGAACAAGCTGGGGACTTCTCCTGACTCACACAACTTCAGGGGCTGACAAACTCAAGATTAGCAGGCAGTATAACAGATAGTTAGTTGGCTTACAGGCTGCAAAGGCAACAATCCCAGGTCAGCAGGCAACATGGCAGGCCACTAGTTCAAATCCAGGAACTGGAGATGATGAGGAGTCAAATGTGGGATCCTTTTCATAAATATTGGAAGCAGGCCACATCCCAAAGGCAACTCCCCTTCAACTGATTAACTGCTCACAGCAGATTCCACCATGGAGGTGATTATTACCACATCCAGTCTCCTTATGGGTAATAACTACATCCAGCTGCCAAGCCACTCAAAATCACAGCCCAGCCACGTTGACACACAACCTTAAATACCACAGATAATATCCATATGCCTACAAGTGAAACCAGGTAATACAACTATTATTGAAATATTTGTACTATTATTCAGAATTACTAATGTCAAAGATGAAGAAATTGAAGACTTTTATTAACTTCTGCATTTGATCAAACCTGCAATCAAGATGCATTGATAATTACTGCTGATCAAATGCAAAAGTTGGAAACAAAGAAGGATCAGTAGTTGGAAAACATGGCCTTGGTGATAGAAATAACACTGGAGATCACATGTTAGAATTATGGTAGACAAATAATTTACTCTTCTTTATGGAAGACAAACAACTTTTCTTCTTTTTTAAAATTTTTTTCATTCTTTATTGTGATTTGGGTGAGCTTACAGAGCAAATTTGCTCCCCATTTAACGTTGTGTTGTTGTCGTTGTTAGGTGCCATTGAGTCATCTCCGACTCATAGTGACCCCACGTACAGCAGAACGAAACACTGCCTGGTCCTGTACCAGCTCTAAAATCCTTGCAATACCTGAGCCCATCATTGTAGCCACTGTGTTGATCCATCTTGTTGAGGGCCTTCACCTCTTTCGTCGACCCTCCACCCTACCATGCATGACATCCTTCTCCAGGGAATGGTCCCTTCTGACAACATGACCAAAATAGGTGAGAATAAGTCTGGCCATTCTCATTTCCAAGGAGCATTTTGGGTGCACTTCCTCCAGGACAGATCTGTTAGTTCTTTTGGTACTTTCAGCATTCTTCACCAGCACCACAACTCAAAAGCATCAACTCTTCTTCAGTCTTCCTTATTCATTGTCCAGCTCTCACATGCATACGAGGTG
>NW_006921762.1:5434872-5472847 GCF_000298275.1 Orycteropus afer afer
CAAACAGTGTTTCTTTGCTATTCATAAGGTTTTCCCTGGCCAATTCTTTGAGAAGTGGACAGCCTCCTCCTTCTTCCTAGTCTGTCTCAGTCTGTAAGCTGGGCTGATACCTGTGCACCATGTGTATCTCGCTGGGTTTGAAACACCAGTGGCTCAGCCTCAAAACTCACATCAATACGTCACCACGGTAGGACAAACCGACAAACAAGTTTGTCTCCCTGTTGGAAACCTCTCGTACCACTCTTACCTGGGTCCCTGTGGCTGACTACTCCTCTGTCCAGGTTCCTGGGCCTTTTAATACCCTTTCTCCTGCTCTTCTGCCCTGCTGCTTTGGACATGCCTGGGTTCTCTCTCCTCACCTGGATCCCTGCGGCTGACTGCTCCTCTGTCCGAGTGACTGGCTTTTAATCACCTTTCTCCCACTCTCCCGCCCTGCTGCTTTGGGCGTGCCTGAGTTTCCTCTCCTCACCTGGATCCCAGTGGGTGACTACTCCTCTGTCATTGTTGATTGTAGAACCAAGTAATATGAAGTCTTTGACAACTTCAATCTTTTCTCCATTTATTGTGATGCTGCTTACAGGTCCAACTGTGAAGATTTTTGTTTTCTTTGTATTGAGATGTATCCATACTGCAGACTGTAGTCTTCACTCTTCATTAGTAAGTACTTTAAGTCACCTTCACTTTCAGCAAACAAGGTTATGTCATCAGCGTATCACAGGTTGTTGATGAGTCTTCCTCCAATCTTGATGCCATGTTCTTCTTCATATATTCCAGGTTCTCAGATTATTTGCTGAGCATACAGATTAAGTACAGTGAAAGGATACAACCCTGACACACTCCCTTCTTTATTTTAAACCACACAGTGTCCCCTTGTTCTGTTCAAACGACAGCCTTCTGGTCTACGTACAGGTTCCTCATGAATACAATCAAGTAGTCTGGGATTCCCATTCTTCTCAGTGTTGTCCATAATTTGTTATGATGCACATATTGAAAGATTTTACATAGTCGATGAAACACAAGTAAATATCTTTCTGGTATTCTTTGCTTTCAGCCAAGATCCACCTGACACCAGCAATGATATCTCTCATTCCATGTCCTCTTCTGAATCTAGCTTGCATTTCTGGAAGTTCTCCATCAATATACTGCTGCAACTGTTTTGGAATTATCTTCATTGTGTGCAATATTAATGATATTGTTTGATAATTTCCACATTCTGTTGGATCATCTTTCTTTGGAATGAGTACAAATATGGATCTCTTCCAGTCAGTTGGCCAGGTAGCTGTCTTCCAAATCTCTTGGCATAGCTGAGTGAGTGCCTCCAGTGCGGCATCCGCTTGTTAAAACATCTCAATGGGTATTCCATCAATTCCTGGAGCCTTGTTTTTCACCAATTCCTTCAGTGAAGCTTCGATGGCTTCCTTCAGTACCACTGGTTCTTGATCATATGCCACCTCCTGAAATGGATGATCATTGACCAGTTCTTTTTGGTAAATGATGCTGTGTATTCCTTCCTTCTTTTTTTGATATTTCCTGCATCATTCAATATTATGCCCATAGAATATTTCAATATTGCAACTCAAGGCTTAAATTTTTTCTTCAGTGCTTTCAGCTTATGAGATGCCAAGTGTGTTCATCTCTTTTGGTTTTCTAACCCCAGGTCTTTGCACATTTCATTATAGTAATTGGCTTTGTCTTCTCAAGTTGCTCTTTGAAATTTTCTATTCAGTTCTTTTATCTTGCCATTTCTTCCATTTGCTTTAGCTAATCTCCATTCAAGGGCAAGTTTCAGAGTCTCTTCTGACTCTTTTTGGTCTTGTCTTCCTTTCCTGTCTTTTGAATGACCTTTTGCTTTCTTCATGGATGATGTTCTTAATGTCATCCCACAATTCCTATGGTTTTCGGTCATTGGTGTTCAATGCATCAAATCTATTTTTTTAGATGGCTTCTAAATTCATGAATGATATATTCAAGGTCATATTTTGGTTCTTGTGGACTTGTTTTAATTGTCTTCAACTTCAGCTGAACTTGCATATGAGCAGTTGATGGTGTGTTCCACAATCAGCTCCTGGCCTTGTTTGTGCAGAAGATACTGAGATTTTTCCATTACCTTTTGCCACAGATGTAATCAATCTGATTCCTGTGTACTCCATATGGCAAAGTCCCCCTGGATAGCTGTTGTTTGTGCTGTTGAACAAAAGGTATTTGCAATGAATAAGTTGTTGGTCTTGCAAAATTCGATCATGCAATCTTCAGCTCTATTTCTATACCAAGGCCAAATTTTTCTACTGGTGATTCTTCTTTATTTCCAACTTTTGCATCCAATCACCAGTTATAATCACATCTGGATTACATCTTCTGTCAATTTCAGACTGCAGAAGTTGGTAAAAATCTTCAATTTCCTCATCTTTGGCTTTTGTGGTTGGTGCATAAATTTTAATAACAGTAGTAGTATTAACTGTTCTTCCTTGTAGGCATATTAATATTACCCTATCTCTGACAGCATTGTACTTCAGGACAGATCTTTAAACAGTCTTTGTGATGATGAATGCCACGCCACTCTTCTTCAATTTGTCACTCCCACATAGTAGATCATATCGTTGTGTGACTCAAAATGCCCAAAACCAGTCCATTTCAGCTCACTAGTGCTTAGGATATCAATCTTTATGCATTCCATTTCATTTTTGGCAACTTACAATTTTCCTAGATACTTCATACATTCCATGTTCCAGTTATTAAAGGATGTTTGCAGCTGCTTCTCCTCAAATTGAGTCATGCCACGTCAGCAAATAGAGGTCCCAAAAGCTTTACTTTATCCCTATCATTAAGGTCAGTTCTACTCTGAGGCAGCTCTTTCCCAGTAGTGTTTTGAGTGCCTCCCAACCTAAGGGGCATCTTCCAGCACTGTATCAGACAATGTTTCAGGGCTATTCATAAAGTTGTCCAATAATGTATCAGACTGTGTGTCTCTGCTATTCATAAGGTTTTCCCTGGCCAATACTTTGAGAAGTGGATGGCCTGTTCCTTTTTCTGAGTCTTTCTTAGTCTGGAAGCACCACTGAAATCTGTCCACTATGGGCAACCCTGCTAGCATTTGAAACACTAACGGCACAGCCTCAAGCCTCACAGCAACATACAAGCCACCACCGTACAACAAACTGACAGAAAAGTTAGTCTCCCTTAGCTGTTCCATTCAATAGTTAATGCATATTTTGTTTTGTGACATTAATTGCAATTCTGACAATGTAACAGCTCTCTTTCCATTTCCTCCTAGTGCTTACCTTTCCCTTTATCTTCCTTTCCTATGCATTCCAGCCTTCTGAATTTCTCCCTGTGCAAATGTTGTCCTTCTGATCTCCCATGGTTTATTTTTCTATGAGGTACAGGCTGTCTGTTGTTTAGCTGAAGGAAAAGCCATGGGAATGAGTTCAATTCCAGGCCTGAAGGATGACTAGGGACCATGTTGTTGTTGTTGTTATGTGCCGTCAAGTCTGACCCAACTCATAGCGACCCCTCTTTGGGTTTCTGAGGCAGTGTCACTACGGAAGTAGATTGCCCCATCTTCCTTCCGAGGAGTGGCTGGTGGGTTTGAACCGCCAGCCTTCTGGTTAGGAGTCAAGTGCGTCAGGCACTACGCTACCAGAGCTCCCATAATCATAGTCTATCAGAGCAATCAACCTAGCCTGTTTTATGATTTTGAGTTTGTTTGTTTTAATTGTGATTTGGGTGAAAATTTACAGAGCAAATTCACTTTCCATACAGCAGTTCACATACACTTTGTCTCATGATATTGCCCACAATTTACCACAATGCAACAGCTCCCTTCCCACTTCCTCCCGATAGTTTCCTCTTCCCTCTGTCCATCCCTCCATGCACTCCTGCCCCCTGAGCTGTTTTCCTGTTCATAAGCAGCCTTCTTTTTCCCACGATTGTTCTCTCTAAGGAGTGTATCTACCTCAGGTAAATGTTTAACTCATATGCCTGTCTTTTGTTTGGCTGGAAGCCACAGGTGTGTGATCAACAGGTGTGTGTTCAATTCCAGACCTGAAGGGCAGCTAGGGGCCATAGTCTCAGAGGTTCCACCAGGCTCTATTGAACCAGCAAACCTGGTCCCTTCTCCCTTTTTTTTTTCTCTCTCATGATTTTGAGTTTTGTCCCACTTTCCAAGTGGTTAGTAATGGTAGCTGGGCACGATCTACTTCTTCTGGTTTCAGGGTCTAATAGGCTGAGGTTCTGATGACCCACCAGTCGTCCCTTTGACTAATTGTTTCCATACATCTTTCATTTGCTTCATTCTTCTTTGCTCCAGACAAAGGGATACCAGTAGTTGAGTCTTAGCCACTCACAAGCTTTTAAGATCCCCCTCACTACTCACCAAAGTAGAATGTAGAACAATGTTTTGTTTAGTGTGTTATGTCAGTTGAGCTTGATGTTCCCCGTGACCATGGTGCCAAACCCACAGACCCAGCAACTCACTTTCTCAAGGTGTTTGGTTGTGGCTAAGAAGTTATCATAACTTTGTCTCCTCTTCTCTCTGTTATATATATGGTCATTTTTATAGCTCATATAAATAGGTATATAGAACTATCATCTGCCAAACCTATATATGATCATAGATATATTCCCATTCATTGACTGATAGCTGATCATCTTGTCTATCTACCTATGTACCCACTGATAGATTAGTGTTTGTTATTACTGATAATGTAGTATTGTGTATGTAATAGTATTTACCTTGTTGTCTGTACCTCTTGTGCACCTCTCTGTGTATTCCTTTTCGTTAGTGATACTGTGTTAGTCACCTACTTTTGGTATATTGCCTTTCCCTTCACCCAAATAAATACTTGACTCTTACCTAGGCAGCAATTTTCTCATCCCTCCCTTCCATCCGTGGTAACCAACAAAGAAAGTTTCCTTTCCTGTATAAACCTTTCCTTGAATTTTTATAATAGTGGACTCATACAATATTTGTCTTTCCGTGATTGACTTATTTCACTCAGCATAATGTCCTCCAAGTTCACGCACATTATGGGGTGTTTGGTGGATTCTTCATTATTCTTTAATGTTGCAGAGTACTCCATTGTGTGTATGTACTATAGTTTGGTTATCCATTCATTTGTTGATGGGCACCTAGATTGTTTCCATCTCTTTGCTATTGTGAATAGTGCTGAGATAACTATGAGTATGCATATATCTGTTTGTGTCCCAACTCTACCTTCTTTAGGTTATATACTTAGTGGTGAGATTGCTCAATCAAGTGGTATTTCTATTTAACTTTTTAAGGAAGTGCCATACCATTTTTCAAAGTGGTTGTATCATTTTACAATCCTACCAGCAGTGTACAAGGGTTTCAATCTCTCCAAACCCTACACCAGAATTTGTTGTTTTCTGTCTTGTTAAACTTTGCTATTATTACTGGGGTGAGATGATATCTTGTTGTTTTAATTTGCATCTCTCCAATGGCTAATGATTGTGAACATTTCTTCATGTGTTTGTTGGCCACCTGAATATCTTCTTTGGTGAAGTGTCTGTTCATATCTTCTACACATTTTTTAATTGGATTATTTGTCTTTTTGATATTGAGATGCTGAAGTTTTCTATAAATTTTGGAGATGAGTTCCTTGTTGGATATATCATTGCCAAATATTTTTCCCAATCTTTAGGTTCTCTTTTTACTCTTTTGGAGAAATCTTATGTTGTGCATAAAAATGTAATTTTTAGAAGGTCTCAGTCATCTAGTTTATTGTCTGCAGTTTATGTATTTTTGGTTATATTCGATAGTCTATGCTGTAAATTAGGGCCCCTACATCTGCACCTATTTTTTTCTTTGATAAACTTTATAATTTTAAGTTTCACATTTAGATCTTTGACCCATCTTGAGTTAATTTTCTGTATGGTATGAAGTATGGATCTCATTCCATTCTTCTGTAAATGGAAATCCAGGTTTACCAGCATCATTTGTTAAAGAGACTATTTCTTCCCTCATGTAATGAATTTTGGCCTTTTATCAAAGATCAGCTGCCCACAGGTGGATGGATCTATTTCTGGGATCTCAATTCTGTTCCACTGGTCTATGTGTCTGTTGTTGTACCAATACCAGGCTGTTTTGATTACCGGCTGTACAGTAGCTTTTGAGATTGAGTATGAGACCTCCTTTGTTCTTCTTCAGGAGTGCTTTGCTTATCTGACATTTCTTTCCACATAAAATTAGTGATTAATTTTAGACTATTGATGGAATCTGGATCCAGATGGCATTGAACCTATAGATTGCTTTTGGTAGTATTGACATTTTCATAATGTTCAGTCTTCCTATGCATGAGCATGGTGTTCTCTTCAATTTATGTATATTGCTTCTAGTTTCTTGTAGTTTTCTTTGTATAGGTCTTTTGTGTCCCAGGTAAAGTTTATTACTAACTATTCTATCTTCTTGGTTGCTAAGGTAAATGGTGCTTTTTTTCCTTATTTCTTTTTCAGGAATCTCTTTGCCAATGTATAAAAATCCAACTGATTTTTTATGTTGATTCTGTATTCTGCCACTTTGCTGTATTTTTCTATTTGTTCCGGTAGTTTTCTTGCTGAGTCTCTTGGTTTTTCTATGTTTAGGATCATATCATCTGCAAATCGAGATAGTACTACTTCTTCTTTGCTAACTTGGATGCTTTTTTCTTTTCTTTTCTTTTCTTACTGCTCTGGCTAGGACTTCCAATACAATGTTGAATAGAAGTGGTGATAGGAAGCATCCTTGTCTGGTTCCCATTTGCAAGTGGAATGCTTTCAGTCTCTCTCCTTTGAGAATACTGTTGGCTGTTTGTTTTTCGTATATGCCCTTTATTATGTAGAGGAATTTCCCTTCGATTCTTATTCTGCTGAGAGTTTTTTTTAATGAGGATTTTGTGCTGGATTCTATCAAATGTCTTTTCTCCATCAATTGATATGATTGTGTGGTTCTTTTCCTTTGTTTTATTTATGTGATGGATTATGTTGATTGTTTTACTAATGTTGACCCATCCTTTCATACCTGGTATGAATTCCACTTGGTCATAGTGTATTATTATTTTGATATAGTGTTTGATTTCTATTCGCTAGGATTTTGTGGAAGATTTCTATGTCTGTATGTATGAGGGATATAGCATTATAATTTTTCTTTTTATTGGTGTCTTTACTCCTTTCTATTGGTGTCTTTGCCTGGCTTCTGTGTCGGGGTTGTGCTTGCTCCATAAAATGAATTTGAGATAATATGTCCTTTTCTTTGTTCTAGAATAGTTTGATTAGGATTGGTGTCAGCTCTTCTCTGAGTGTTTGGTAGAATTCTCCAGTGAAACCATTCTGGACAGGACTTTTTTTGTTGTTGGTAGTTCTTCTTTTATTATTATTATTTATTTTTTAAATATTTTATTTTGTTGTTTCTGAGAATATACACAGCAAAATATAACCACAAGCTTATATTTCAACAGTTTGTGCATGTACCATTTAGTGACCCTGGTGACATTCTTCAAGTTGTGTGATCTCATTTTCACCTTCCTTCTCTGAGTTGTTCCTCCCTCATTAACATAAATTCACTGTCTCATAAGGTTCCTATCTAATCTTTCTAGTCCTTGCTGTCAATTTGATGCTATTTAAATAGCTCTTGAAAGAGCATAATGTTTAAGGGAGACATTTTTCACTAGTTAAGCTAAACTATTTGTTTTTGTTTTGCTTGGATTGTGAAAACATAACACTAGGACATTCACCAACATAACAACTCTCACATTTACAGCTTAAGGATATTGACGAGATTTTTCATGTTTCGCCACCGTTATTGCTATTCTTTTCCAAAATATTCCACCACCATTATCATAAACTCAATGCCCTGAAAACAAAAGTGTTCTTGTTACCTAAGTGCCACTCTGACAAGAATATACCACAAATGGGACGACCTTAACAAACAGGAGTTTATTCTCTTACAGTTTAGAGGCTTTAAGTCAGAGTTCAAAGCGCCAAGCTCGTGAAAATCCCTCAGCCTTGGACTTCAGCTCTGCCTCCTGCTCCCAGCTCACTGGAGCTAGAGGTGTTTCTTCACTTAGACAGCTGCTGGCTGCTGAGGCTGTCAAGCCCAAGGTTGACAAGTAAAAAGCCACAGTCCTGATGTTACCAAACCACACGGCAGGCTATTCATTCAAGTCCATTGTAAGTCCCAAGGTCGGCAGAGCATGGCAGGCTACTGAACAATGACACGACTACATGCAGAGTCCAAGCTTGCCATAAGCTAGAGACCACTCCCCAAGCTGCTACTTATATACAGGAATCAGACAACATCCCAAAGGCAGCTACTCAGCTGCTTGTGGTAGATCCCACCATAGAGGTGATTACCAGTCTCATCATGGGGAATAATTACCACCAGCTGCCCAGCCACTCAACCAGGCCCAGCCAAGCTGACACAAAACCATAACCAACACAAAAAGCTTTCCCTTTCCCCCTCCCTGTATAGAAAATTTCCCTACTGTCCTTTCCCATCCCTGGTAACCAACAAATATCCTTCCATGTATATAGTTTTTACAATAATAGACTGATACAATATTTGTCCTTCTGTGATTGACTTATTTCACTCAGCATAATATTCAATGAACTGGCATTTCTAATTGTTTTGATTCTTTCTATTGTTTTTCTGTTTCATTTATTTCTGCTCGGATCTTTGTTATTTCTTTTCTTCTGCTGACTGTAGGCTTTATTCCCGCCCCCCCCGCCCCACCCCCCCACCCCCGCCCAGCTCTTTTTCTAATTGTTGGAGACATTGGGTTAAGGTGTTGATTTTGGCTCTTTTTTGATATGTGCATTTATTGCTATAAATTGGCCTCTGAGCACTGTTCTTGCTATGTCCCAGAGATTTTGCATGTTGTGCTTTCATTCATATTTGTTTCAAGAATTTTCTTATTTCATTTTTATTTATTCTATTACTGAATAATTTTTAAGGGTGTTATTCAGTTTCCATGTGCTTGCTTTTTTTTCATTGATCTTCCTGTTGTTGATTTCTAATTTTATATCATTATGATCTGAGAAGATACTTTGTAGTATTTTGATGTTTTTAAACTTGTTGATCCCTCCTTTGTAGCCCTAACATATGATCCATTCTAGAAAATGTTCCATGTGTGCACTAGAAAACAATGTATATTGTTCTGTTGTTGTTGAAGTGCCCTGTCTATAAGATCAAGCTGATTGACTTTATTGCATCTTTGTTGAGTTTCTTTCTAGCTGTTCTAACCTTTATTGGAAGAGGTGTGTTAAAGTCTCCTATTATTATAGTGGAGTTGTCTATTTCTCTTTTCAATTCTGTTAAAGTTTGGTTTATGTATTTTGGAGCTCTCATTGGGTGCATAGATATTTATTATGGGTATGTCATCTTATTCAATAGATTCTTTAATCGTTATATAATGTTCTTCCTTCTTTTATAATGGTTTTTCTCTTGAAATCTATTTTATCAGAAATTAATATTGCCACTCCTGCTCTTTTTCTGATTGATATATTTTTTCCAACCTTTGGTTTTAAATCTAGTTTTGTCTTTGTGTTTAAGGTGTGTCTCTTGTAAATAGCATGTTGATGGGTCATGTTTTCTTATCCATTCTGCAACTGTCTCTTGATTAGTGGATTTAATCCATTTTCATTCAGTGTAATTATCAACAACTATGAATTTATTTCTGTTATTTTGTTATGTGTTTTGGGGGGTATTGGTAAGTTCTTTGTTCCATATAATTTTCTGTGCCGAGCTCATTTTTTTAAAATGAATTTCTTTATCATTTCCTTTGATACATTGTTTAGTATATGTTAAATATTTGTTCCTTTTTCTTTTTTATTTTGATGAGAACATTTATTAATTTTCTCTGAGGTTATCCTGTGATTTATTATTTTCTTTCCAAGTTGAAAACAGTCTGTTATATCTCAAAATTGCCTTGACTTCCTCTCAATTTGAAAGTTCTGTACCTACACTATTTATTCTCTCTTCTCTGTTAATAGGAACTCTGGTGGTGTAATGCCCAAAACATTTGACTGCTAACCAGAAGGCTGGAGGTTCAAATCCACCAGCCACTCCTTGGAAGGAAAACTGGGCAATCCACTTCCTTAGAAATACTGCCTTGGAAACCCAAGGAGGGGTCGCTATGGGTTGGATCCAACTTGATGGCAGTGAGTTTGGCATTTTTTTTTGTTTGTTTGTTTTATTTTTAGTTTATCTCTATTAATAATCAGCCATTGGTTCTCTATCCTTTAGCATCTCTTATAAGGTTGGTCTCCTTTTACAATTTCCCTTAATTTCTGTTTATCTGGAAATGTCCTAATTTTCCCATCATATTTGAAGGACTATTTTTCTGGGTAATTCTTGGTTGGCATTTTTTCTTTTTCAGGCTTTTATATGTGTCATCCCATTGTCTTCTTGTCTGCATGTTTTTGCCAAGAAATCAGAGTTTATAGCTTGCCCTCTGTAGGTAACTTTTCTTTTTTCCCATGCTGCTTTCAGGATTCTTTCCTTGTGTTTGGTTTCAGAAAGCTTGATTATATATATCTTGGGGATTTTCTTTTGGGGTCTATCTTGTTTGGCGTTCATTGGACTTCTTGAATGCATATCTTCTCATCTTTCAGCATATTAGTGAAGTTCTCTTCCATCAACAAAATCTTTGACAATTTTCTCTGTGGTTTTATTTGTCACTTTCTGTTCTGAAATTCCAATCACATGTGATTCCTCTTGATGCTGTCCCATGTAAATCTTAGACTTTCTTCACTTTTTTTTTTTGTTGTTATTGTTGTTCTTTTTTCTGATGGTTCCTTTAACAAAGTAATATTGAGAGATTTGTCTTCAGTCTCAGTAATTGTCTTCCAGTGATTCTATTCTACTCCTTTGCCTTTTCAATATATTATCTATTTCTGAAATCTTAGTATAGTATTAATCTCCTGGATTTCTATTTGCTGTTGTGGTATGGTTTTCAATTATTCATTTACTTTGTCAGTTTGTTCTTGTATTGTTTTTCTAAACTGCTCTAGAGTTTTGTCTGTGGTTTTTATTAACCTTGTCAGTGTTTTCCTTGATTTTGTTAGTGTTTTTCTTGACTCTCTCAATCCATTGAATGTACTTAACTGTAATTCTTTTGAATTCCTTTTCAAGTAGATCCAATGTCACTTCTTCAGGGAGGTTTTCTCGTCCCTTGTTTTGGACTATTTTATCTTGCTTCTTTGTGTGACCTGGGATTTTCAGTTGTCTCCACAATATTCTGATGTTGTCATATTTATATTTAATTGGTGATAGTATGTTGGTGTGATTTGCCCAGGGTTGTTTTTGTTTTTGCTTTATTTCATTTTGTTATATCTCAGAGAGTGGGGCTGGTATGCTACTCTATTCACTAGGTTGGTAGCACTTAGGCATTCATGACCTGTCTTCTGGTGGGTGTGATAGAGGATGGGAATGTGTGCACAGATCTCTTTTAGCTGTTCATATAGAGCAGTTGAAGGTGTTTTGGATTGGTGTTGGCTGCCATGTAGTGTTGATCAGTTGGTGCAGAAGCAGGTGGTGGCCCTTGTCTGATGGGGCAGCAGTAGTTGCAGTTGTGGTTGGGTTCTGTGCATACGGTTGCTGTCTCCCATCAGGTGGGACAAAATAACAAACAAACATCAAAAAAATCAAAGCAAAAGAACAAAAAACACAAGCAGTGTAAACCAACAACAACTATTAAAAGAAAAAAAAAAGACAAAAGACGGACAAATAGAAAAAGAATAAAACAAAATCTGAGGGGGTATTGAGAAAAGTGAGCAAGAGAAATAGAATAATAAAAATAAATATGAAAGGTGCAAAAAGAAAAACAAGGGTTGGGGAAAATGTAAAGAAGAAAAAGAAGAAAAGAAAGAAAGAAAAAGGAACCAGGAATAGGAAGGAAAATAAAGGAAAAACAAACAAAACAACTGGTAGGGCAGGCCACCCAGGCAGTTTTCCTGCTGATCAAGCAGGTCATGGGGAGTAGTGTATCTCTGGTCCTGGTACTAATTCTTGCCTCTTCAAAAGGCAACTGAGGGCATGGCACCTGATCCCACATGAATCTAGGGGCAGGCCACCTGGTCCCAGAAAAAGCTCCTGTTGGCTTAATGGTGACTGGGAGCAAGGTTTCTGGTTCTAGAAGGAAAACTTACTGGCCCAAAAAGCAGCTGGGGACAGGGCATCTGGTCCCAGAAGAAGTTTCTGCTGTCCCACATGGTGGCTGGATGTACAGTACCAGGTCCCAGAAAAAGTTTCTGTCAGCCAAAAAAGTGGCTGGGAGCAAGGCTACTGATCTCAGAACTAGTTCCTATCTAGCCAGAAGGCAACTGATCCCAGATGAGGTCCTGCTGGCCCAGAAAGTGTCTGAGGCAGGGTGTCTGGGCCAAGGAAAGTTCTTGCCAGTCCCAAAGGTGACTGGGAGCAAGTTGCCTGGTTCCAGAAGGAGTTCTTGCTGGCCCAAAAAGCACCTGTGGGCAAGGTATCTGGTCCAAGACAAAGTTTTCACTGACTCAAAAGGTTGCTGGGTGCAGGACCCCCTTCTCAGAAAAAGTTCTTGCCATCTCAAAAGGTAGCTGGGTTCAGGGTGCCTGGACTCAGAAAAAGTTGCTACTGCCCAAAAGTTGGCTGGAAGCAGGGTGCCTAGTTCCAAGACAAGTTCCTGACAGCCAGAAGATCACTGGTGCCTGGTCTGGGATGGAATTCCTGCTGATCCAGAAAGTGGGTGGAGGAGGGGAATGGTTACACTTCTGTTTACCAGGAGGGTCTGGGGTACCAGGAGAACAAGGGGAATGTTGCACCTTTTGGGTCATCACTCACCCAGTGTAGCTGCCCTCAGCAAGCAGAGCCGATTTATCAGGCTGCTTGCCCAGATTGGAATGCCACTGCAAATATTTAAAATGGCCATGTCATCAGGCTAGTCAACAGTCCACAGCTGTTTGTCTCCTTATTCGCTGTTTTCATTGTTTCTTCTACTAGTCCGTATTTAATCCTCTTCTCTATCATTCCCTTTGAAGCTCAGGGTGCCAGGATTACCCTCTGTATCTGTTTCAATGGTTTCTCATTTCTTTGTTGTAGAGGGTCTGTGTAGCTTGTCTGCCTAATCCACCATCCTGTCGGAAGTGTCTATAGATATGTGTTTTCAATATAAATGGCTATTATGTATGTAGACCTTACTGGATAGAATATACAGCGATCAAATAACCTACATCTGTGGAAAGAGATGATGGAAATAATTTTTTATAAATTGTGCTTTTGGTGTTGTGCCTAAAATGCCATTGCCAAATCCAACGTCACCTAAATTTTCTATTTTATGTTCTAGAAGCTGTATAGTTTTTTATTTTATATTTAAGTCTATGATCCATTTTCCAGTTAATTTTTCTAAATGATATAACCTGTGTCTAGTTTTTGGGGTTTCTTTGGGGGGGGTGGTTTGCATGTGGATATAAAATTTCACCATTTATGAAAAGGTTATCCTTTCTCCATTGAATTACCTTTGCTCCTTTGTCAAATATCAATTGACTCTATTTGTTTGGGTCTATTTCTGGGTTTTCTGTTCTTTTGCACTGATCTATTTGCCTATTCCTTCAATACCACACTGTCTTGATCACTGTAGCTTATAGTAAGTCTTGATGTCAGATAATGTCAGTTCTCCAATTCTGTTCTTCAGTATTGTTCAGACTAGTCTTGGTCTTTTGCCTTTCCATATAAACTTTAGGATCAGTTTCTTGAAATCTACCAAATAACTTGAATTTTGTTTGGGATTGCATTGAATCTGTAAATCAGTTTAGGAAAAATTGACATCTTAAAAATATTACATCTTCCTACCTTCGAACATGGAATATCTTTATTTAGATCTTTGATTTCTTTCATCATAGTTCTGGAGTTTTCCTCATACAGCTCTTATACATATTGCCATATTTATACCTAAGTATAGGTAACCCCTGCTTTTTGTGAATTCACTGTATGGCACTTCACTTTTACCAAACACCTATATTTGCTAACTGAAAGAAATTAGAAGAGGATTTTCACTTTTAAGAAAAACAGTGAAAAGCAAAACTAGCATTGAGCGCTTGCTTTGTAGTGAGCATTAAAGAGGCAGTGTACACCCTGAGCAGGGAGAGCGGAGTCACCAAGCTTCTTTCCCAGGAACTATACTCAGTATCTTGGCATCAAGCTGTCATAGTTTTCAACTGTGTCCGTGACTACTATATTTTAGTGTTATTTTAGGTTTTATGTATGCTTTGGTAGGTTGTTTTGGGTCTAGGAACACTCAAAAATGTTTCCAATATAAATTAATGGTAATTACTTCTACACTTTGTGCCACTTCAGCTTACAAATGGTTTCATAGGAACACTCTCCTTTCATTTTTTGGGGATTAATATAAATGGTGGCGTGCTTTTAATTTCAAATTCCAATTGCTCATTGCTGGTAAATAGGAAAAAATTTACTTTTGCACATTATCCTTGTATCCTGCAACCTTGCTGTATTATTATTTCCAGTTTTGTTGTGTTTTATAGAATTTTGGGAATTTTCTACATAGATGATCATATAGCCTGCAGAGTTTTATTTCTTCCTTCATAACACGTACACATTCTTTTTATTATTATTATTGATTAATATATAGGTAATAACACATCTGCCATTTCAACATTTTTTAAATGTGCAATTCAGTGACGTTGATCACATTGATCTTGTTGTTGTTCATCTGTCACCATTACCCATTTCCAAAATTTTCTCATTACCCTTAAGAGAAGCTCAGTGTCAAGCAATGAGTCCTCTTGCTCCCTTCCCTCCCTCTTGCCACTGGTAACCATTAATAAACTTTTATCTCTATATATTGCCTATTACAGATAGTTCATATAAGTGGGATCATACAATATTTGTCCTTTTGTAAGTGACTTATTTCATTCAGGATGGTATTTCACGGTTCATCCACATTGTAGCATATATCACTATTTCATTCCCCTCTATTCCTTGTTTACTGAGTTCTGGCTTAAATGGATGTTACATTTTTGTTAAATGCTTTTTCTGCATCTATTGACATAGTAATTTTCTTTAGCTTGTTGATATGATGAATTACATTCATTTGCAAATATTGAACCAAACTTGCCTACCTGGAATAAATCCCTCTTGGTCATAGGGCATTATTTTTTTATACATTATTTTGAGGCTTTTTCATCTATGTTCCTGAGAAATAGTGATCTATAATTTTCCTTCCTAGTAATGTCTTTAGGAGCTCCGGTAGCATAGTGCCTAAGGCACTTGACTGCTCACCAGAAGGCTGGCGGTTCAAACCCACCAGCCACTCCTCGGAAGGAAGGTTGGGCAATCCTACTTCCGTAGTGATACTGCCTCGGAAACCCAAGGAGGGGTCGCTATGAGTAGGGGCTGACTCGACGGCAAACAACAACAGTAATGTCTTTATCTGATTTTGGTATTAGGGTAATGCTGTACTCATAGAATGAGTTAGGAAATGTTCCCTCCTTTTATTTGTGTGTGTGTGTGTGTGTGCGTGCACGTTTGAGAAAGATTTATGTTACTTCTTTTAAGCGCTTGGTAGAACTTATCCGTGAAACCATCTGGGACTGTGTTTTGGAATGCTATTAATTATTGATTCAATTTCTTCAATAGCTATAAGCCTATTCAGATTATCCCTTTCTCTTTGGGTGAGATTTGGTAGATTGTATCTTTGAAGGAATTGGTCCATTTCACCTAAATTATCAAAACGTGTTGTCATCCTTTGAATCCCTATGGTTATCAGTGATGACCCCTTTCATTCCCAATATTAGTAATTTGTATCTTTTCCTTCATTAGCATAGCTAGAGGTGTATCAATTTCATTTTTTTAAAAGAATCAGCTTTTGGTTTTGTTGATTTTTCTCTATTAGTTTTGTTTTCAACTTTTTTTTTTTTTTTCCTGCTTACTTTGAATTTAATTTGCTCTTGTTTTTCAAGTTTCCAAAGGTGGAAGCTTATTTATTTATTAATATATGCATCCAGTGCTGTAAATTTCCCTCTAACCACTGCTTTTGCTGGATCTCACAAACTTTTAAGTTGCAGTTCCATTTTTTTGGTTCAAAATATATTTAAATTTCTCAAGACTTCTTCTCTGACCCACGTTATTTATGTATGTGTTTAATCTCCAAATATTTTGAGATTTTTCTGTTACTGATTTCTACTTTAATTCCATTGTGGTCTGAGAGAATACTTTTATAATTTCTGTTCTTTTAAATTTGTTAAGGTGTATGTAGAAAACGTTCCATGTGAGCTTGAGAAGAATGTACATTCTGTTGTTGTTGAAGTATTCTATAAATGTCAATTAAATTCAGCTGATAAGTACTTTTCCTAACTGCTGGATCTGTGAGTTACTGGTGGGGGTGGACATCTCCAACTCTAACAGTGGATTTATCTATCAATTTTTGCCTCACGTATTTTGACACTATTAGGCACATATACAGTCAGGATTATGTCTTCTAGAAAACTGACCACTTTATCATTATGTAATACCCCTCCCTGATACTTTCCCTTGCTGCAATCTACTTTACTTGGAATATAGCTACTCCAGCTTTCTTTTGATTAGTGTTGGCATGTCTTTTCTCCATCCCTTTACTTTAAATCCATCTGTGTCTTTGGATTTAAGGTATTTGTATTTGTAGGTTTCTTGTAGATAACACACAATATGTGATTTTTTTTTTCAATCCATTCTCATAGTATCTTTTAATTGGTATACTTAGACCATTCACACATAAAGTCATTACTGATACAATCAATTCATATTTTTAAAGAGACTAAAAAGACAAACCAACAAAATGACCTTTGAATGCAACATAATTTTTTTTTTAAAGTATGTGTTTAGGAGGGCAACTGGAGAAACTTGAATACAGACTGTATGTTAGATACTATTGAACTACTGTTAATGTTTTTAGGTGTGATAATACTAGTAGTGTGGCCATGTAGATGAATGTCCTTATTCTTAGAAAACACATGCTAAAGTATTGTTGTTGTTGTTGTTATGTGCCGAGTAAGACCCAACTCATAATGACACCTCCTTGGGTTGCTGAGGCAGTATCACTACAGAAGTAGATTGCCCAACCTTCCTTCCGAGGAGTGGCTGGTGGGTTTGAACCACCAGCCTTCTGGTTAGCAGTCAAGTGCCTTAGGCACTATGCTGAGTGAAAAGTCTTAATATGCCAACACACTTCAAATGGTTCATCCAAAAAAAATCTGTGTATAAGTGTAAAATATCATGTTCGATTTAGACATAAAAGAGTTAAATATTAGTAATCTAAAGACAGCACATATGTGAAAAATCTATCAAAAAAATTCACAAAAGGTATCCTACTAAAATAAGATTCAAAACTGCCACTTTAGTTTTCAAAAAGATGAAATTATGATTGCAAAGGGAAAAAACTGTTTATGTGAAAGTCCAATCAATTTTTAATGGGATGCTGCTATTTTTAGCTTTTAAAGTGGCCAAACTTTTATTAGGTTAGTAATGAATTTGAGAATTCTTTCAAAGATCAGAAGAGCCAGTAATTAATAAAGACAAATGTTCAGATTTATTTGGAAATTCACAGTTTCTAATGGCACTACAGCTCCGTAGTTACATATTGTTAAGTCTTCTTTCCACAAGACTGGATGCTGCACACTGAGGGTGTAACTTCCCGCTCTACCTCTGTTCCAAACTGGACCTCTTTTGATGGGCTTCTATACAATTATGCCCTTTTGCTCTGAATGGCTAATTGTGCAGACTGGAAAAATTAAATCACCTAAAACGTATTGTTAGCCTAACATAAAAGCAGCAACTTAAACAAACAAAAAAAGGCTTTAAATAAGTCACATTACAAACAATACCCCAAGAAAGGTATCTGACAACTTCATAAACAATTATTACTAAAAGTGCTCAATAAGTTATAACTTAAATCTTACAACACAAAATGGCCAATTCTCTCCCTTTCAAAAAGAAACATATTCTACTTTCACTCATTACTGCATAATCATACACTAAGAAATCATTTTATTCAGTCAATGACAATTATATATATAAAAAAAAGACAAAATGAAGACAGACACATTGATATCACACATGTATACCTCTGCACATTTGTAACCAATACAAAGCAAACAACAAGGAATAATCCCTTTAGATTTGACCAATCAGACAAGGCTTGACAAACTCACAAGGTGATTCTGTGCATATGTACATAGGCAGTGATCATACCACACAAGACCTGGACTCATTTGAAAAACTTTCAAACTTTGTATTTGTAGTATGGGAAACAATGAGCTGAAAGTCTGGACGATTAGTGTTTATTACAAATGCTTAAAATGCTGAAGAAAGCCTTTACAAGTGACTAAATATCTTTAAAAGGTGAATTTATCAAAAATTTGTTTACATTTGCTAGTCAATTGCAAGAAAAGCTCTTGTATGGTGGTTTATTTTTTCTCATTAAGTTAGTAACTAAGGAAAAAGTAATCCAATCCAAATGAAGTAATCCAATCCAATGACTTCAATAAAAATGGTACTAACTGCATCACCATTTGCCTAAAAAAATAAAAATTCCAATGAGTGTTTATAGCCAGCTGAGTTTGCTAAACAGATCTAATTGGCAAGTCTTTCAGGATCTTCACACCGTCTGACCCACACTGCTGAGCTTCAGGCACAGACCACCTTAAAGCCTGGTAGTGTTTGCAGCTTCCAAAATACTAATAAAGTTATAAATGAAATCAAATGACAGAAAAAGTTCTCCCTCCTCTTCCAGTGGCATTATAAATAGACAAAAGGCACATAAATATGGGAAGGGGCAAGAAATAGGAACAAAGCTAAAGGAAGAGGTTTAGGCTTTCATTCCTATCCCACCCAAGGAACTGGGCTTCCATATTACTTTTGTCCCAGGAATTAATCTGTGAAAAAACATCTTTATAAAATGTCTACCATTGTCAATATAGGAAGTGATCAGTCTTGTAAAACTGCAACTCATTAATCAAGATTGACACAATCCCATCTACTTTTAAAAAGGCAGAAACCATAATTTCTGAATACTTTTTCCCATTAACAGCTTCTCCCTCCCTCAATCCCTTCAAATACCACAGACTGTTCTTCAAAGAACAACAAAAAAAGTCTCCAGTATGAAAAGTTCAATTAATTTCAGATATGTCCCGAGACTGCTGTAACACCAAACGTTCCCACGGTGATCTCTTTGTTTCCTTTGATTATGTCGTGCAGGCTCGGCAATGATCCTGACTTAGTGTGTATCAGAGTTTTTATTAATTTTCCTTGGTCTTGGATTTTAGATCGCCTTCGTTTTAAAGCCCTCTTCTCAGTCTTTGTCTTCTGGGACTGTCCATTGCACAGACTTGTGCAAGCTGAAATGCCACAAAAATATGACTCTTCTGACTGTGACGAAGTTTCTGAGCTTCCTTCAGATGGAGGACCCTTATAAGAAGAGTGATAAACCTCTCCCATATTAGAAAAATCTCTCTGGTTCGTAAAGGGCTTCCTTCCTCTTATGTCTCCATTGGCTACAGGGTGCAATGAATCTGCTGGCTTGATGGTCTCAATTTTTTCAGTTTTATACTTGCAGCGTTTCTTCTGTAGCGTATGCAAAAGAAAGGGTAAGAATTAGACCTCCAATAGTTACCTAATCAAACATCCTAGAGACTAAACTAATGGAAGAAAGTGCCATCTCCTGGTAAAAAGTAAAATAGCATTATCAACAGCATGTCTATACACTGTTCTGTGCCATGTAGACACCATCATCTTGCCATTATGTAAATACTACTTCTCAAAATTTCCTACAATATAGACTTAAAAGGTGATGACTAACATTTTAATACCTACTTATGTGCCAGATATGGCACCAGTTGCTTTCATGTACATCTTACCTATTAACCCTGAAAAGAGGGTATTTTACCACTGGTTCCTAGATGAGAAAATCAAGACTTAAAGCTTTATCTCCTTGCCCAAGTTATAAAGTAGTAAGTGGCCAACTTGAGATTAAAGATTAAATATCTAAAGCCAAATATGGCCAAAAACCAAACCCACTGCCAATGAGTCGATTCTGACTCATAGTAACCTCCTTCCCCCATCCGGTTTCCAAGGCAGTAAATCTTTATGGAAGTAGATTGCATTATCTTTCTTCCAGGAGCAGCTGGTGGGTTTGATCTGCCTACTTTCTGGTTAGCAGTCAAATGCCTTAGGGACTGTACCGCCAGAGCTCCTTTCATGTAGAGACAGCTCTAATCAAAATGAAAATGACTTAATTTGAGAGGCAAAATGGAAAAAGCAAAGACTTTATAGTCTAAAGGGCTATTCTGAGTTTTACCATCTATTTGATAAAGGTCATTTGAGGAAGACAAACTCTCTCTGTTTCAGTTTTCTCATCTGAAAAATGAGGATGATACCATATGCAGGCAGTTGAGAGGATTATGTCATAGTGACCCTACACACAACAGAACAAAACACTGCCTAGTCCAGCGCCATCCTCACAACTGTTGCTATGTTTGAGTCCACTGTTGCAGCCATGTATCAATTTATCTTACTAAGGTTCTTCCTCCCTTTTGTTGACCCTCCACTTTACCAAGCATGATGTCACTGGGAGTAACCAGTCCCTGGCATGCCTTAGATAGTCAATAAATAATGGCTATTAGCCGGGATTGACAAGCTTTTTCTGTAAAGGCCCAGATGTTAAATATTTTGGGCTGTGCAGATCAATGCACTGTCTCTGTTGCATATCCTTCTTTGTTTTATTTTATAGACCTTAAAAATGTGAAAATCTTTCTTAGCTGCCAGTCTGTACAACATAGGCCACAAACCAGATTTGGCCTGTTGGTCATGGTTTTGTTGACTCCTATAAACATTTATTTACACCATTACTATGACTGAAAATAAACAGTAAGTTTAGGTTTATATTAAACCTCTCACTTTATTTCTTCATGTACAATACCATATATCATACCAATACACTTAAAAGGCAGTAAAATATTACCTTTTTCTCTGGTGAGAACTTGAGAGGTTCTACGATGTACAAATCATTTGGGTCTACTGTAAATAAGGAAAAAGACCAATGTAAAATGAAAAGTGGATTATGCGATGATTAAACACTACAAAATGGAACATTATCCCTTAATGATTACTTTCCTAACAGGACCAATAAATTTACCAGGTTAACCATATTTATGCATTCTCAACTAGTAAGTCAAAATAAGCAGGGCCAGAAATGGTACCAGCCTTATTGTGTACTTCACTGGTCACCTTCAAGTGTCTTGCTCTCTTGTTAAGTTTTTAACTAACAAACAGTTGAGTGTCCAACAGAGTGTAGGATCCTTCTTGGGGCCCAGCCTTACCCTCTCATCTGATGACATTACTGGTCAAGCTAATACCCAACCCACAGATCATCTGAGTATCTCCCCTAAAAGAATAAGCTTTACAATGTGTCACAAATGTGTATTAACAATGGGCAACAAGTGCAGAAGCTAGTTAAAAGAGTTTGAGAATTTTTTTTTTCCTATGTCTTAATGTGATCAAAACTATGAACTCTAAAACCTAACATGTAATATATAACCAAGCAGTAATAAACACTGCAGGCATAATAGGTAATGGATAGAAAGTGCAACACAAGCCAATATAAGAAAATGTCTTTTAGCTCCAAGTTTCTAAGACTTGATTATTTTAAGCATTTTTATGACAACTCCTACTCTAGCACCATATGGACAAGATAAATGTGTGTACAGAGAAGGACTACTCTGGAATTTACTAGTCACACTACTCAACCAACTAGACTTTTTTACATTATGCCTGATATTTGTTGATAAAATAATAAAATAAAAAAAATATCCTAAGGTTTTTCTAAATAGTCATCTCTACCACATTACTATGAAAAACAAAAAAAGAAACAATAAAAACCTCTCAAGTTGTTTTTTAAAAAATCACAATGCCTGCTTCTGGGAACGACCGTTAGGCTACTCAGGTCAACCTTCTCATTGAAAACAATTAAATATGGATTACTATATTTATAATCACCAAGAACATTGAAGATTTGCAAAGCTACTAAGTAATCTCCAGGCCATAACTGAAGACAAAGTAGAACACAAGCCGATACAAGAAAATATAAACTTTAGTCTTGATGGCCTCATAAGGAAATGGATCAGAAATCAAATCTCAGAGCCCATCCAAGGTAAAAGTCTACTGAGATCTCTCTCTCTCACACACACACACACCACACTACCATAAGCTGGGACTCCAAAGGACTATACCACCAAGGAAAGAATGAAGACATGCAGGTACTTGCAGTCCAAGTGCACCACTCCTGGTGGTCCAAAATACCTTAAGCTATGAAAGTAGTCCTGAATGTAAACTAGTATATGAATATAAAGCAAACATAAATTCCCTCTGGAGTAAGGATTGACATTCTGGTCCTCCCTATAAATAATTTTTCAAAGACAAGCAGCACACAAATTATCTTGAGCAAGAGCCTACAAAGACATAAGAATTACCAGATAGACTATAAATAGTTACGCTTACTTTTTTAAAATACATAAACAAGCTTGAAAATATCTATAGGAAAAACAAGAGAACTAGAAGGTGTTTAAGGAACCCTGGTAGAACAATGGTTAAAGATGCTTAGTTGCTAACCAAAAGGGCATTAGTTTGACCTACCCAGCGTTCTGTGGGAGAAAGACCTGGTGGAGATCTGCTCCTGTAAAGATTACAGCCAAGAAAACCCTATGGGGCAGTTCTAGTCCGGCATATGGGGTCATGTGTAAGTAGGAGGAATCAACTCAATCCATTTCTAGGTATTCTTAACAAATTAAAAACTCAACAGATGAATTTAGTAGCAGACTAGATATAACTGAAGAATGTGTGACCTGGAAGACAGATTGGAAAAAATTATCCAGAATGTAGCACAGAAAGTCAAAAAGAAGAAAAATATGAGAGCATTTAGGAGGCAAAGAGGGTCAAGAAGGACTAATATACATTAAACTGGAAAACTATATGAAGAATGGGATAGAGGTAATATGGGGGGAGGGGTTGGAATAGTTGAGAATTTTCCAGTACAGGTACTCCCCAACTTACTATGGGGATCGGTTCTGACTACACCTTTGACATAGGTCGAATACTTCGTTTCTTAGTTTTTCATTATTGTCCTTTATTATCAGTCTCTTTATAAGTCTGATCTTTATTTTTGAGGGTTGGTACAAGAATGATACATTAATTAGCAAATTATGTGCTACGACAGTGTAGGTAGTACATATTACTAATGATAAGATGTACAGAAAAGAGGATGGTCATTGCTGTTGTAATTCTAAGACATCGTAAGTTAAGGACTACCAATCTAGAGATTCAAAGAGCCCAAAAAATCTCCAGATTAAAGAAAGACTATTTCAGGATGAAGGAAAGTAATCACAAATGGTAGGTGTTAGAAAGAAGGACTGAATCCCAAAGAAATTTATAGATATGTGGGTAAATCTCAATTAGTATTAATAATAGCACTTCTTTATACCTTGTTGAGTTAAAGCTAAGCAGAAACAGAGTTAAACTGTTTTAATTCTATTATCTTCAATATAATTTGTATGTTGTTGTTGTGTATTGTTTTGGGAGCTCCAGTGGCATAGTGCCTAAGGCATTTGACTGCTAACCAGACAGCTGGTGGTTCAAACCCACCAGCAACTCCTCAGAAGGAAGATGGGGCAATCCACTTCCGTAGTGATACCACCTCGGAAACCCAAGGAAGGGTCGCTATGAGTCGGAGTCAGCTCGATGGCAGTGAGTTTTGTTTTTTAGTTGTATATTTTAAGATCTTTATACTGCCCAAGAGGAAGTAAAAATATGATTAATTTTAGACTTTGATAATTATTTGTAGAGTAACCAGTAAAAGAGCAGAAAGAGTGTACAACTTTGAATGGCAACAAAAGATTATTACTCACTCCCTCCCCCAAAAAAAATTCTAGCAGCAGCAAGGAAGGGGAGAAAAAACACAGATAGCAGGCAAAAAATAAGAGACCCTTATGCTAATAAATTTTAGTATTTAGTTAAAATGGACATATTCCTGGAAATGTCTAATTTAAAAAAAAAAATATATATATATATATATATATATAAAAGACTTTATTGATTCAAATTAGAAATAATTATGATTTTAAACTCTGAGAATAGGGGGGAAAAGAGAATCCTGCTTATCTAGTTCTAAAAGACCAAAACCAGCAGTCTGATAATAAACCCTTTTGTGACCTTGGGACATATAAACCCACTGCCATCGAGTCAATTCCAACTCATAGCCACCACCACAGGGTTTCTAAGGCTACAAATGTTCACAGAAACAGACTGCCTTGTCCTTCTCTCAGAGTGGCTAGTGTGTTCAAACTACTGACCTTTTGGTTAGCAGCCCAATGCATTAACCACAGTGTCCCCTGAGTTCTCTTTGGGACATATAAAACCAAAATCAAATTCACTGCCATCAAGTTGATTCTGATCCACCCACCCCCTTTGGGTTTCCAAGGCAGTAAATCTTTACAGAAGTAGATTGCCCAGTCTTCCTTCCACGGAGTGGCCTTAGGCACTATGCCACCAGAGCTCCTTTGGGGACATACAGTGCCCACCTTTATTTTCTGCCCCTGGGGCTTAGTGGGAATCTGGTATCCCACTTTTAGTGCATGCTGCTAACTGGTGGGGGCCTGTATTACCACATGAATCTGAAAACAACCCCAGCACCAGAGATCCCTCAAGGCATATGTGCCCCACTGATTATTAAAATCCATATTACCTCTAAAATTATCTTCATTTCACTCAAAATGCCTTCCATTGCTAAAAACACATGGTTTCAACAAAAAATTCAGAGCAGAAAATAATTTGGTCTTGATAGAGATAAAAACTACATGCCAATCTTATTCGTGAACAATAGATGTAAAATTCCTAATTATTTTCAAACACAATTATGTAAAATAAAAAAATATGTATTCACAAAATATACATATAACATTGATCAATTTGTGTTTGAGACTGAATAATTAGTTTAACATTAGAAAATCAGTTAATATAATATTTCAACAACAGATTAACAAATAATCATCTTAAAAAGGCTGAGAAAAATGTGTTTGGCAAAATTAAAAATAGATTCATGGGGAAAGGGAACTATTAGCAAACTAGAAATAGAGAAGAACTTCCTGAGATAAAAGTGCCTGTCAACCACTTCTATTTAACACTGCTTAATGCCAACCATCAATGTTATTTAGGTAGCAAAAGTTACAAAGTTTGGAAAGGAAGAAACAAAATTGTCTTTGTTTTCAGATGTGCTTGAGAACAAATGAACTATTCAAGTAAAACAAGGTTGTTGTATATAAAATCAATATACAAATATCAACTGTATTTCGACATACCAGCAATAAATATACATACACAAAAGATAATGCTTACAACAGTATTTAAAAAAATATATCCTAAGAATAAAATGAACAGAAGTTGACCTCTTTGGAGAAAACAGGTATAATATATTCTTCCCATACAGATTTTAGAATCAATGTAATCTCAATCAAAAGCCTAATCCTTTTTGATAGAACATTTATTAAATGGTTCTAAATTTATATGGAAATGTAAAGAAACAATAATGGTCAAATTTTTCAAGAACATTAACAAAGTGGGAGAACTTCTTATAGCAGATAGCTAGCTAAGACTTAAGTGGAAGTTAGTTATTAACACACTATGGTAGTGAAACAGAGGTTAACAAATAGTACAGACATGTATCTCTATGAGTTGTAACTGACTCAACATGTCATGTGCAGGGTTATGTGTATATCACTTATTGTATGACTGAGGTGGCACTGCACAGCCATGAGGAAAGGACAGTATTTTCAATTAATTATTTTGAGACCGTGACCACTCATATAAAATTTTCTACTGAAACTCCCTATCTAATACCATATACAAAAATCAATCCCAGGTGGATTAAAGATCTGAAAATAAACAAACATTTGAAAGTTAACAGAACATCTTCCATGAACTTAGAGTAGGAAATTCTGCTTAACAAAGAAGTAAAATGCACTAACCATAATATTAAAAAAATCATAAATTTGATTACATTAAAATTAAGAGCTTCTTCTCTTATTTAAAAGATTCCACCTAAAGAGAATAAAAAGACAAATCCCAGAGTGGAATAAGGTATTTGCAACTTATTTAACCAACCAACAATTAGTATCCAAATCTTAAAAAGAACTCTAAGAAATTAAGAAAAAGAGAACCCGAAAGAACAATCATTAAAACATCTAAAAAGCCCCAGTACAGTCAAATGACCAAAAGGCCTAAGTAAAGGTACTCAATCACATTAGTAATCAGTTAAATGCAAATTACATCTGCAAAGAGATTAACAAAAAAACAATTAATTTGATGATTCCAAATGCTAACAAGAATGTACAGCAAAGGAAACTCAACAGTGCTGGCAGAAACATAAAATGATACAACCACTTTGGAAAGCAATTTATCATCTCATAACTTGCAGATAAACCACCAACAATCTGGCAATTTTACATCTAGGTTAATATTCCTAGAAAAACTCTTGTAACCATGTTCCAGTAAAAAAAAGGGATGTTTTACACCATCATTATTTGTAATAGCCCCAACAGGAGAATAGATAAACACACTGTCATTTAGTCAGTTATTAAAATACTATGTTGTTGTTGTTGTTGTTACGTGCTGTCAAGTTGGACCCAACTCATAGCGACCCCTCCTTGGGTTTCTGAGGCCGTTAACACTAAAGAAGTAGATTGCCCAAGCTTCCCTCCAAGGAGTAGCTGGTGGGTTTGAACCGCCAGCCTTCTGGCTAGCAGTCAAGTGCCTTAAGCACTAAGCTACCAAAAATGAACCACAGTTATATGCAGTAATGAATCTTACAAATAAAGTACTGAATGAAAGAGACAAAAAATATATATGGTATGATTCCAGTTACCAGAAGTTCCAAAATCAGGCAAAAATCAAATTAGCAATTCACATGCTGATGGTAAAACTAGAAAGAAAATCAAGAATACGATTATCCTAAAAGTGAAGATACAGCTATCTCTGTGAGGAGGGATACCATGAGTGCTGACCATGTTCTATTTTTTGAACTGGGTGGCGGATCAAGAATTATAATTACTTGGAAACTTGTGCATTTTGGTTTTATGATTTTTTAGTATTTCTCTTTTTGAAAGATCAAAACCATTTTGGTCCACCTGGGAATCCCTGGGTAGTGGAAACGGATATGTTCAGATGTTAACTGAAAGGCTGGAGGTTCAAGTCCCCCTTAGAGGTGCCCTGGAAGAAAGGTCTGGTGGTCTACTTCCAAAAAAATCAGCCATTAAAAACTGTGAAGCACAGGTCTACTCTGACATATGTGGGGTCACAGTGAGTCTGAAGTGTCTCAAGGGCAACTGGTTACTGGTTTTGGTCCACTTGGCCAATCCAAAAAGTATAGCAGATCAAAGCATAAACTTGAGCAGTGAGAGGAAGAGCACTAAGGGAAGAAAGCTTGGAATAAATTAAGTAATTTTTATAACACTGATTATCTAAGTACCATTTTAACAGGCAAGAGATTATGTAATCTGCCCAATTCTGTATTAATACTACCAGCTTTGTGCAAAATACTAAATTTAGTATAAAAATAACATATGACCCCTTCTCACAGACCTTAGGGGTGCTAACTGCCATTGACTCCCATTCAGTGCAACCCCTGTGACAGAATAAAGGTGTCCCGTAAGATTTTCTTGGCTGTAATCTTTACAGAAGCAGACTGCCAGGTCTTTCTCCTGCTGTGCCACAGAGCTTAAATGCAAAAACAAGGCAAGTACAAAATGACTAAAATCAAAGCACACTACGATACATGCCATAAGAAGAGATTTAATTTAAACAGGAAAAGAAAATGAATTAACTAGTAGCAGAATCAGGATTAAAACCAGTCTCTCCTGTCTAATGTGCTTAACTTTCTTCACTTGTAAAGATGAACTAAGATGACCTGGATATTTGAAAACAGAATCTACTCTCAGATGCAAAAGGCTATTTCATTTTGCCTTTGAAGGGTTAGATTAAGATAAACAGTAAAATAGCCATGATTTCAGTTAATTTAAAATGAGACTAGAAATGTTGAGAGAGAAAAAACATTGGAACATATAATTGCATGAGTACAGCTCAGTTAAAGAATGTATGCATACCCACTAGGATAGCTAGAAGAGCAACAATACTAAATGTTAACAAGGATGTAGAGCAAGAGGAACCTTCAAATGCAGCTGATGGCAGTACAGATTCATATGAGAAACTGTGGGGGCAGTATCTAAAGTTGGATACACACATACTTTATAATCCAGCAACCCCACTTTCTAGGCATACACCCAACAGAAACACGTACATGTGTTCACCTCAACTGAAAACAGCCTAACTAGAAATAATCCAAATGTGAATGAATAATATGTAGTAGTACAATATGTAGTACAAGAATGAGAATAAACAAACTATAATTATATAGTTTTTTTTTTTTTTTTTTCAATAGCACAGTGAATCTCACCATCAAAAGTTAGAAATCAAAACCATGCCTACTGTGGGAGGGAATGGGTAGTAACTAAAAGAACCAAGGAAGTTTTTGGTGTGCTGGATAATGTTCTGCTGCCTAATCTGGATATTGGTTATACAATTTGAGAAAATTCATGAGCTTTACATAAGGTAATTATACTTTCTTAAATGCATAAATTAAAAATTCTGCTTATAAAAAGGCATAGCAATCAATCGAAAGGGAAAATAAAGCAGCCAGGAGGAACAGCTTTACTAGCCTTAAACACACTTCATGGGTTCAGTCTGCAAAACTCTGTAATAACAGTAAACCAATGAAGCTCAGGAATGACTATATGAATGAGACATGCTGCTCAGTTACTGAAAAAAGGGAGCAAAGCTAATGATTATTAAGAAAGCACTCCTATTTGAAACATTAGCATTAAGTTGATTATATTTTAATATGGCTATAAATGTAAAATTTTTAAGTTTCTTAATAAGCACTAATTATAAAGGTACTGAAATAGGAAAAAAGCCATTCAGCACACATCCATTCATTTAAACTTTAATAATTACTGAGTGTTAGTCAATGGAACACAACTGTAGACTCTAAGGCTACAAAGGAGAGAAAGATGCAATTTTTGTTCAGAAAGTGCCTCACAGTCCTCAACTAAAGACAAAAAGAGTCCTACCTTTACAGGAAGAGGAGGCAGATAAGCACAGGAGCTATGGGAGCACACTCAGGTTTTCCATATCTGCTGAACTTTCTCAAACATCCCTTTCTAAAAAGAAATACTTCTAAACAGGAGCATGTGCAAAGGAAAGCTACTAATGGCTAATTAAATACACTAAACCCCCTCCCCACCCTTTGGGCCTTTAGGAACAAAGATATACAATGTGAAAATGATGAAGTAGCTTTGAAATAGCACAAACAGAAATGTTGCTTATGTCCATTACTGTGTAGCAGATGGTCTTGAATTCAACACTGATAATATACAGAAGAAAACTAAATTTGTTTATATATATTACATATTGATAAAATCTACCTTCTTTGCCAGTTAACTGTAGAGACTTAGATCTGATGAGTGGGAATGAAGTTCTTCTTTTCAAATTCATGTCATCATAGGAAGAGAAACACCTAAGACATTAAGAAAAATCAACATGGGACACAACAAGTAGACTGGACTACATATAATCTACTCTGTAGTTCAGAACAGATGGAGACTATTGAGAACTGTACAAACCATAAAGGCCTAATATTAGTTAACACTCCAGTTATAGCTAATACATAAAAGAAAGCATTTAAGGATCCTTCTTTAAATGGTACTATTAAAATACCTATTCTTCTCCTTCTCTGAATTCAACACTTAAGCATTTTGCTCAACCAAAATATCAAGGGTTTTCATTTATTTACTTACTATTATTAGCAGTTTCACTATTACACTCTACAGAACTATCTGGGCACAGGGCTATTTCACTACCTCCAAGGATCTTTTTAATATTTTTAACACTTTGGTTTCAAGAATATGATATGGGGAAATGAATTATCCTCACTATCCCTTTATTTGCTCAAAAATTTCCAAAAATATAAAAAGCAGAGTGAAAATAGAAAATTGTGAAAGACAATGCTGGTATTACCTTTTAGGGCTTGGATACTGATTACTTTTAGGAAGCTTTGAAATATAATCTCCATCAAACTGAGAAGTGTTTCGACAACGCTGCATACAAAGCATCAGTCCCAAAATAACACAGAGAACCAAAGAGATGACAAGATAGCTTTGTCGATCTGAAACCTGAGATTGGGAACAGGGTTAATAATAATAATAATAATAATAATAATAATAATAAAATCATACTAGGAAAAAACATAGTGGGCTCTAAAATACAAAGGAAAAATCATTTTAAACATTTTTTTCAATGTACTTTAAAACCATCAATGTAGGCCATACCCTTTGAAAATGTGCTATTAAAGCAATTATTTTTTTTCCCCCACTCAATTTTTATTTTGAAGAATTTCAAACCTATGTTTTTAAAATGGTACAATGAACACACTTATGCTTTTCATACAGATGCACAATTGTTAACATTTTGCCACATTTATTCTGTCTTTCCTGTTTCCTCAATGGGAAAAATAATCCTTTTCTCACTCAGTCTTTCCTCTTTCAAAATTGCACTACTACTCACCCAGTTACTGTAAGCAAAAACCTGAGAATAATCTTTAATTCCTCATCCCCATACACTCAGTCTCATCAGTAAGGTGTGTCTTTCTATTTCCTAAATACGAGGTCCCAACTACTTCACACTATTCCCTGTGGTTAAAATCCTAGTCCAAGCCAACATCATCACATCCAAAAGCAAAAATCAAACTCACTGCCGTCAAGTCGAATCAGACTCATGGTGACGCCTCCTTGGGTTTCCAAGGTGGTATCTCTACAGAAGTAGATTACCCAGTCTTCCTTCCAAGGAGTGGCTGGTGGCTGTGAACCGCCAGCGTTCTGGTTAGCAGTCAAATGCCTTAGGCACTATGCCACCAGAGCTCCCATCACCTTATCCAGGCTACTGCAATTGCCTCCTAATCTCCATCTTCCCTGCTTCATTCTTGCTCTGCCTCAACTGGCAATTATCCAGAGTAGCAAAGGGGTATTTTCTCAACATTTTAAGTGTCAGTGAAATGATCCATATCACTTCTTAATTTAATATTGTCTAATGACTTGCAATGATTAGAATAAAATCCCAACTCTAAATTACTTCAAAGCCCAATACTTTTAGGTCCCTGCCAATAGACCTGAACTCATTTCCCACCTTCATGTCTCTTTGCCCCAGTCACCCTGGTTTCTTTCTGCTCTCAAACACATCTCACTATTTCTATTCTCTGATTCTTTGCCCTAACTCTGTTCTCTCACAAGTTTGCTATCACTCCAGGCTCTCTGTGGCTGCCAACTCCTCTTAAGCACTCAGTTCTAATGCCACCTCCTCAGACAAGCTTTCAGATCTTCCTAGCTGAAAGCAGCATCTGTTATCACCACACTTTATGCAACCCTACACACATGCACACACTTCACTCCCTATCCCAATGTCCTTCACAGCACTTATGACTAGGAAAAATTATCATCTATTTATACATTTACCATATGTATTCTTCCCCCTACCTCAGAACATAAACTCTGTTAAGCTAGGGACTACTCACTGCTATACTTCCAACCTAGAACTCTATGCCCCATATATTTGGTTGCTCAATAAACATGTGATGAAATTTCTTGCTTTGTTAAAAACAACTTTTTAAACTGAAAGTAAATTATTTATTACTATACTCAATGGTTTGCAAAAGACCTACCAGAATAGCTTTATACCTGCATTTTGGTAAGACCTAATTTATGAATGGCAAAATGACTATGATAATTTACCTTAAAAATGCTACATTTAGATGTTCTGAAGTTCCCTATGAGAACTTTGTTTGGTTTAAGTTTACCCTTAGACACCCTTCAGGTCTGGAACTGAATTCTCCTCATGGCTCAACTTCCAGACAAACAATAACAGACAGGTGAACAATAATGCCAGGGAGGTATGCACTCCTTAGAACAATCAACCGTGTGATATTAAAAGCGCATTTGCCCAGGGATAAAGCACAGAAAGCAGGAAGGACAAATGGAAATGGGAAACACAGGCAGGAATTGGGAAGAGTGCTACTACATTGTGGGGATTGCAATCAATGTCACAAAATAAAATGTGTATGAACTATTGAATGGAAAACCAATTTGCTCTGTAAACTTCTACCCAAATCACAAAAAGCTAAAAATAATAATAATAAAGTTCATAGATACCACATACTTAATTAACAAGCTTGCCCTTGTAACAACTTCCATCCTTGCTCTGTGTCTTACAATATTAGCAATAACAATTACCTCACGTTTTAATTCTGCCACAGTTGTTGATAAGTTTGAAACAAGCTGTGTCATGTTGGTCAGCTGTGCCTGTAGCAACTGGATGGCTTCTGTTTGCCGCTGATCCTATCATAAAGAAATATATGTTATTTTTCTTTGTGTTTAACAAGTACATTTACAACTACATCATAAATTCAAATAAAATAATCTGGAAAAAAAATATGTTACCACTGAACTTCCTAAAAGAAATTTACTAACAGGAAACTTGTAATGAATAACATCATAAACTTTGACCAGAAATTAAAATACACACAAACCACTTTGAGAACCTGAGGCTGGGCTGATATCACTCTCCTCAATTTTTGTCATTCACTGCTTCAACGTAGAATATTATATTGTTGTTGTTGTTATGTGCCATTGAGTCAGACCTGACTCATAGCAACCCCTCCTTGGGTTTCCGAGGCAGTATCACTACAGAAGTAGATTGCCCAACCTTCCTTCCAAGGAGTGGCTGGTGGGCTTGAACCACCAGCCTTCTGGTTAGCAGGTCAAGTGCCTTAGGTATTATGCTACCAGAGCTCCTAGAATATTATATAGTGGAAGTTAATGAATTACTTTTGAAATCAATGTGCTCTACATGTAGAAACCAGGATATAACCACTTACATGCAAGATAGTCATTTTAGCAAATACTGTTTTTAAAGTAAAGCTGTCGGCACGAAGATATGTTGACATTTTTCTGTAAAATGTTTCTGGATACAGAGTAGGTTCAGTATCAAAAAAGTCTTTAAAGTTCTATTTTATAGCATGTTATGATGTAACTCAGTGTGCTACACAGTCAAACACCTAGTCAACTAGTTAATCCTAGACTAATATCTAAAGGCCATGTATAAGAAACCTACAGCTACATCACACTCAATGGAGAAATACTGAGAGCTTTCTGCTTAATATCAGGAATAAGACAAAGATGCCCATTGCTAATATTGTTTTAGCCAGAGCACCTAGGCAATTAAACTACTAGATAACTGAATTCCGTGAAGTGGCTGGTTAATAAGCAGTGCTAGGACAAGATTTCCACAATTAAGAATAAACCTGTACCTATTACCTCACACAAAAATCAGTTGGGTTTTTACACATCACAATGAACAATCGAAAAAGGAAATTAAGAAAAGGATTCCATTTACATTAGCAGCTGAAAGAATTAAATTCCTAGGAATAAATTTAACAAGGAAGGTGAAAGACTCATAAATGTAAAATTATAAAATATTATTTAGAAAGACCTAAATAAAGGGAAGAAGGACATTTGTGGTCATGGATCAGAAGACATAATATTGTTAAGATGTCAATGCAACTTAAACTAATCTATAGATTCAATGCAATACCCATCAGAATTCCTACAGCCTTCTTTGCAGAAAAGAAAAAGTCTATCTCTTCAAACTTATATGGAACTTCAAGGGGCCCTGAATAGCCAAAATAATCTTGAAACAGAACAACAAAACAGGAGGAGCCATACTTCTCAATCTTAAAACATATTATAAAGTTACAGTAATCAAAATAATCTGGTGCTGGTATAATGATAGACATACAGACCACTCGAATAAAACTGAGTTAACTGATTTTCAACAAGGATGCCAGGACCATCCAATGGGGAAAGAATAGTCTAACATGATGCTGGGAACATCTAAATTTCCACAATCAAAAGAATAAACTTGTACCCCATAGCTCATACCATACAGAGACTAACCCAAAAAAGGATCAAAGACCTAAATGTAAGAATTAAAACCATGAAATTCTTAGAAGAAAACATAAGAACTAGGTCCTAAAGTAGTATTCCTAACAATGGATTCTTGTAACTGACACCAACTCACTACCATTGAGTCAGATCCAACTCACAGAGACTCCTCCTTGGGTTTCTGAGGCAGTATCACTATGGAAATAGATTACCCAATCTTCTTTCTGAGGAGTGGCTGGTGGGTTTGAACCACCAGCCTTTCTGGTTACCAGTTAGATGCCTTAGGCACTATGCCAAAGCATGAGCAAAAAAAAAGACAAATTAGATAAATGCGACTTCACCAACAAAAGGCAGTGACAACCTACAGACTGGGAGAACCACATATCTGATAAGGGTTTAATGTTCTGAATATATAAAGTACCCCTACAGCTTAATTGGGGGGGGGGGGGGAACACCTCAACTCAATCAAAAAATGAGCAAATAACTTGAAGAGAGAATTCACCAAAAAAGAAATATAAGAGGCCAATAAGCACATGAAAAGATAACTTCATTAAGCATTAGGAAAATGCAAATCAAAATCACAATGAGGTTATCACTTCATACCCCCTAAAAGGGCTATGATTAAAGAAATGGAAACCAACAGGTATTAGCAAGGATGTGGAGAATCTGGAACCCTCATCATTGCTGGTAGGACTATAAAATGGTACAGCTGTTGTGGAAAATTGTTTGGCAGTTCTTCAAAAAGTTAAACACAGAATTACTATATGATAAAGCAATTCAACTCCTTGGTATATAACCAAAAGAGCCGAAAGCAGGAACACAAACTGAAACTTGTATTCCAATAGTTATTATAGCACTATTCACAACAGCCAAGACAAGTCAGTTTTCTCTTTTATGGACTGTACTGTGAAATCTTTGCCAGGCCAAAGTCACAAAGATTTTCTTCCTATGCTGTTTTCTGGAAGTTTTATAGTTTTAGTTTTACATTTAGGTTTATGAGCCATGTTGAATTAATTTTTGTATAAATTACAAGACATGGATCAAAAATCCTTTTTTCTGCATATGGATATGCATTTGATCCAGCACTATTTGTTGAAAAAAGATGACTGAAATTACCTGCAGTATGAGGAATGCTAAATGAAACAAGATTTCACAGCTACTTGGTTAAAAAGAGAAAGCTGGATAAGGCTCAGAATTGGGCAGGAATGTGGAGATACACGAACCCTCATGCACTGTTCCTGTTAAGTCCCATCAAATGGGTTTTGATTCATAGTGACCCTGTGTCCAACAGAATGAAAGAATGCCCAGTCCTGCACCCTCTCAGTATTGTTGCCATACTTGAATCCATCATCACAGCCATTGAGAATCTTCCCATTTCTGCTGACTCTCTAGTTTACCAAGCATGATATTCCTCTCTAGATATGCAGGGCTGGTGATAGAGTTAACTTGAGCAATCTTTGCAGATGGCAACAATTAATTAATTAATGGCACAGTTTATGACCTAGTAACTCTGGTATTGGAAATATACCCCAAAGTTCTCAGGTTCACAGAGAGACAACTACAAGAATGTTCACCGTGATATTATTCGTGGTAGCAGAGTTGAAGAAAATCTGGATATCTACTATGAATGGCTAAGTAAAAATGTGAAGAACCTCAGAAACTGTAGAGAATAGGATTTATGTTAAATACCATTATATACATTACAAATATACATACATGATTCCAGGACTGGAGCTAGAAAAGTATAAGATAAGCCTGGAACATCTTGCTGTGCCAGAAAGTAAACAGTATTCAAAAAATTATGGGGACATGTCAAAGGACATAGAAGTCAGTTTGAAGGGACTCCCAATCACCAAATCTGGGTTAATTTGAGCAATAAAATAATGATAATAATGAATTTATAATCCATAGAATAAGAACCCATGAGTCAATACTGATATACATAAATAAATACCTAAGTAGGGGAGACGGGACAGCTCTTTGTTACAGAGTTGCAATTAATAAATGTAGAAGGAAGGAGGAAAACAAAACAAAACAAAAATCTCCATTTGGCAAATACCACAGTAATAACTGTTTCAGGCACAAATAATCAACAGATGCTACAATCAGTGTATGAGAACATATATTTAATACAAGAGGGAAAAAAAACTTTACAATGTAGAAACCTAGCAGACATCACCTAAATTAAGTGATCAAAGTTAAGAGCACCAACAATGGTATAAATTGACATTAAATACACCTCCTGGTATGATGCATTGAGAAGGATACAACATCACTTCCGTGGTGTTCTTGCCAAGAACAAACCAAACTGACACGCTACAAAACAGTAACAGTCAAGGTCATGAAAGACAAAGAAAGAAAAATAAGAAACTGTTCTAGATTAAAAACAGGTATGACAACTAAATGCAATGTATGACTGGATTGGATGCTGGATCAGAAAAAGGACATAAGTATTATTTCAATATCATTGTTCTGATTTTGGTAATTATATCATTGTTAGATAAAGTACTGATATGTTAGTATTTTGGTAAAAAAGGTATATGGAAATCCTTTGTCCTATTTTTTCAATTTTTTCCTAAGATTATTTCAAAATGCTAAAAATTTAAAAATACATGTATACAAAACAAACGTTTTGCAAGATGATATTACAAACAAAAATATATGCATTAAGGAAAACAGAATGTTGTAAATAAGGAAGAGGAGAATGAGAGTGGGGTTTGTGGATGGAATGTGGAGAAAGAGGGAGAAGTGGAAGGAGGGAAAAAAGTAAAGAGGGAGAAACTATGTATGGAACAATTACAGTTTGTCCTGAACTAAGAGTAAGATGCAACTAAACTCTGGTAGCATAGTGGCTAAGCACTTGACTGCTAACCAGAAGGCAGGAGGTTCAAACCCACCAACCACTCCTCGGAAGGAAGGTTGGGCAATCCTACTTCTGTAGTGACACTGCCTCGGAAACCCAAGGAGGGGTCGCTATGAGTCGGGGCAGATTCGACGGCACATAACAACAACAACAACAAACTCTGCAACCTGAGGTCACCTCACATCATCATTGCCTACCACCAAAGAACTTTTTATAAAAACTAGTAGAAAATGTCTTTATCCTGCTAACCCAAAAACACCGCCATTGTATCAACTCCAATTTAAAGCAACCTAAAGGGCAGAGTAGAACTGCCCCCTAGAGTTTCCATGGCTGTAAATCCTTATGGAAGCAGATTGTCTCATCATCTATCTCCTCTAGTGCAGCTGGTCAGTTCGAACCTGGTGGGTCTGAACTGCCAGCATATTGGTTAGCAGCCAAATGTCTGAATCACTGAGCCATCAGAGCTCCTTATCCTGATTAACATATACTTTATACACTCATTAATAAAAATCACACTTTAAGGTGCAATAGTGAAGCCATTCCCTTACAACCACCACAAATACAGGGATGTCCACTACCTCCAGTCTGTCTTATCCATCACTATCTATCACTATACAGAGATAAGAGAGGGGTAGGGGAAAAAAATGGTTGTGTTCTTAGTGGATGCTATCAAGTTTATTCCAACTCATAATGACCTAAACTGTCTTCATTTGTAATCAATAAGGTTATACATACAGAAAACCCAAAACAACTTAGAATTTAACAAAGTTACACAGAACTCAACTGCATTTCTACACACATACCAAAAATACAAAATTTTAAAAACAGAAATAAAAGAGATTAAAAACTGAGCAATAGGGGGCAAGATGGCGGACTAGGCAGAAGGATTGCACAGACCCTCTTCAACAAAGAAAAGGGAAACCAATAAATACAGACACAGAAGATAATCTTGGACCCCTGAGCCTTGAAGGAAAGGATTTGGACTAAACCCCAACTAGCAGAAGAATT
>NW_006921762.1:5479443-5504547 GCF_000298275.1 Orycteropus afer afer
CCTAATAAAAAAAAAAAAAAAAAAAAACTAAGCAATACATCTAACAAAAGATAAAGTATTGCTGAATATATTTTTTACTGAAAATATTAAAAGTTTAAATGAGACATATTATCCTCTAAGATAAAAAGGATCAACATCTTTAGGATATCAGTTCTCCCAAAACTGATTGCCCCAATTCCAATCACAATCCCAAACACTTACTGTGGAAATAATCAAGCTCAATCTAAATTTAATATAGAACAAAAGAATAAAACTAGTCAAATGGCTCTTAAAAAAGAGTAAGAATGGATGTGAGGAAGGGAACTTGCTGTACAATGTACCAACACATAAATGATAAGATAATATGGATAGAGAAAAAGACTAATGGAGCAGAATAAAGACGAAGAAGCAGACCCATTTACATCAATCCACTTTTTGAAAATATGACAGAGACCACTGTGGACAGCAAGAAGATAGATATGAACTAGCAAATAAGTAGTGCTGGGACAAGTGATTATTCATAAAGGAAACATTAAACTGGACTCCTGTACCTCACAGGAACTCCTAGAAATGATAAAAACCCAAAAGGGAAAAAAAAGAGGGTAAAACAGACATTTAATGGAAAACACAAATTGGTGATAAACCCAAGAAAAGATGTTCACCATCATTAGCAATCAAGGCAAATTCACATTAAATCATGGTATCATTTTATATCCACTACACTAGAAAAAGTTAACAGTTTGACAATTCCAAGTACTGACAAGCTATGGAGCCACTGGACTCTCAAATTGCTGGTGTGGAAATAAATTAGTACAACATGGAAAAGAACCTTCCCTTATCCAGAAAGACTAAAAATCTTCATCAAAATCCCACTCCTAGGTATACCCTAAGGAGCCTTGGTGGCACAATGGTTAAGCACTTGGCTGCTAACCGAAAGGTTGGCAGTTCAAACCCCCCAGCAGCTCCACAGGAGAAAGATGTGGTGGTCTAGTCACATGAACATTACAGCCTTCGAAACCCTATGGGACAATTCTACTCTGTCATATAGGTCACCTATGAGTCAGAATCGACTCTATAACAAAAGGTCGGATATACCCTAGAGGAAATCTTGCACACCAAGACATAGTGGCCTTGGGATTTCTTGTAATTCATTGTTTAAACCCTTTGAGTTCTCTGAAAAACATAGAGTACTGAACAAACACCAGGAGCCTGACCATGGTGGATATTCCAAGGAAGAAAGCTTCTGTAGTAGAAGCCAGAATGAATCATTCCTGTCCATGTAACTCCCAACAGCACCTCTACTGTATTATATAATGCTATCACACTTTGTTGTTGGAATTATTTGTTCATATCTTTTTCCCCTTACTAGGTTACGAATTTCTTTGAGAGTAAAAATCATATTTCTACTATCTTGTACCCCCAGCAATTAGCACAGATGCTTTACAAATGTCCATGGAAAAATGAATGAACAATGTTTTAAGATAATGTTCTCTAGAGGAGATATTGATACTAATAGCTAGATAACTTTCCAAGCATGCCATCATAAAGCAGGTTTAATCATTAGCTATCAAAGGAAAAACAAAAAATAAAAAAGCATTTGGCATTCTTACCAGTGAGGTCCTACAAAATTCAACAGAAATTTATACCAAAAAAATAAGGCATGAAAAAGATAACCAACCTGCTCCTCTGCTATTCTTGACGTATTCTGAAGTTTTACTATTGTTTTATTGAAAGCCTTTTGCATTTCTTCCATTTGTTTTCGGTACCTGTGGAGTAACAATTTATTTAAATGAGCTTTAATTTCTTATTCTTCCATTTAGTATGGAAACATATTCCTGATTGTGATATAGGAGACAGATCTATTTTTCTTAAAATGACTCTTTTTGAGGCCTGTGTAATGCAGGAAAACATGAAAGGGCATAAATAAGTCCCTGAGGTATTTCCTAGCTCAATATCAATTCTATCCATCTTATTACTTTCTAAGATTTCCTGTTTTCTGCAATTCCCTAGTGGTGGGGATGTAATGGGGGAGAGGCAAGAGCAAGTATGAACTAGCTAAGTGTGTATGCATGCACACCCACACAATTTATCAATAAATGATATATATGAATTAAGAAGAAACTTCAAGATAAAAAGACTACCCAAGTGGCATCTCATTAGTAGGATTTCACTTTAGAAAAAACAGAAAAAAGGTAGTGTGTTTCAGGAACTCTAGACACTTGATGCCTGTTGCTGTTGTTGTTATGTGCCTTCGAGTCGGACCCAACTCATAGCAACCCCTCCTTGGGTTTCCAAGGCAGTATCACTACGGAAGTAGATTGCCCCATCTTCCTTCCGAGGAGTGGCTAGTAGGTTTGAACTGCCAACCTTCTGGTTAGCAGTCAAGTGCCTTAGGCACTATGCTACCAGAGCTCCTACTAGGTGGATGCAAACTGTTGATGGAAAAGCTCTATGGACACTGAATACCTAAGGGTTGAAAAATAAGTGAGGCTTAAAAATGGAAAGCTGTGCCTGGGGTCTTAAATACACATAAATGGGTTAGCACTGCCTCTGACACTTAATCAGCACAAAAGCACTAATTACCACAACTAGAACTATGTAAAATGTTTACCTGTGTTTCCTTGATTATGCAAAGGCATTCAACTGTGTGGATCTAACAAACTATGGATAACATTGCAAAGAATTCCAGAATACTTAATTGTGCTCATGAGGAACATGTACTGCCAGGGGCAATCGTTCAAACAGAACAAAGGGATACTGCATGGTTTAAAATCATGAAGGTTGTGCTTCAGGGTTGTATCCTTTCACCATACTTATTTACTTAATCTGTATGCTGAGCAAATAATCTGAGAAGCTGGACTATATGGAAAAGAATGCAGCATCAGGATTGAATGCTCATTAATAACCTGTGATATGCAGATGACACAACCTTGGCTTGCTGAAAATGTGAAGATGACTTGAAGCACTTACTGATGAAAATCAAAGACTGCAGTCTTCAATATAGATTATACCTCAACATAAAGAGAACAAAAATCCTCACAATTTGACCAATAAGCAATATTACAATAAATGGAGAAAAGATTAAAATTGTCAGGGATTTCATTTTACTTGTATCCACAATGCCCATGGAAGCAGCAGTCAAAAAAAATTAGATGATGTATTGAACTGGGCAAATTTGCTACAGGGGACCTCTTTAAAGTGTTAAAGAGCAAAAATGTCACTTTGAAGACTATGGTATGCCTAACCTAAGCCAGGGTATTTTCAATCGCCTCATATGCATGTGAAAGCTAGACAATGAATAAGGAAGACTGAAGAAGAGGTGATGCCTTTGAAATGTGGTACTGGCGAAGAATACTGAAAATACCACGGACTGCCAAAAGAACAAAGAAATCTGTCCAGGAAGAAGTGCAGCCAGAATGTTCCTTAGAAGCAAGAATGGCCAGACTTGATCTCACCTACTCTGGTCTTGCTTTAAGAAGGGATCATTCCCTGGAGAAGGATATCATGCTTGGTAAAGTGGAGGGAAAAAGAGAAAGATCCTCAACGAGATGGATTGACACAGTGGCTGCCACAATGGGTCCACGCATAGCAAGGATTGTGAGGACAGCACAAGACCATGCAGCATTTCATTCTGTTGGACACAGAATTGCTATGAGTCAGAGCAGACTTGATAGCACCTAACAACAACAAAGCTGAACTGTTTCTAGTTGTTTGAGTGCAAATGTTGCCTAAACACCCAATTCAGTGCAATCTAGTCTTCACTTGTATAAACTCTTAAATGAAATCTGGTCAGGTTTCACTAAGAGCTATCAAGTGTACTTTCCTTAAGACAGCTGAAAATCAAATAGTGAAAGTGGCTAAAGTTAAGCAACAGAGGAAAAGAGAAAGTGAGTATAGATAATTCAAGCTTATCACCCTAAGAATAATGATGTTGAGTCAACTGAGTAATAAAGCTCTACTTCTAAAACCCAGAAGAATTGATTTTCACTTTTTTTTTTTTTAAGGCATTGATCCATGTAGCTTTCTTCTTCTCTTCAGCTAAAACTGTGCTGTTATTATTTCATGAGATAATTAAATTCCCTCAGCCTGTAGTCATACAAAGTGCATTCTACTAATTCACAATAAAGCTTACCTTTGGCTAAGCTCCTCCAGATAGCGACCACTGAGAGACATGTTAACTTCTAAGGCTTTAATACGGTTATTAAGTCTCATAAATACCGACTCCTTTTGGTTTGACCCATGTACAAGATTTCCATTAGTATATCCTAGATCTGTAGAATTTTGCAATTCAGCATAAAAATCTGTAGCTGTCCTTTGTAACCCACTCGATCCAGGAATAGACAAAAGAGCATCTTCTGGAGATTGGTCTTCCTCTTTTACATCAGGTAATGAAGAAGAGTCCAGAATAGGAGTCAAAATTTGCTTTGGTGTGTCAGCTGTGGTCATTTTGGCTTCCCCATCACCACTGTCTGGAACAGTGGCTGTGTTTATAGGTGGCACTACTGTTTCAGAAAGCTTTGTGATAACTTGCATGAAGTTAATGTCTTCTTTCACAATATTATCTGTTACTTCATTAACTATACTTGTTTCATAGATCACAGTCGGCTTCTCTATAGAACTAGAACTTTCAGACTTCTTTTCTGTTTCATTATCTACCTTGAGAGAACCCTCCTGGGGAATTACTGCTTGTGAGGGTATATGTCCTGTTTCATGTTTAATAGGCTCAGTTACTTCTATTTTAGATAATGTATTGATTTCTGGAGTAATATCCAAGAGAAGAGACTGAGAAAGAGTTTGAGGAAGGCTTGGTTCAAGTTCATTTGCATCTATAGTGTGATTAATCAAATCACTTTGGTGCACACTACGTAAGTCATCTACAACAGTTTCAGCTTCCTTTTCCATACTCCTACTGTCCAATTCCCCAGTCAGAGATTGCAATACCAAACCATCTGCTGATTCAGAGGGAAGTATTAATGGTGATTGAGGTGATACAAGATAATCTTTTTCTTTTTTCACAGAAGTTCTGCTGCGTTGCCGATACAGAACAACTCTCACTGAACACCACTTATGTACGTATTCTGAAAAACTAGAAATGCAACAGATTGTGGTCAGTTCACTGCAAAATATTTGTGTCTCTAACTCAAACCAGGGTGATGATTCATCTTCCTGTTCATCAGTGCCTAGAAGGGTCACTGTAGATGGACTTGCCTCCTCTTCTTCCTCTTGAACTAGTTGTACAATGGGACTCTCTTTAGGCATATCTGGTGTTGATGGCTCTGTTTCATGTATATGCATGTCTGTGGGTACAAACCTAGAAATACATTATCACAGTTACAAACCACTTTAATTAGAAACTTAATTATAATCAATCAAAATTTAAGTTAAAATTATGTCTAAGGAAAACAAACACATCTTATATAAGATAAAAGGAGGACTGGAAATAAGAAGCCCAAATAGTTTTTAGATGAATTTCCCCCTTCAACATATTTTCATTATAAATACAAATAATGCCCAAAACTGACAACAGACAAACCATTTATCAAATGACTACTGTCTGCTCTTAACCATTATATCTACCCTATCAGCTTGCTTTTCTTTAATACCGTTTTAAGAACTGTTTGTGAATACTTCCATTCACTGAATGTATACGACTCCTTTCCCCTCATAAATATTCACCAAATCTTTATAAGCCTCAGTATCCTTTATAGATCAGAAATTGTGTTGCCCAAGGTCTTGAAGCCTTAGACCCAGAAACAGAATCCAGGATTCTTAATACTTATGAATGCACTTTGTGGTTGAATATCCAATCAAAAGGCAGCTAGACTTCTCAAAGATTTTTCTGTGGGTAATTTTAGGAACTCCAAGAGAACATCAAGCATACACACATGTGCGTGTATACAAGACTATTCGCTTCAGAGAGAAGAAACATATACTTCTCACCAAAATAACCATAGTATCCTCTAGGCTAATTTTCTAAATACAAAAAGTTAACCACTTTAAACAGAATCTTGGCTTATAATAAACTAGTAGTGTCACTAATTTAATTGGATCTTTGGGTTCTGGAGTGGGGAGTGGAATCTGTGTGACTTGTGTTGTAAATTATAATCCCTGTGGTTCCTTCCAAGATGAAGAGAATTCATTTCCAGGTGCAGCCTCATAGCACAAAAGGTGCAATCTGAAAAACAGTATGAATGCCGCCCCCAAAAAAGAAACCTCTGTACCCAAGTCTACCTACCCTGAAAATCTACTAAGAATGTCAGGAAATGTTTTCTAACAAAAACTAACACCACAATAACAAAGATGGAAGAAAGTAAAAAGTTGCCAATATTTAAAGGCTACAATGTCATTTTGTTGACAGTGAAACAGTAAATAGACAAAACTGGAACATCATAAGAAGCAGTATGTGTAGATATAGTTTCTATCATTTCTTACATATTAAGGTGGTATGTCTTATTATCTACCAGAAAAACTGTGACAGTAAAAAGGAGCACTTTGTGAAGGAGGCAAGGGGGAAAATAAAATTAAACTAATTTGGTAAAAAAATAAGTTATGTATCACATATATACATACATACACCCTAATCAGGGCTATAGTTGACAAAACCCAAAAAACCCTCAAACTCAGGAAAAGAAAAATAAGTCAGCATTTCATAATAACTTTAAATCGATACCCTATTATAGACTTCTTCATTTCCATTTATTTCCTTCAACGGATTATTAAATAATCATGAGAACAATTTAAGACAAACATAAAGAATTAAAAAATAAACAAATGTGGGAAAGTATCTATTAAAAAAAACTATAGAATGAAAGAGTAAAAACTGCTATATAGCATGATGTAGTTCTGTCTTTCAACAGCTATTTGTGCGTGTATGCATGAAACGTAATTACTTTCTCTTAGTTTAGAAAAATTAGATATATGTGTTAAAAATGCCTAGTCACAAAGCTGGGAAATCACGGTCACATTCCACCTAATTAGAAACACCAGAATGTCTCCAATGTATTTCTTAAGTCCTTCTAGGAACCAATAACAACACATAATGCTATTATGTTTTTCCTCTAATTACCCATTAAATATCTTCAGTTACTTTCAGGATTAACAGAAGACTAAACATTTTTCACTATAACCTTCAAAACACAAAATCTCATTTTTTAAATTTATATGGTACTTAGGAATTACAGTTCAATGCACACTCATTGCAGATCTCATTATATACCACCTTGAGCTGTTTTATGTTCAAATATGTGACTCTCTTAAGAAGAGTTCTTCTGAGGGAAAAGGTTTTCAGAGTTTTACAGGGGTATATCTAATGAAATATAAATAAATTAAACCTAAAATAACTATACCCAATTACCTAAATCATTATGAGCTTATCTATTACAGATAAGAAGTAGCAGGTACGCAAAAAACTTAATCTCTAGTAGAAAAAGCAAAAAAACTGAGACTATTTTATCCATTACCTACATACATACATCCCTACCTAATTTGAAAAATGGAACACTGTAAGAGTTTGCTGTGCAACAAACATAAAATTTAACAACCATTGCTCTCGTTATTTTGGGAACTTTTGATAGCTTTCTTGTTATGCCACAGGTAGTTAATAAATGCTTTTAAGTCTGAACATAGTAACAAGAGATCTTCAAAATGTGTCCTTAATCATAAATCTGCACAATCAGGCCAATAAGAAAAAGATTCAGTGTTGGTGATGATGAAGTAATACACAATATATCAAAACAACAAATGTTGTGGAGTAATTTAACACAAGACAAATTTATATTCCTATTTATTTCTTCCTAGGTGAGTACACAGAATGTGTAATTCCCAGCATCCATATACACTTATGGGAAGAAACAACTCTAGGATATTAGAAGCAGCCTTAAGATTGAATAAGAGAATGTCTGCCTTATGATTCAGAGCTTTCTAGAGATAAATCACTTCACAAGCAAATCACAAGTACCTTTTTCTCTACTAGTAAATTTAGATCTCCATTTTAAGAGAACTATATTTAACATCACAATATAACTTACTCAGGTGATGGAACAGGAGTTGAAACAGGAGTTGATTCAGGCATTTTAGGTGTAGCTGTGGCAGTGGCATTCTCAGATATACTTTTATTTCCTATTTTAAGAAAGATGCCCATGTTGAGTTCAGTTTTATAAAGCTGTACCATGATAAGACTTCACTACAACAAGTAGTAACTTTAGTTTCTCAAGGGAGAGGGAAAAAGTCAAATAGCTTTACTAGTTGAGATTTTTTTTAAAAAATTTTCTTTTAGGAAAAAAATGTGTAAGTTTACAAGGACTGTTTACTCTTTCTCAACTTCTCAGATGATTTTTTTTTAAATTAGATGACTATAAATTTTGTGTAACTTTACCTGAAAGAAGAATGAGAGTAAAGAGAATGAGAAAAAATAAATGGGTTATTTTCAGTTTGTACTTAGAACTAATAATAAGCATTTTTAAAAAACAAAACAAAGGCAAGACTTTTATCTTGCTAGTAATATTATCTGCCATTCTGCAAGGAAAAAATGGCTCCTTAAATTGAGTAACTACTTGTTACATAACAGGAAAATGTACAGAAGTGCCATTAAGGGCATCTAAACCTCAGTGAAGAGACAAGAAGGAAATAACTTTCTTTTATAGCAAGAAAAGAACAAAAAACAAGTTCATGAGTTTCACAGAAACAAGATCCTTTTTTTAAAAAAAAAAAAAGAACTTATAGGTAAGTTTCTTTGGATCCTTTAAATGAAAACTCAAATTGATTGGCCTATTGATTGATTTTTTTTCCTAACTAAGAAGACCCCAGAGTATCAACTATATAAAGACCCCTGAAATGATTTGGTACCTTCTGTCTGGTCTTCAGTTTTTGCTCCCAGAATATTAGCTGCAATATTCACCATATTTAGAATGGCATCTAAAACAAAAGTCAATTGGGGGGGAATAAACCTAAATATCCTCATTTAAATTAGTATCAGATAGTAAAAAAAAAAAAAAACATTTGTAATGCCCTTTTTGCATTTTTTTTTACAAGTTACCTTTTTTTATTTTACAAGTACTTTTTTTTATTCACATTTCTACTTTAATCCAAATACAATACAAATAAATTTCAGCCAAAAAAGTATCATAAATCTCAATGTTTATGTTCAGAAGGCATTTTAAACTCAAAATCTACTGTTTTTGTGAAGCTTCCTCAAATCTTTTGCTAAAATACTGTCTTTAACATATTACAAAATTCAAGTCTAATTCAACATATAGCCTGTACTGGGACAAAGGAGAAATTATATGACCAAAATCATAATGTATAGAAAAGGCTGTTTTTCTTTAAAAGGTTTGCAAGTTAAAAACAAAAAAGCTTTAAGAAACAAAAGTTTCTCCCAAAAATAGGAGATCATTATTCAAAGAAAAGCTGGAAGATTATTAGCATGTAACATCTATTGTTTTTTTAAAAAAGAAAACCAAAAACCATTGTCGTTGAATTGATTCTGACTCACAGCAACCCTTCAACTGGGGGAAAAAAAAAATTCACTGCCATTGAGTCAATTTTGACTCACAGTGACCCTCATCGGGTTTCTGAGGCACTATATCTTTATGGAAGTAGATTGCCCTATTTTCCTTCCGTGGAGTGGCTAGTGGGTTTGAACAGCCAATCTTCTGGTTAGCATTCCAATCCCTTAGGTGCTATATCATCAGAGCTCACTAGAGTGACCCTATAGGACAGAGTAAAATTGCCCCATAGGGTTTCCAAGTCTGTAATCTTTATGGAAGCAGAATGCTTCAACTTTCTCCTGTGGAGTGGCTGGTGGGTTTAAACCTGTGACTGGTTAGCTACAGATTACTTTAACCACTGCACCACCAGTGCTCCTTTACATTTATTGGTAGTATGGTTAAATGTCAATGTAAAACTACATAGAATCATTTCTTAGATCACTTTTAAAAAAATTATTCGTCAACACAGCAATGTTTTATGGATTGTAAAACAACATATTCTTTTGTGAATAACTGTGTGAGGACAGGCATTGGGCAGATTAATTAAGTCAAAGTCATAAAACTATAAATGTTGTAAATAGAGCAATATGCATCCTTGCTAAATCTACCCCTCTTTCCAAGGAAGATATATGGAATACCAGAGAGATAGACGATAAGTGAAAGTGGTACAAAACCTCTATAATCTAAATATAGCAGAACTCCAAAAAAATTGTGATCAACAAAGAAGGGGAACGCCCTCAATGAGATGGACAGACACAGTGGGTGCAACGATGGGCTCAGGGATTGTGAGGCTGGCACAAGACTGGGCAGTGTTCGTTCTGCTGTACAGAGGGTCACAATGAGTCAGAGACAACTTGACGGCACCTAACAACAACCAAAAAAAGCTGGTGCTTCTTTGTTCCTTGGGAATAAGGTAGCTTCTTTCCAGTAACGTGATCTAATTACAAAGAATATTAATTACTGTACAAGGAATTCCATTCCCAGTATAATCTTTGAATTCTACTAGAAATTAATTTTTCACTATCAGGAATTTCTAATAAAAATCTGTCAGGGACTATATAGGTGTTTACGTTTTAGTCTCCTTTTATGAAAGAGATCTGTGGAATTTTTATCACACTCTCAATGGAAAAAAGACATGTGAAAAGTAGAAAAGGATCTGAGGGAGGAGAAAGCAGCACATCAAGAAGGCTGGGAGCAAGTCAAGTACTGTCACCTAAGCTAGTCTACAATACATGTTTTAGGGTAGGAGAAAAAAGTAGGAATTTTTAAACCATTTTAAAGGTTATAGCTAGTTATCTGCAATCAAGTCTATTCCAACTCATTGTGACCTTATAGGACAGAGGAGAACTGCCCCATAATGATTCTTTAAGGGAAGAGGTTACCAGGTCTTTTCTCCTGCGGAGCAACACTTGTGAGTTCAAATGCCAACCCTTTCGATTAGCAGCTAAGCACTAACCACTGTACCAATTTTTATATTCATGTAAAAGCCACAAAGTAGTGATATCTTGTTTCTAATTATTAGTATTATACACAAAAGGTTGATATTTGCATTTTTAAATATCTAGGATTACAGGTCAACTTTGCCCTGTACCAATCAGAGAGAGTAGGCACTGGTTCTCAGGGTGGACTTAAAGCACTAACTTTTCAATAAGCAGCCAAAGTTTAACTACTTGTGCCTTCCTGGACCTAAATTTTAATATTAGCAAGTAATAATAAACTATTCCCCCTCTTTTAAACATTATTATAATTTCAGAGGCAATTTAGTAACAAAAGCAAGATTTGACAAATTTCTACTTTCTCCATCTATCTAACGTGTAAGAAAATATTTTGCTAGGTTCAAAGAACACTGACAAATAACAAATACTGATTTTAGGTGTCATCAAGTCACTTCTAACTCACAGCAACCCTATGGACAACACAAAACACTCCCCAGTTCTATGCTATCCTCACAATCCTTACTACACTTGAACCTATCATTGCAGCCACTGTGTCAATCCATCTCATTGAAGATCTTCCTTCTTTGCAGACCCTCTACTTTACCAAGCATGATATCCTTCTCCAGGGACTGGTCCCTTTTGATAACATGACCAAAGAACACTTATGCTTCTAAAGAGCAGTCCAGCGTACTTCTTCCAAAGGGGGATTTATTTGCTCTTCTGGCAGTCCACAGTATACTCAATATTCATTGCCAACCACATTCAAATGGATTAATTCTTCTTTATCCTTCTTTACTCACTGTCCAGCTTTCACGTGTGTGTGAAGCTATTGAAAATGCCATAGCTTGGGCCTGCCACAACTTAGTCTTCAAAGTGACATTTTTGCTCTTAAACACTTTAAAGAGATCTTTTGCAGCAGATTTCCCCAATGCAATGCATCACTTGGTTTCTTGACTATTGCTTCCATGGGCATTGTGGTGGTTATTTGTGTCAACTTGGCTGAGCCTGGCTGAGTGGCTGGGCAGCTGGTGGTAGTTATTCCCCATGATGAGACTGGCAATCAACTCCATGATGGGATCTACCACAAGCAGCTCAGTAGCTGCCTTTGGGATGTGGTCTGCTTCCTATATATAAGGAGAAGCCTTGGGAATGGTCTCTAGCCTATGGCACGCTTGGACCCTGCATGTAGCCGTGTCATTGCTCAGCAGCCTGCTATGCTCTGCCAACCTTGGGACTTACAAGGGACTTAAGTTAATGGCCTGCTGTGTGGTTTGGTAACATCGGGACTATGCCTTTTGACTTGTCAACCTTGGGGCTTTTCAGCCTCAGCAGTCAGCAGCTGTCTGAGTGAAGAAACGCCTCTAGCTCCAGTGGGCCGAGAGCAGGAGGCAGAGCTGGACCCCAAGGCTGAGGGGCTTTCACCCAGCCCCTAGAGCCTGGCACTTTGAACTTGGACTTAAAGCCTCCAAATTGTAAGAATAAACTCCCGTTTGTTAAGACCATCTCATTTGTGGTATACTCTTGTCAGAGCAGCACTAGGTAACCAGAACAGGCATTGGCTGTGGATCCAAATAAAACAGATCCCTGACAACTTCAATCTTTTTTCCATTTATCATAATACTTCTTTTACCGGTCCAGTTGTAAGGATTTTTGTTTTCTTTATGTTTAGGTGTAATCAACAGTGAAGGCTGTAGTCTTTGAACTTCATCAGTAAATGATTCAAATTTTCACCTTCAGCTAGCAAGGTTGTGTCATCTGCATATCGCAGGTTGTTATTGAGTCTTCTTCCAAACATTATACCATATTCTTCATGTACTCCATCTTAGACCATTTGCTCAGCATACAGATTGAGTAAGTACGGTGAAAGGATACAACCCCGATGCACACCTTCCTGATTTTAAACCATCAGTATACCCTTGTTCTACTTGAACAACTGCCTCTTGGTCTATGTATAGATTCCTCATGACACAAAGTTCTGGAATTCTCATTCTTTGCAATGTTATCTATTAATTTCTTATGATTCACACAGTTGAATGCCTTTGCATAGTCAATAAAACACAGGTAAACATCTTTCTGGTATTCTATGCATTCAGCTAAGATCCATCTGACATTAGCAATGATACCCTCATTCTACATCCTCTTCTGAAACTGGCTTGAATTTCAGGCAGTTCTCTGTCAATGTACTACTGCAGCTGATTTTTTAATTATTTTTATCAAAATTTCATATTAATGATATTGTTCAATAATTTCCCCATTCTGTTGGATCACCTTTCATTGGAATGGACACATATATTTTTTCTTCTTTTGAGAGACTGTACCATGTGAATAGTTTTCTGACTATGTGTGGTAACATACATTACCTACAGCTAACTAATCAATTAGCAAAAATGGTTAAAAAAAAAAAGGGTTTCTAAGAAGAGCAAAACCACAGAATTCTACTTTGAAGACAAGATACAAATATTAAAAGAGAGAAAAGTTAATTAGGTTCAAAACAGGCAAATCTCAAGCAAATTTAGAAAGTAGTGACGATCATAGTCAAATTCGACATTCTAGTGTGAGACAGCAGCTCTGTGGCCTAATTCCACTCTATTACTTATTCTTTCTTAATGTTATACCACCATAGAGGTGGTGGCTAAGGCAAAAGTAGTCCCAGAATCTTTAGAGAAGACTGAAAAAGAAGCAGCAGTGTTAGGTCATGTCTACAAGCTTTATGATGGCAAAGCCATCAGTTTTCACGACTTTTCTCATTCTGAAACTCTGAAGAAAAAGAGATACCTTAAAGGACAAAGATCCAAAAGTAAGCTCTACAGAGTATCTGTGTCTAATCAGTTAAAATAGTACAACAGTCAAAAAAGTCACTATGAACAAGGAGATATCCTAGTTATCTACGAGTTATTCCCACCACCTGTCTGTCAGTATGTTGTACTGTGGTGGCTTGCCTGTTGCTATGATTCTGTAATGCTAGAAGCTATGCCACCAGTATTTTAAATGCCAACAGGGTCATCCATGGTGGACAGGTTTCAGTGGAGCTTCTAGACTAAGAAAGATTATGAAGGTCTGGAGATCTTCTTCTGAAAAATACCCAATGAAAGCTGTATGGATCACAACAGAATACTGTCCAATATAGTGCTAAAAGCTGAGCACCGTCCCCCAAGTCTAGAAGGCACTCAAAGTAACAGCAGTCCCAACAATGAACTTGAGCATGCTTAAGATAGTGAAGCTGGTGCAGAACTTAGCAATATTTCATTGTTATACATAGCACCACCATGAGTCATGACATCAGCTGACAAAAACAGTAATCAATCACATAAGAAAACAGAAAAAGGAAACCCAGAACATCAGCAGTGGTTTCTTCATCTAAAACTATGGTGAGGCATTAGTTCCTGGAGGTATTCTCTCCTTTTCAGTAACCACCAGAAGCTAGAGATATTTTAATCTGAGGCTATTTTCTGACCCAAAAAATGATGCTTACTCAGAGCCAATTTAGCATTATGCAGCTAAGCAAGTAGCAGAATGTCAACTATTACTTAACACAGAGAATTAATATAAACTTAAGGATGCAAACCACAATACTAATACCCAGGTAGATAAAACTGCATAATTTCTTTCACTCCCAAAAAACTACACCCCATAGCAATGAATAAACTACCTATTTTTATACCATGATCACACTAAATAAATACCTAGAAATTCTATTTAAAAGTAGGAACTAACATCTGAAAAGTCAGATGCCCAACACAAATAAGTAATAAAGTTATATGTTACATAAAATATGTTTCCTTATGAAGGTATTTTTAACACTCTTCTTCCCATCCCTTAAAAATTCCACTGAAGTTCATACTTCTATGGATGAGAAGAGGGAAAGGAAGAAAAGACAGAAAGAGAGAGAAGTGATTCTTCTCTACTGTGGCTATATGACATATACAGCTAAGTATATATACTGCTGATCAAGCATTTTAAAATACTATATAAAATCGATGTTCACAGTGTGACTGAGATTCAAGCAAGTCAATTCACTAAGAGCAATAAGTCTTCTATCTTATTAACACATTTATTTTTTTTAATTCAACTGTTAATCACCATATAAAAAGGAAAACTCTGCCAATATGTTTTACGTTCTTCAGGAGTAACCAAAAACAGTAAACACATTAAAATACACCAACACACACTCTTAAGAGGAAAATTACAACACCAGTTGATAATAGTCTTTCCAACAGACTCCTCGACTAGAGTACCACTAGATCTGCATACTAATGTGGAATGACAACAACAAAACTAAACTGCTAGTATCCTAGTCATTGTTTCTGTAGTTTACAAAAAAAATTATGTTTTTATTACTATTATTCTTTTGTTGTTGTTGTTGTTGTTGTTATGTGCCATCAAGTTGGACCTCATTATTATTATGGACAGGGACAGCCTTAATATTCTGCACTTACATAAGAAATGAACTATCCATAAATTAACAAATCCTTGTTTTGCTACCATTTTACTGATGCATACCATCCTTGAAACTATCATTCAAACTTCTTTCCCATGTAATATATGAATACCCAGATGCTCCTACCCATATGGTCTAAAAAACAAAACTTGTTGCCAGTGAGTCAATTCCCAGTCTAGGACCTCTTCAACAACTGTTTCCTCAAGTAAATTCGTACTTCTGAGGTGGAGACAAGATGGAGTCTTGCTAACACTGTCTAAGCCCTCTACACCAGAGATCTGGAAAAACTGAGTGAAAGGGATACAAATAAAGATCTGGAATTCTGAACATCAAATGAGAGGATGAAGAAATACACTGAGTGCTGATTGGAAAGGGAGACAAAGAAAGGACAATGACTGGAGAGAGAGAATAAACCAGGACCTGATTATCATGGCCATTCACACAGGCACCATACAGGGCCAAAGACAAATCAGCTACACGGACTCCACACAGCAATAGAGACACAGTGTAGAGTAGACACAGAGTGTAGAAAGATTTGGTGGCAACCCAAGTGGGCATAATATGTGCTGGAGCTGGGAAAGAAAAGTGCAAGGAAACAGGTCAGACTCCCAGTAGCACAGGTGGCCATGGAGCAAGGCAACCAGAGAAAGAGAACGAAACCACAAACCCTAGTAGACATTAGTTGTTTGGGCTAAAGATCTACATGACAGGAAAAGCCTATGTTGGAGAGGTTGGAGAAACTAGACTTAGGGTGGCCTCTCACTTGATTGAATTAGGGCAAGAGCTGGATAAATCGCTGTGTGCACCCACAAGGGCGCCAGACTCATGCCAGTGAATTACGACTGGAGAACTACATTCTCCCCTCCAAAACACACACATCTTTCCGCCACACTTCTCTCTCCCACCAACCCGGTGGCTAGAGAAGCCCTGTCTTCACCTACCTGGATATGTGGCCACCTCTACAACAGCCCACCCACCCTTAACAACTTGCCTCTAGCAAACACAGCCAGGGATAAAATCACTTGTCAGGTGCCTGAGTCACTGACAGATACTTTTCCACACTGAACACAAGAGGCACACCTCTGCAGCCTCCTCTCTCAGAGGTGCCCCCTTGGACAGGCACCTACCACCACTGCGGATACACGTGCCAGTGGATCAGTGGATAGCTCCACAACCACCTATTCCTAGGACTGCCAGCTGATGATAACCACAAATCTCTTCCTTCTTTTTTTTTCCCCCATATCTTTCTTATGTATTTTCTTTTTTTCCAATTTTTCTTCTTTTTCATTTCTCCTTCTTCCTCTTCTTTTATCTTTATGAATCTTTTTTCTCATTTACCCCTATTATTTATTCCTCTTCTCCCTTTTTTTCCTACCCTTCTGTTTCATACAACAGTCAGCCACACTTTAATGCACTGACCACCTCACCCAATGGGAGAACAGAACCACCAGCTCCTGTGCATCACTGGATCAATGACAAATGGTTGACAGCACATAACCATCCCACCTGCAGCTCCTCTGCATGACAGAGACCTGTACCCACATTCCCACCAGTTACTCCACCAAACCAGAGAAGCTGGGGAATGTCCCAGTGCTGCCAAGCTAACAACTAAAGAAGCACACTCATACCACATCTAGCTATAGAGAAACAAGGCAAAACAAAAAACAGGGTGAAACAAACCAACACATAATCAACAAAGACAACTTCAAAATGTCTCAGAAACAAAAGACAACTTCAACTCAATAGCAGGACAAGACAGTGGAAGCAAGTGACCAAAATAAAGAACAGGTTATAGAACTATCTGATAAGGAATTAAAAAGATATATATAGATAGATAGATACATGACCTCCAAGAACTCAAGGAAACCATAAACAAAGGAAGAAAAAGACAGACAATACTCTTGAAGAATTGAGGAAAACAATACAAGAGAAAAACAACAAAATAAATACACAATAAGAAATCATACAAAAACAGCAATTAGAAATCAAGAAGTTTAACACTAAAATTACAGAGATAGAAAACATACTGGAAGGACAAAAAAGTAGAATCAAACTGGCTGTAGAATGCATTTTCCAGCTGGAAGACAAATGCCTTGACAACAGATTATACAAGGAAAAATCAGAAAAAAGAATAAAGAAAACCTGGGGTCGCTATGAGTTGGGGCCGACTCGACAGCAAATTAACAACAACAACAATATGGAATGATATCAAAAGAAATAACTCTACATCTGATTGGGATTCCAGAACAAGAGGAAGCAAAATAAATAAATAAAAAACCAGAGAAAACTGTCAATATAGAACACATTATGAAATGCAGGAAGACAAGAATCACCTCAACACAGTAACCATAACAGAAGGATGCCCTCTATCACCACTTCTACTCAACACTGTAATAGAAGTCCTAGCCAGGGCCATAAGATAAGAAAAGAGAAATAAGAGGCATTCAAATTGGTAAAGAAGTAGCAGAACTATATTTGCTGATGATAAGATCCTAAACACAGAAAACCCAAGAGACACAGCAAGAAAATTACTGGAACTAAATGAAAGATTCAGCAAAGTGGGAGGATACAAGAGCAATATACAAAAATCAGCTAGCTGGGTTGCTCTAAATCAACAAAGAGATCTCTGAAAACGAAATGAGATAAATGATACCATTTACAATCACTGCCAAAAAGATAAAATACTTAAGAATAAATCTTACCAGGGACACAAAAGACCTATACAAAGAAAACTATAAAACACTACCGGAAGAGACCTACATAAATTGAAAAACATACAATGCTCATGAATTGGAAGCCTGAATATTGTAAAAAGGGCAATACTACCAACAGCAATCTATAGACTCAATAAAATCTTGATCCAGATTCCATTAACATTTTTAAGGATATGAAAACCAATCACTAACTTTACATAGAAAAAAAAAAGAGACCTCTGATAAGCAAACCAAAAAACCAAACCCATGGCCATCAAGTTGATTCCAACTGACAGTGATACCCACTGGGTTTCCAAGGCAGCAAATCTTTACAGAAGTAGATTGCCCCATCTTCCTCCCATGGAGCAGCTGGTGGATTTGAATTGCCAACCTTCTGGTTAGCAGTCAAAAGCCTTAGGCACTGAACCACCAGAGCTCCTTCAGATAAGCAAAGTATTACTGAAAAAGAAGAACAAGGTAGGCAGTCTCACACTCCCAGATCTCAAAACTTATTATATAGCTTGTTGTTGGTACGGTGACAGAAGCACATACCAGTGAAATAGAATTGAGATCCCAGAATTTGATCCATGCATTATGGACAGCTGATACTTCACAAAAGGCCAAAATCCATTAAATGGGGAAGAGATAGTCTCTTTAACAAATGGTACTGGCAAAAATGGATATCCATTTCCAGAAAAATGAAACAAGATCCATACCTCACACTATACACAAAAACTAACTCAAGATGGATCAAAAAGTTCAGTATAAAAGTTCATCAAATATAAAGTTCATCAAAGAAAAATCAGGGGCAAATTTAGAGGCCCTAAAATATGGCATTGATAGACTATCAAATGTAAGTAAACATGCACAAACAGCAGAAGATAAACGAGATGACTTGAACCTTCTAAAAATTTAATTCTTATGCAATCAAAAGACCACTCCAAAAGAGTAAAAGAGAACTTACAGATTGGGAAAAAAAAAACTTGCAATGATATATCTGACAACGGACATATTTCTAAAATTTATTTAAAAAAAACTTCAACATTTCAACATCAAAACGATAAACAATCCAATTAAAAAATGGGTAGAGAACATGAAGAGACACTTCACCAAAGAAGATATTCAGGTGGCCAACAAACACATGAAGAAATGTTTATCCTCATTAGCCATTAAACCAAACCATACCAAACTCATTGCCACTGAGTCTATTCTGAATCACAGCGACCCCCTATGGGTTTCTGAGGCAGTAAATCTTTACAGAAGTAGACTGCCCAGTCTTCCTTTTGCAGAGTGGCTGGTGGGTTTCAACTGCCAGCCCTGTGGTTAGCAGTCAAATGCCTTAGCCACTATGACACTAGAGCTCCTTTCATTAGCCATTATGGAGATGCAAATCAAAACAACCATGAGATACCACCTTATCCCAGTATTAACAGAAAATTTCAACAAGACAGAAAATAACAAATGCTGACAAGGATACGGTGAGACTGGGACTCTCATACACTGCTGCTGGGACTACAAAATGATATAACCACTGTAGAAATCTGTATGGTGATTCCTTAAGAAGTTGGGAACAGAAATACCATTTGATCACGTAATCCCATTATTAGGTATGTATTCTAAAGAAGTTAGAGCCAGGACAATAGATAAATGCACATCCATGTTCATCACAGCACTACTTCCAATAGCAAAGAGATGGAAACAACCCAAGTGCCCATCAACCAAGGAATGGATAAATAAACTGCAGTACACACATGCATCTATGCAACCCTAAAGAATAACGTATGATCTGTAAACCATTGCATAATGTGAATGAACTTAGAGGACATAATGCTGAGTGAAGTAAGTTAACCACAGAAGGACAAATATTGTATTAGTCCACTAATGTAAAAAGTCAAGGAAAGGTTTATATATAGAAGGAAAATTTCTTTGTTGATTACCAGAAATGAGAGGGGAGGGAAAATTTCTAGATAGGTTGAAAAAAAAAAATATATATATATATACACATATATGGAAACCAAAGATTTTTAGTGGTTACCAGGGATAGAAGGGAGGGGAAAAGGGGAAGCTTTTGTTGGGACACATTGAATTTAGGCTAATAAGTGGTGGTATATTTTGGAAAAGGACAGCAATAATGGTGGTACAACATGAACAATGTATCTATGGTAGTTAAGTTTGTGTGTCAACTTGGCTAGGACTGGTTGAGTGGCTGGGCAGGTGGTGGTAGTTATTCTCCATGGTAGGGCCTACCACAAGCAGCTCAGTAGCTGCTTTAGTGATGTGGTCTGCTTCCCATATATAAGAAACAGCTTTGGGAATGGTCTGTAGTTTATGGCACACTTGAACCCTGCATGTAGCCGTGTCATTGGTCAGCAGCCTACCATGCTCTGCCAATCTTGGGACTTCTTCTAATGAACTTGAATGAATGGCCGGCGGTGTGGTTAGGTAACATCAGGGCTGTGCCTTTTTACTTGTCAACCTTGGGCTTGTCAGCCTCAGCAGCCAGCAGCTGTCTGAGTGAAGAAAAGCCTCTGGCTCCAGTGGGCCAGGAGTAAGAGGCAGAGCTGAAGTCCAAGGCAGAGGGGCTTTCACCCAGCCCCTAGAGCCTGGCACTTTGAACTCAGACTCAAAGACTCCAAATTTTAAGAATAAACTCCTGTTTGTTCAAGCCATCCCTTTTGTGGTATATATTCCTGTCAGAGCAGCACTAGGTAACCAGAACAGTAACCAATGTCCCTGACCTGTAAATGTGGAAGTTATGTTGACAAATGTCTTGTTGTATATGTTTTCATGACAATAAAAGTAAAAAAAGAAAAAAAGTGAGAGCCAAGACACAAATAGATTTATGTGCACCCAGCTCTATTCACAATAGCAAAGAGATGGAAACATCCTAAGACCCCACAACACATGCATAAATAACCGAACTATGGTACATACACACAATGGAATACTATGCAACATTAAAGGATAATGAAGAATCCACATAACACTTCATGAGGTAGATGAACTTGGAGGATGTTATGCTGAGTAAAATAAATCAATCAAAGGACAAATATTGTATAAGTCCCCTATTATAAAAAGTCAAGAAAAGATTTATACATGGAAAGAAAGTTTCTCTGTGGGCTACCAGGGAGGGGAGGGAAAATTGCTAGCTAGATATGTAATGATTTGGGTGAAGGGAAAGGAAATGTACCAAAAGTGAGTGAGCAGCACAGTATCACTAAGGAAAAGGAAAACACGTGCACGTGTTAAAGAGATACAGACAACATAGGGTAAATACTATTATATACACAGTTCTGCACGAACAGTAATAACATAGTAGCAGGTCAATGCATAGGCAGATAGCCAAGATGATCAGGTATAGATAGGAGATGTTGTGGACCATGTGAACCTCCGCCTCTACAACCCTGAGACCAGAAGAACTAGATAGTGCCTGGCTACCATTGCCAACTGCTTAGAAAGGGATCAAATTTAGAGATCCAGAATAGAGTGGAAGAAAAAATGTGGGACAAAATTCAAAAGCATTAAAACAAACAAGACTTTATGGTCTGATATAGACTGGTGAAATCCCTAAGACTATGGCCCCTAATCACCTTTCAGGGCCTGGAACTGAATTAACTACCATGGCTTAACTTTCTGCCAAACACTAGACAAGCCTATGAGGTGAATGACTGCACCAGGGAGATGCACTCCTTAGAAGAACCAACCATGAATAGACGGAAAGCTCAGAGGGCAGGAATGTATAGGTAAAAAGACATGGGGAAAAGGTAACCACAGGGAGGAAGTGGGAAGAGAGCTGTTACATTATGGGGATTTCAATTAATGTCATGAAACAAAATATGTATGAACTATTGAATGGAAAATGAATTAGCTCTGTAAACTTCCACTCAAATAACAAGTTTGAAAAATTCATATCCCTTACTTCTCTATATAAGGCAGACTGTGCCTCAAAAAACGAATGTTTAATTGGAATAGATAAAAACCACCTTTACTATGCTTCCATTTTTCTCTCTCTTCTTTCTCTCTTCCTATTTTATTTCTATAGAAATAGTTTTTAAAATCTGATTTTAACTGAAAATTCAACATCAGAAGTGGAAGCATCCTAAATTGTACAGGAAAATGTCCATGAAAAAACTTAGAAACAGTTTAAGAACAGACAACCCATTACCAATTATAGAAAAACACTAAAGAGTACTCACTCGTGGCTGAACCAAGAAGATTTTTTGAGGATTTATCCTCCCCAGTATTATAATCCAGGGGATAATCTATTTAAAGAGAAAATGAAAAGTATTTATACTAAGAGCTATCTCCAAAAACAACATTTTAAAAGCTCCATTTATGTCCTCTTAAAGTCAGCTGGCATTTATAACATATTTTATAATATTAATTACACATCTATACATGTTTACAAAGAGAAAATGAGATTCAGAAGTCATTTTAATGAAAGATGTAAACCAAGGCAAAGAATTCTATTGCTTACCAAAATCTTAACTACATTACATGATTTTTATACGTTTTCAATATATTTTACCAACCCCTAGCAAATGTCTTCACATGAATGGGAAAACTAGGTTAGGGAAAATTTAGATTGGTCAAAACAAAAACGCTTGCTGCTGTTGTTATGTACCATAGAGTTGGCCCCAACTCATAGCAACCCCTCCTTGGGTTTCCGAGGCGGTATCACTATGGCAGTAGATTGCCCAACCTTCCTTTCGAGGAGTGGCTGGTGGGTTTGAACTGCCAGGCTTCTTAGCAGTCAAGTGACTTAGGCACTATGCTACCAGAGCCTCCTAAACAAAAATGAGGCATCATAAAATAAAAACCTGATAAAACAGAAATGGAGAGTGTCATAAATCTTCCCCTGCCTCCACCATCCCATCCTTTTCAAGCTCATCAGATTTTCTTAAAGGCTCAGCCCTCAATGAGCTTATTCTTAGGTTCAGGGCAACGAAATAAATTAATATTCAATTCTACTATTTCAGTTACTTTTATGAATTTGACAGGCTTTGGCGCCTGGCATAAGGATATAATCATAATTTCTAACAATGATGCTACGGAAATGGGTTCTCAGTTACAAATACTGATTGATAAACCTGGAACACAATTAAATTTACAAAGTAAACAATCACATTAAAAGACAGGTTTAAGAAAACATTGGTATTAGGGCTGAAAACAGTAAAACAAATGGCTAGAGACAATCACTGATTTTATATTTTTATGACATTTACTCACCCACTGATATTAGAATTATTTTAAAAGCAAAAGATATACATACAGTTACTTACCATAGTCCTCATCAAATAATTCTTGACGTTCTGACTGGTACTGGGAATCAGCAATCTCTTCATATTCTTCCACCATGCTAGTACCAAATACCCTATTAACAATAATTTCATTAAAGACTTTCAAATCAAAACAGAACTAGTCTTTTTATTAAATGATAAAAAATACATCAATTTGGATAATGTTTGAGGGACATTAGTTTTAGCACTCACATGATGACTGTTCTTATATAGCAGTCATCTATTTCTATTAAATATAAAATTAATCTTCAAAACACTTAAAATATAATGACTAAGTTTTTATATCAGTCTTAAAAATATTTTTACATTTCATCATCTTAGCAAAGTAGCATGCACACTAAATACATAAAATGAAGGTTATTTTTTCTTAACAGGAAATTTTAACATTTCTCTAAAATGCATTCAAGATAAAAAATGGTTTAACAGCTTTAGTTCTATGCTATTAAAATGACATAATAGAAACTTATTTCTTCCTTTGAAGCATATTGGGATTTTCACATACATATTTTTTAAAACCATTCAGTAAATATATTTTGCTCTGTATTACCTTATAAGGCTTAATGGACAAAAGTGTTCGGATCCAAAATGTGATATAAATTCCACCTAAAGAATAAAAGCACTTGAAATGGAAAGCCAACACAGTACATCGGAGATTACTTAAAACTATATATACATCAGTTTGTTTTCATTGTAACATTTCTAAAACTAAAGTCCTCATTTCCCCAGAAAGCAATACTTGTAATTTTGCTTTCTTGCTGTGATTAATATGCCATGCCCTGTTATTCAATATTGCAAAAGAGAAGGTTGCTAACCTTTATGTATTTGATGAACATCTGAAGCAAGAGAAAGGAAAAGAAAATCAGTTTAAAAGTTTGGATAACATGCCATTTGCAACTTTAAATATTTTAAAATTATATTGTACAATTAAAGTACAGAAAGCAATGGACTGTGGTGGATAACATTGTCGTATTCTTAAGTCTTTGCAGAAATCAAAGCAGTGATTTAAATTTTTACCATCACAATTAGAAGGTAAAATCTAAATAACTATGTTGAAAGAAATTAAATTACCTTTGAAAGTATTGAAGGAACCCTGGTGGTAAAGTGCTTGGCTACTAACTGAAAGTGTGGCAGTTTGAACCAGTTGTTCCACCACAGAAAAATGAGGTGGTCTGATCCCATCAAGATTACAGCCCTGCAAACCCTACAGGGTAGTTAGTTCTACTTTGTCCTATAGGGTCACTATGAGTCAGAATCAACCTCACAACAACAGCTTGCTGTTTTTTTTTTTTTTTTTGGGGGGGGGCAGTAAATTAAGTTAAATGACATTTAATTCATTGCTACTATTTTATATATATGACAAATACAAATGCATTCTCAAAGCAAGTGATGAACAATGCCTACAAATAACCTTTTATATTACTTTAAATATTATAGGTATGTATCATGTATTACATAAAGGTATATACTGTAACTATATATATATTTATTGATACCTACATGGATATACTCACATAGATATATATCCATACACAAACAAAGTTTGTTTGTTTATATATGGATATATATCTATGTATGTATATGTATGTATATATGCATATATATATATATATATACACATATAGTGTGTATATATAAATAATTAACTAGCACATGAAACATTTATGCTTATACACAAGTTGTTTCAGGCATAGCATTAAATTTTGATACGCTATGTTATTTCAAGTATAACCTACAAAACTGAAATATATATATAGTATCAATTAAATTAAAAAA
>NW_006921762.1:5504647-5537379 GCF_000298275.1 Orycteropus afer afer
TAGGTTTGGTTTTAATTTCTTTGGGATAAGAAAAATTCAAGGTAAAGTATATTAAATTTATCACTATAAAATGAGAACAGGGGTAAATGTTCTTTTTTGTTTTTTAGCCTCAATTGTACTAAAAATGGCTTTTTATAAAAGCAACACCAAAATGCTCTATATCCTTTCAGTATAAAAGCAACAATGTAGGAAGTTTTAACTTGGCATTTTGTATGTCACTGATAAACATTCTTTGATTATTTCATCAAAGTAGATGGGATAAAGAATTAGTAGCATGTGAACTACCTTAATTGTAAAATTAAACACAACTATATCACCTGACAAATAATTTTTAACATTTTTCCTCACAGTATAGAAATTGTGCTCTGCATATATAAAAGGTCATTTAATAATTTTCAGTTCTCAACAAAAACATATCTTCATTTTCCTGAACATTGTTGAATCATTAACTGAGAATATCAACTGGATTTTTAAAATGAAATGTAGTACTTTTATACTTAGACCAGGAATACTACAAGATTATCCATTTATAAAAGCCAATACAATACATGCTTTAAAAAGATACTGACAGTAAAATCCCAGAAGACAATTAGATAGCTGTGAGTTCTCTTATTTAAAGAAGAAAAGGAAGACAAAGTTGCTGCCATTCAAAAGGTCTCATTTATTAACACTGGTACTTTAAGGTATGGCTATTATTTTAAAGAAAAGAGGGGAAGAGGAACTTTCCTATTTTGTCTAAATCTAATTCAAGAACTATAATTCTACTTGATCCATTGATAAAGGAAGTAGAAGGGAATATAGACCATAAGTGTTTTAAAATTCTTTTATTTGAAACTGGTAGCTGGACACAGAATCTCTCTCTTGATTATACAAAGAAAGGGTAAAGGCCCAATGATAATAATGCCAAGAAAGTGAATGTTAAAAGAATCATACTCTAATAAGTTAAGAAACCTGACCTCCTTTCAAGATTTTAGTGATTAACAATGATTTAGGCTTCAAAATAGAAATACAATACCCTGAAGATGATAGTTTATGTAAAGACCAAAAAAAAAAAAAAAAAAAATTGGGTCATATTTTGAAATTTTATTGGAGCTACAAACAACAAAAATCTAGCCTAAGTTTCCAATTCTTAAAAAAGGGACTGTATTAACATTTGTCTCATAAAATAATATATCCAAGTTAAGAAGTATGTTGTTGTTGTTGTTATGTGCCGTCAAGTCAGACCTGACTTATAGCGACCCCTTCTTGGGTTTCCAAGGCAGTATCACTACGGAAGTAGATTGCCCCATCTTCCTTCCGAGGACTACCTGGTGCGTTTGAACTGCCAGCCTTCTGGTTAGCAGTCAAGTGCCTTAGGCACTATGCTACCAGAGCTCCCATATACCAGTATAGTTACCCTTACTTATTCTGATAAATGACAAGTATGTATTCATTATTAAACATATTCCTGTATGTGTAAACATTACCTTCACATATTTTGCATACATCTGTTCATCTAAAGGGAAACTCTGGACATTTCTCTCATCTCTACCATGGAAAGTACCAAGTTTAATCCATTTATTTATGGGATATCTAGAAAACATAAAACAGAAATATTCTTTTTAAAAAAAAATCATAAACTATATATTGAGACATTGCATCACATCTTCAACATATATTCTATGTATTTTCTCCCCTCCAGTCAAACATAATTGATTTAATAAAGTTTAAATATGACAGGCCCTTAAGTTAAACAAATGCTCCCCCCCCCCAACTAAACTGAGAGGTTCCTCTTTACTAGAAAGGAAGACCTGGAAAAATCACACCTCTACCAACTAAAAAGGAGTGCAACGAGATAACAAAAGTAGCACCAGGACCATTTCTTCTTGTCTGCAGATCTTTCAAGTGAACTGGAGATTTCAAAACAGAAAATAGCCAAGATTGTCTTAAAAAAAGAAAGTATGACTCTTCACATACTGAAAAGTATAAAATCAAGTGTTGATGGAAAAAGAAAAGGAAAATAATTTTTTACCATATTTGAATTTGACAGGCCTTGTACACCTGTTCCCTTTAAAAGAAAATCTAATAAATAAACTCACTGCCATTGAGTCAGATCCGACTCATATATAGATCTCTCCTTGGGTTTCTGAGGCGGTATCTCTACAGAAGTAGATTGCCAAATCTTCCTTCCAAGGGGTGGCTGTAGGGTTTGAACTGCCAACCTTTTGGTTAGCAGTCAAATACCTTAGGCACTACCACCAGAGCTCCTGAATAATAAATTATAAAACCATTTTTTTGGTTTACTATAGCATTTAAGGAACTCCTCAAAATAATGAACTCTCATTATATTTAAAATAAAATGGACATTATGTGTCAGAGATTGATATGCCATTTGACAGATGGGAAAACTGCAGTTTAGAGAAAAGGAAGTGATCTGAGAAAGGCTAGTGGCAGAAAAAGGGATGGAATTCTCTAAAGGGTCTTGAAAATTTATTTCAAAAACTGTATACAGGAAATTCTGAGTATGAGGTGAGAGAAGAAACACCTTGGGAAAACTCTTTCTCAATGGTAGAAAAATAATCTAAGTAACAGTAACCTACTTGGCATATCATTGGCATTCAAAGTCCTTATGGAATGAAGAAAGATCTCCAATGGGGAAAAAAGTGCCTAAGGCATTTGACTGCTAACCAGAAGGCTGCAGTTCAAACCCACCAGCTACTCCTTGGAAGGAAGATTAGGCAATCTACTTCTGTAGTGATACCACCTTGGAAACCCAAGGAGGGGTCACTAAGAGTAGGATCTGACTCAACAGCAGTGAGTTTGGTTTTGTGTTTGTCATTAAAATGGTATGTTTTAAAAAAAAGAGCCAATCTCAGGATGTCAGTAAAAATGAAATTTCTTATAGAATTAGTAAATAAAAAAATGCTTAAGAAAGACCAAAAGGAATATATCAAAATGTGAATGATAGTAATCTTTGGTATATTTATCACTAAACATGCACACAAAAGAGGTTTTAAAATCTATGTTAATAAAAATATGCCTTATGATACAAAATGAAGCACTTGCACATACATGTATGTTCTTAATAACTTTAAGAAATATTTAGATGCAATAGATCATACTGGTTAGAAATAAAGCCTCTGAAGTAATACAGATCTAGATTTGAATTTTGGCTCCTCCATTCACAAATCATATGACCAAGACAAGCAACTTAACCTCTCCTTATCTACTTCTTCATCTTATAAGGGAATATTATCATATGGTTGTTATAAGCATTATATGAGTTAATGAAAATGAAGTGCTTAACAAGTACCTACCCTACAGTAATATTATTACTACTATTATATAAACTGGTACATTAAAAGAAAAAATAAAATGACTGAAGTTGAAGAGTGACTCATTTTTTAAATTTTTATTCTGGAGATCTAATGTAGATCCTATAGAAACTAAATTTAGAATTTACCTGTCACTGATAGAAACCAGAAAGTCTTTGGGAGTAGAAGAAAATAATTCATAATTTGCGATATCAAGCTGTTTTACTTGAATTGGTTCACAAAGTTCAATAACAAACCTTCAAAAAGAACACAAGACAATTATTTAGTTAACCAACCAAAATTACAGTTTGTATTAAATGTGACATTGAATAGCTTGCATAAAGTTACTCATTAAAATATAAGGAAAGAGGATTTTCAGCCTAAGTTATCCATAAGGGAACACCTATGCATAGCTCCCTAATACAGCACTAGAAAGTAGGGGAAGGGAACCTATAAATAAAACAAGGTATTGATTTTGCCCCATCATATGAAAATGATTATTTTTCAATGACAAAGTTCATTCTTTGAGAAGAAATAATTTCATTAGGAACAGCTAGTGATAGTGTAAACTGACTAGTCCCAAGGTTAGTTTGGCATATTATCATTTTTAAAAGGTACCACGGCCTTTGATTTAGGAATACACCTTTAGAATTTTATCCCAAGGACAGACAAGTGGCTCCAGATGTCCACCCTTGTATAAACACTTTGCTATATCAAGAACATGGTTTATAAGGAACAGGAGGGAAAAGTCAATCTAAATGTTTAGCACAGAGGATTGACTAAATAAAGTATGGTCCGTATAGGCAAGCAGCCAGTAAAAATGATACTAGAAACTAGAGATACCATTTATATAAAAATCTAAAAAACATACTAATTTACAGTCATAGAAATGTACAGTGTATTGGAGCAGGGAAATTGAGAGGGAGAAACAAAGAAGTATAAGCAACCTTAGAGGAGATGGATATGTTTGCTGTATTGATTATTGTGATGGTTTCACAGGTTAAAACTTACTAAACTGTATACTTTGACATGTTGCAGTTTATTGCTTGTGCACTTTATGGCAGTTATACTTCAATAAAGCTTTTATTTAAAAATTATCTAGAAACTTGTATTTATTAACATCAAAAGATGCCTCGGAATACTGCTGCTTAAAAATTTTTTGTTTTACAAAATATGGTTCCATATGTGTAAAAGAAGACTGTATATAAGATGGCATTTGAGGAAGATAAATATTTTTATGACATCTAACACTTTAATCAATGCTTTAATAAACTACTATATCAAATGAGATTATAAAGACAATTAAATGTTAAATAAGTCAAAAAGAATTAAAATAACAGTGTTTATTTAATCTTAGAAAGAAAAGAACCACATTCCAGAAGATGGTAAAAGCAATCAAGTTTCAGAAACAGGCTCACAAAGACAGGCTCATCCATTCTTTTATCTAATTCTCATAACTTAACTGCAAGGGATATTATCTTCATTTTACTGAATCATTTAATAAATACTTACTAATTCTTCCCCTCTTCCTTTTAGTAACAGAACCCTGAAGTTGTGAACTAAGCATACGGTACTCATCAAAGACTGTATTTCCCAATCTTGGCTATGTTACTTAGTTTTGGGTGATGAGATGTGAGCAGAGGTGCAATATCCAGGTCAAGCCCTTAAAAGGAAGCAGCTAGCCCTCCATTTGCTTGCTCCCACTTTACAAGCTAGAATGAGGATATGGTAGGAACAAATCATCTCAGTAATGCAAGCAGGGGCAGCATCTTAGGGGATGACAAAGAAACAAGACAGAAGGTACGTGTGGGCCCTTTGACTTGATCTCTGTTGCTACAGAACAGCCCTAATCCCTGCTTCCACCTGTCAGAGCTCAGGCTACTGTAATGTCAGAGAAAATTAAATTTCTCACTTAAACCACAGTCATTTGGTCTGTTAAAGAAGCACAATCAAAAACCCTAAGTAATAGTCACTTAACCAGTAAGTAGTGAAACCAGACTTACATCCTTCTAATCTTATATAAACTCTTCCAGAAATCAGGAAAAGGAGGTACATTCTCTAACCAAAAACACACACAAAAAGCAAGTTGTACAAATCTCAATAAAGATCCTAAAGAAAACTTTAGCAAACCAAATAAAATAATCTCCACCAAGTTTGTGTTTATTCCAGGAATTCAGGAGTGCTATCTCATAACCTATAAATGTAATTCCTCATATTAATAAGTTAAAATGAGGAAAAGCAAATAAATAATTAAGAGATGTATAAAGAGCATCTAATAAACTGACTTTTTAAAAAAAATCCTTGACAAACCAGCAAAAGGGAACTTTCTTAATCTAACAAACGAACAAAAAAAAAATAGCTACAAAAAAATCTACAAACAACACATTTAATGGTTCAAGGTTAAATTCAAATTAAAGAACATGATCAGAATGTCCACTATCACTGTTTTCTGTTAAATAATTTTATCAGTTTTATCTGGTTATTATGGCAAAAAAAAAAAAATAATGATTAGGATTAGAATGTTTAACCAAAGAAAATACAGAAAACTATGTAGAGAGGCTATAATTCTCTACATAGAAACACTATAAGAATCTACTGCAAATTATTAGAAATAATAAGAGAACTTAACAAAATAGCTGGATACAAGATCCATATATAGAAATCAACTGCATCTCTGCAAACAAGAAAAAAAACAAAAATGTATTTTAAAATGATCATTCACAATAGTAATGGGAAAATAAGCTGTCCAGGAATAAATTTAACTAAAGATTTTCGTTACAGAAAATTCTTTTAAATAATTTTATTTAAAGACAACTTAAATAAATACCTTATTTATGAATAAAAACACTCAGTATCTGAAAATCATCTAAGGATTTAATGAAAATCCCAATATGCTATTTGGGGAACACAACAAATTAAGTCTAAAATGTTTAAGAAAAAGTAAAGGCAGGAGAAGAGCCAAGTCAGTACCAATGAAAAATAAGGGGCAAAAATTTGGCCTACTAGATATTAAAATTCATAAAGCCAAAAAAAGTGTGGTATTACTATAGGTACTGACCAATGGAACAGAACAGAGAACACAGAAACAAACCCATGCATATATAATATAGCCTTGTAAACTGGGAGAAGTATGAACTACTAAAAAAACAGTAAGATAAAGTTCTGAAAAAGGGAATGGGTATGAGTGCCCCTTGGACACCACATAAAAAAACTATTCCAAAGTGATCAAAAATCTAAATGTGAAGTGCAAAATGTTTAAGCTATAAAGAAAATAAGAGAGTATCTTTATGACCTCAAGGTAGGGAGTGATTTCTGAGGTGGGATGGACACAGGACTGTGATGACAACTCAAGCTTTATAAGGCAAATAAATTCACTTATATTAAAATTAAAACCATTTCTAGTCATCAAAAGACACTATCAAGAAAGCAAAAGGAAAATCCACAAACTAGAGAAAACATGTGAAACATATATTACTCTCAGTAACACATCCACTGTGAACTATTGGATTGTATCCAATCTACAAAATAATAAAGTCACACCTAGACTTCTACTAAACCAAAAAACAAACTCACTGCCATCGAGTCAATTCCGACTCACAGCGACCCCTATTGGGTTTCCAAGGCGGTAAATCTTTATGGAAGTGGATTGCCCCTTTTTCCTTCCGCAGAGCAGCTGGTGGGTTTGAACCACCAATATTCTAGTTAGCAGTCAAATGCCTTAGGCACTGCAAAAATGATAAACACTTCAATAGAAAACAGAGAAATAAACTAAACAAGCACTTCAGAGAAGAAAAACTGAGTGGCAAATAGACATGAAAATATGCTCAATCTCTTTATTGATCAGGGATTGATAGGATCCCTACAGCAGTTGAGATCTCAGTCTATCTGAAACAATGTCATTGCAGTACCAGCATCACCACCTAGCAAGTACTCAATAAACATCAAATGAATGAACGAACAGGAAGACTCAATATGCTAAAATGTCAATTAACCTGAAATTCAATCTAGAGATTCCATACAAATTCCATACAATTCCAATAAGAATGCCAGCATGATTTTTGTGGAACTTGACAAGTTGATTCTAAAATTTAAAATAAAAATACTAAGGAATAAGAATAATCAACAGATGCCTACAGAAGATGAGAGATATAAATGTACCCTACTAGATATTAAGACTCATTAAGCTACAGTGAGACCAAAGCAAGCTAACAAACTGTCATCATGTTGATTCTGACTCATAATGACCCTTTAGGACAGAGTAGAACTGCCCCACACGGTTTCTAAGGCTGTAAAATCTTTACAGAAGTAGTCTGCATCTTTCTCCTGGTAGGTTCAAAGTGCCAACTTTTTGGTCAGCAGGCGAATGCTTTATTAACCACTGAGCCACCAGAGCTCCTTATAGTAAGACAATGTAGTCGTCTTATGCTTAAATATGGCAACCTACTTAAACCAGGTAAATCAGTTAAAGATGTTAGGATTTTTAACCACACAACAAAAAGGCAAACAAATATGCAAAAAATAAAATAATACAGTAAACACATACACAAATATATACATATATACACACGCATTCATGCTGCCTGGGAGAAACATTAATACATGAACAATCATCTAAGGTCACTTAGTGAGCTCTGGTGGCATAATGGGTAAGGAATTTGGCTGCTAACCAGAAAGCTGATGGTTCAAATCCACCAGCTGTTCCACATGAGGAAGATGAAGTAATCTACTTCCATGAAGATTTACAAAATCGACTCAAAGGCAATGAGTTTGGTATGGTCACTTATTCTGCAAACCAGAATAAAGCAAAATGATTGCTTCATATGCCTTCATCCCAGACTATCTTGGCTTGAATTTTAGTGGATGAAAACTTGAATAGTCATTGACTACACAAGCTTTTAAGCAGCCTTGGTGACACAGCAGTTAAGTATTTGGGCTGCTAACCAAAAGATCGATGGTTTGAACCCACCAGGTGCTCCAGGGGAGAAAGATGAGTGAGGCAGTCTGCTTCTATAAAGATTTACAGCCTTGGAAATCCTATGGGACAGTTCTACTCTGTCCTACAGGGTTGCTATGAGTTGGAATCAACTCAACAGCAACAGATTTGGTTTTTAGTTTATACAGGTATTTAATAAAAACAACACTTCAAAAATAAAATTTTGATTATAATCTCAAATGAATAAATAATCATATCCTGAAATTCAATTTACAGACCAAACGCAGGAGCAAAAATTAACATTATAAAATCATCTTTTAATATCTTTAGTCTACTATTAATTTTTGAGTCAGAAGACCTAAATCTATCTTTTTTTAAGGTGTGCATTTCCAAATGGTGTGACAGCCAAAGGTAGAAAAGAATAAGCAACAGCTTTAAGGGGAAAAAAAATTACATATATATGTATTTTATACACATACATATGTAAAACAACATAATGGCAGTGGTTCACCTCACTTTTTGAAAAAGCTGTTTTTGAGCAATAAAATCAAGTAATCAATAAAACTGTTGGCATATCACACATTATTTCCCCCCATAAATCTGTTTCTTTTCCTATATTCTTAATGTCAGAATCAAAGACTCAGTCACTGAAGCCAAAATTCAGGAAGATTTCCTACTTGCCTCTCTCCTTCATAGCCAAATATTAATCAAGAGCTGTCTCTTGATTTTACCTGCTATTAATATATTTCAAATATACCCTTCTCCTCTGTATCCTAATTGCCAATGCCTTAGTTGAAGCCCTCATTTCTACTTGGACTATGACAACAGGTTCCTAATTCGTTTCCCTGCTTTCAACTGTATTTTACTGTAAACCACCCTTTGAAGATGAGACTTAAAATGACAGTAAGGTCTTGTCTTGTAAACAGCCTTTACATAAAGGTTTTTTGTTTTGGTTTTAAACTGGGTATACACAGCATCTGAAAGCCTTGTTACTATCGAAGTAACTTTACCAAAACCAAACTCACTGCCATCAAGTTGGATCCAACTCACAGTGACCCCTCCTTGGGTTCTGGAGATGGTATCACTACAGAAGTAGATTGCCCAACCTATCTTTACATCCTCATATTCTAACACTGCTCTGATTGTACCTTCATTATTGCCTGCCTAAAAGAACTACTGCAGGTGGTTTCTACCTACAGTTGCTCAGGAGAGACATGTTCTTTTTAGCATGATCCTCTTATTCTTGTATTTCTTGGATTCCTTTGGCTCCCTGATCTGTGACTTCACGTGAATCCTTCAAGATTCAGCTCAGGACCCTGGGGCTGGCTCTCAGCCCAACAGTAAACAAAATGTACATGCAGACCACTTACCCCAGGTGACACACCCACACAAAAGAAAAAAAAAAAAAAACATTCAGCTCAGGATTTACTTCTTCCTGGAAGCCTGTCCTCATCCCCTCTCCCACTTGTATTTCAGCTTTGTACCTATAATACCCACCCTTTTGACAGCACTTTTGATACTACTTATTGTTTGACTAGATGTTTTTGTGACTTTCTTAAAATGAAAGCCACTTTGTCTTCAACTCTGTTCCTAAAGAGCTAAGTATGAAATCACAGCACAGGCACCAATCAATCAAAAATGCTTACTGAATGATGACACAAATAAATCAATCTAATCCTAATACAAAAATGTAACATAATATGTACATAAACAGAGTATTTTTTTAAACTTTTATATTACTTACCAAATTTTAGTGCTGCAAGGATTCAACATATAAAGATCCATATTTTCTATAAGAATAGCAGATGTGCTCTATTTAAAAAGGGCAGAGGAGATGAATCATTTATTTAGAAATATTATTATTTAAAAATAATAAAAAGTATATTTATTTCAATACTAAATTTTTCTAGGATTTCTGTATTTTTAGATCTTAAAAGACAAGTAGCACTTTGAAACATTCATTTGAGGAAAGAAAAAAAAAAAACATTAAAAAGGCTAAAATTTACCAGTAGGGCTACAGAATGATTTCTGTTACTTTAAAGAAAAAATCATTTTCTATTAAGCTATCTCATCTTTAAAATGTCACACAAGTTTTAAGAGCTAAAAACAGGAAGCATTATTTCAATCAATATAACTAATAAGTCATACATGAAAATAATTTTGAAAGGCAAATTCTGCATTTGTTATTGAATGGGGGGATAAAGCTAATGCTAAAACAGAGGTCCCAGAAAACAAACCACTGCCTATACTTAATAAAGTTATTAGTTTAACATACCTTGGCTTCTGGATTAGCTGCCAAAATTTTGGCACCACATTCTACTGAGGCATAATTATTTCGATTTTTCTGGACCTTTTTGGTAGTATGTTGACCCCCATTAGAAGATGGATACATTGACTGACCTGCAGACAAACCTTATTATAAACATACTTATATAAAATGATTATAACTGAAAAAATATCCTAAGCAACACAATTGATCTCAAAATTAAAAGGGTACTTTTAAAGAACAAGTTTTAATGCTTAGGAAAATATTTTTTAAATCCAAATAATAAAACCAAAATGCTTCACTTCAATCATCTTACAATGTCTCCAATAAACAAATTAACTAAATAAGTTCCTATTACTTGACTTATGCCTAAGCAATATAAATCACAAAATAAAGCTTTTACATGAAGATAAAGGTTTTCTGTATATACATTTTATTCTACTAAGGAAGTATTATCTTTCTACCTGTAACCCCAATTATTTAGAATTCTTAACTCTGAGACTTATTCTAGAAGGACAAATATATATATATACACACACAGGTATACATATATATGTGCGCGCACACACATATATACAAATATATATATATATATATATATATATATATAGGACTTTAACCCAACTCTATTTGAAGTAAATGATTAAGTGCAATAGAAAAAGGAGAAGTAGCAATTTAAAGGTTGTTGTCATTATGATTTCTTAAGGCCTTATGACTCAGGACCTTCCATACCTCAAATTTTCTTTAACTGAGACGAAAATCACTGCTCTGCCTTATCTATTTTATCTTAATGCAATAAGGTATAAGAATGAATTTTAATTAAAACTATACAATTATACATAAGTAAATTACACATAGGTAATCAACAACTGGGAGTCTGGTGGCATATGCCTAAGGCATTTGACTGCTAACCAGAAGGTTGGTGGTTCAAACTCACCAGCCACTCCTTGGAAAGAAGGTTGGGCAATCTACTTCTGGAGTGATACCCCCTCAGAAACCCAAGGAAGGGTTGCTATGAGTCAGATCCAACTCCACGGCAGTAAGCTTGGATTTTTTGGAATCAACAACTAAGGAGCCCTGGTGGTGAAACAGTTAAGCACTTGGCTGCTAACCAGAAGGTTGGCTGTTCAAACTTAACCAGCAGCTCTGTGCCAGAAAGTCCTGGTGATCTGCCTCTGTAAGGATTAAAAAACAAAACTAAATCTTGATGCTGAGAAGATTCCAACTCACAGTGACCCTGTATGACAGAGTGTAAATCTTTATGGAAGCTGGCTGCTACATCATTCTCCCAGGGACCTGCTAGTGGGTTTGAACATTTCAGTTAGCAGCCATGCACTTAAACACAGCACAACCAGGGCTCCTTCTGTAAGTACTACAGCCAAGAAAATCCTATAGATCAGTTCTACTCTGGAAACGTTCTACTCTGGAAGACTTGAGGGCACCCAACAACAATCAACAACCCCTTGGTAAGATGTAACTTTAAAAACCCTCCAAATAAGTTTTATTTCAGTAATTTAAAAGAGAAAAGCAAATGTAAACTATTCTCCTAAATGAAAAAAAATTAAGGAAAAAAAAGGGGGGAGGTGGATCCCAGAGCTTACTTACTTTTTTCTTTTTCTACTTCCATAACTTTTTTCTTCCATTCATCAAATGTTGGAATATCTTCTGGATCTTTGGGACTTGCTACAGATACAGGGTCAATTTCTCCTGTTTTTTTATAATCAGAACTCTGAAAGGAATGTCAAAATTGAACAAATTTTAACTTTTAAAGACTACTGATTAATAAATTACGAAAGTAAAAATGCTTCTGTCAAAATTAATTAAAAGCCTAAATTTTTATAATGAATATTATTATTTTGCAAAAACTAAGTAAAAAAAATGTTTTAGCTTATTTAAAAGCTGAGTTTATCTTGAAATAAGGATGAATCGTAAAAGGCGCTACATTATACTGTTAGCAAATAATTATAAACTTTACAATAAAAGTATTCTAGTTGAAGTGTATCTACTTTGAAATGTAAAACTAAATGATATATATATATGCCTAAGGCATTTGACTGTAAACCAGAAGGCTGACGTTTCAAACCCACCAGCCACTCCTTGGAAAGAAGGTTGGGCAATCTACTTCCGTAGTGGTATCACCTTGGAAACTCAAGGAGGGGTCACTGTAAGTTGGATCTGACTCGATGACATTGAGTTTGGTTTTTGGTTTTAATTAACTATAGATGTAATATATTGTTTCCATAAAATCTTTAACAAATACCATGCACATAAAAACCTTAGGTGGCTATAAAAACCTAAATATAAAAAGAAATTTTTTTGAATTTTAGAAAAAAATAAAGGAAAACAGTTTTATGGTTCATAGTAGTGAAAGATTTAATAAAATGCAGAAAGTATAAAAATTAATGAATACAAAGGATGCATATTTGGTTAGATTAAAATAAAAAATTAAGTACATCAAAAGATCAAAAACCGTATTTATCAATTAACCACAGACTGAGAGAAATATATGCAACACATTCATCCAACAAGTAATTATTACCTACTTTAAAGAGTTCCTAAAAATCAATAAGAGGGAAGGCAAAGAATATGAACAACAAATTCAGCAAAGAGGGAACAAAAATGCCAATCTGAGTTAGTAATCAGGGAATGTAAATAAAAACCACAGATACACCATATAAATTATATCAAGTGTGGCATGTCTGTTGAGCCATGGGAAATCTATTACACACACCAAACACCAAAGTTTAAAATTTGGTAATATTGCCATTGTTGTTAGGTGCCATTGAGTTGGCTCTGACTCACAGCAACGCTACATGCAACAGAAGGAAATACTGCCCGGTTGTGCACCATCCTCACAGTTCTTGCTGTGCTTGAGCTCATTGTTGCAGCCACTGTGTCAATCCATCTCATTAAGGGTCTTTCCCTTTTTCGCTGACCCTCCACTTTACCAATCTTGATCAGAGTAGGTGAGATGAAGTCTGGTCATTTTCACTTCTAAGCAGCATTCCAGCTGTACTTCTGTCAGGACAGATCTGTTTGTTCTTCCAGCAGTTTATGGTATTTTCAGTATTCTTCCCCAACATCAACAATTCAAAGGCATAAATTCTTCTTCAGTCTTCCTTATTCACTGCCCAGCTTTCATATGCATATGAGGCGACTGAAAATACCACTGGCTTGGGCCAGGCACACCTCAGTCTTCAAAGTAACGTATTTGCTCTTTAATATTTTATAAAGGTCTTTTGCAGCAGATTTGCCCAGGGAAACAGAATGTCTGATTTATTTACTGCTACTCCCATGGGTATTGATTATGGATCCAAGTAAAATGAAACCTTTGACAATTTCAATCCCTTTTCCATTTACCATGATACAGTTTATTGGTCTACTTTTGAGGATTTGTTTTCTTTATGTTGAAGAATAATTCATACTAAAGACTGTAGTCTTTGATCTTCATCAGTAAATGCTTCAAGTCATCTTTACTTTCAGCAAGCAAGACTGTGTCATCTGCATGTCACAGATTGTTAATGAGCCTTCCTCCAATCCTGATTCCATGTTCTTCTTCATACAGTCCAGCTTCTCAGATTACTTGCTCAGCATACAGATTAAGTAAATAGGTGAAAGGATACAGCACTGACACACACCATTCCTGATTTTAAACCATGCAGTATCCCCTTGCTCTGTTTGAACAACAGCCTCCTGGTCTACGTACAGGTTCCTCACGAGCACAATTAAGTGTTCGAGAATTCCCGTTCTTTCCAATGTTATCCATAATTTGTTATGATCCACACAGCCGAATGTCTTTGCATAGTCTATAAAACACAGGTCAAGATATTTCTGGTATTCTTTGCTTTCAGCCAAGATCCATCTGACATCAGCAATGATATCCTTCATTCCATGTCCTCTTCTGAATCATCTTGAATTTCTGCAAGTTGCCTGTCAATATACTACTGCAACCAGTTTTGAATTATCTTCAGCAAAATTTTATTTGCATGTAATATTAATGATATTGTTCAATAATTTCCACATTCTGTTGGATCACCTTTCAGTAATCCACCACTCATCTGTCAGTTTGTCGTACTGTAGTGGTTTGCGTGTTGTTCTGAGGCTGAAAGCTATGCCACCAGCAATTCAAATACCTGAGGGTCACCCATGGTGGACAGGTTTCAGTGGAGCTTCCAGACTAAGACAGACTGGGAAGAAGGACAGGGCCATTCACTTCTGAAAAAAATTGGCCACTGAAAACCTTATGAACATTAATGCTGGCAACATTAAGTAAAGTTCAGGATGTGGATATCTAATAATTCTATTGCTATGTATACATGACAGTGAAAATGCACACATGGGACCTAGGAAACATGCATATTAATGCTCATGCAGCATTTGTTTGCAATATCAAAAATTAGGAACTACAACCTAAGTAAGAAACAGAGTTAATATCCATTAATTGAAGAACTTTAAGTTGTGGTAAAGCAGAACAGATCAAAGCAGTGGGGGGAAAAAAATGGATGTCTCTAAAACAGTGTTGAGTAAAAGAATAGTTAAAGCAAAAATAATGTTTATTTTCTATTATTTCAAAATATACCAAATAATAGTATGTATTCTTTATAGTTATACAGATTTAGAAAAACTTTTAAAACATGCTCTAAAACAAAAGAAGAAAAAAAAATCCAAGATGGTTATATCAGAAGAGGAGAGAAAAAATGTAATGTGTATTTTTTTTCCCTTAAGCTAAATAATGAATATAAAGATGTTCAATCCATTATTTAATTTCTGTATTTCTAAAGTAATACAAAACTCACTGCCGTCGAGTTGAACCCAACTCAAAGCAACCCCTCCTTGGGTTTCTGAGGCAGTATCACTATGGCAGTAGATTGCCCAACCTTCCTTCCGAGGAGTGGCTGGTGGGTTGCAGTCAAATGCCTTAGGAACTATGCTACCAGAGCTCCTAAAGTATTATTAATAAATACATGATGTATTTATTGATAATGCTTTGAGAAGTATACAAAATTTATTTAGACAGCTAGCTCTTGTAAATAGTACAAGTCTTGTTTAGTAAATATATTTGTTGTATCAGGGCATTTTTTTTTTTCCATCAGTATAAAGTAAGTAACTTCCATAATTTTTTTTTTTCTTAAAAGAAAGCAGAACAATTCCTAAAACTCCCTTTAGGAAGACTTAGCAGCTTGGTCCCCACACAACTTTGATGTCCAACTGTTTCACAGAACAAGCTAAATATACTACTAAGTACCTTAGTAAACATAGTGTGTGACTATTTAAAAAATACACAGCAGAAAAGGAAGATTAAAGAGTTAGTATTATCACTAATTAATTGAGATAAAAATCTGGTGTAAACAAATGAAAAGAAGTAAGAAACATATAGATACAAAACTTAACCTAGCTGAGATATTTTTAGAGTACAGTCTAAACACTAAGAGCGGCAACAAAATGTAAAAAAAGAACAGATAACCTTTGAGGCCCAGGCAGTATCTATTACTTTTAAATAACAAATAAGAGAACAATAAAATCACTTTCTAAATGGTTGTCTAGATATGTGGCAAATTCATTTTGTTGAAGATCCTTGAGGTAACAGGGATAACACAAAATCTATCTACCTGAAAAGAAACTCTCTCCCACTCATACAAAGATAACTGGGCAGTTACCATGAACTGGATACTACACACAACTCCTGGACATTTCTCATAATGTGCTCATTATGAGCTAACATTAACTGACAATTCTTCTAGGATACTAATTAGAAGGTAATTAGTACAGCTAGCTTTGCTTTTTCCTATTAGACTCACAAACAGTTTAAGTCTCTGAGGTAACAAAGATCAGTTTCAGTTTGCTAAGTTAAGAAGAACAAGTAAATCTAAGACAAAGCTGGCTACCATGCATGAGTTTTACATTTGATACCTACATAGCCCTGTAGAAGACATGTAGGTACTGTTTGTCTAATTTACTGATAACTGTATTATTTGACAAGGAGCTCTGGTGGCACAATGCCTAAGGCATATGACTGCTAACCAGAAAGTCAGTGGTTCAAACCCATTATCCACTCCATGGAAGAAAGACAGGGAAATCTACTTCCATAAAGATTTACTGCCTCTGACCCCAATGGGAGTGGCTATGAGTTGGAATTGACTCGATGGCAGTGAGTTTGGTTTGGTTTATTTTTGGTAGTATTTGACAAGTGAATAACATAGGTGATTTAGTTTCAATGAGAAAATAGTTCTTTCAAGATGCTGAACTGAAATGTTGAACCCCTATACTTATAAAAAGTAGCACAGAAACAAGGAAGCCTGGTGGCACAGTGGTTAAGCACTCAGCACACCAGCCACCCCACAGAAGAAAGATGTGGCAGTCTGCTTCTGTCAAGATGTACAGACTTGGATGCCCTATGGGACAGTTCCTATATGATTCAGAATCGACTTGACTGCAACAAGTTTTTTGGGGTTTTATCATGGAAAATAGCTGGTCTAGTAATAATAAAAATATCCAGAATGCAGTTTACTTACTTTTGAGTACAGATTCCCTGAAAGTACCAGGAAGAGAAAGTGGAAACAGAAGACCCAAATTAAAAAAGAACAAACATAGATTGAGCTATTTGGCACCTGGAACCACTCTCTTATTCTATTTGGTTTTGTTTTTTGTTAAGTTCATGGAGTTCAACTTTTTAAGTTATTCCTTATGTTAAGGGAGCCTAAACTGCTGTGTCAACATTTATTCAAGAAATTCTAAACTGGGGTCTATGTGAGTCAACAACTCAAAAGAAGAAGAAAGTAAAAACAGTCCACTGGTATAAGCCCTGACTTTATTGTAAGAATCACACTCAGCAATATAAGCTATATTTATTTAATTTAAGGACCTCTGGTGGCATAGTGGGTACAGCATTTTGCTGCTAGACAGAAGGTTGGTGGCTCAAATCCACCAGCTGCTCCACATGAGAAAGATGAGGCAATCCACTTGCATAAAGATTTACAGTCTTAGAAACCCAGTAAGGGGCGCTATGAGTTGGAATCAACTCAATGGCAGTGGGTTTGGGTTTTTTTGGTTTACTTGAGTTGTATTTTCCATACAGATAAACAAAGGTAAAATGTCCTCTGCAAGTCATTCTGACAAAGGAGTGCTAAATTTCACCTTGTGTAATTAACGATATTCTGAAGATATTTTAAGTTTAGTAGTTATAGCTTCTTTTCTATAGCTAAGAAATTTTGTTATAATATGGACTTTAACTACATATAAGCAAAGAGAGTCCATACCTGAAACAAATCTCTCTACACAGTATACTGGCAGTAGGTATATACATGTAAATAACACTTCCTCTCAGGAAGTACAGTTCTCACAGTTTCACACACAGCTTAATTACTTATCTCCCTGGTCTTATGGCAAATATGGTTAGCAAACTGCTATAAAACTAATATTTAAAATGTATTGCTTAAGAAAGTAGGAGATGGTACAAGTATATACCTACCTCATTTTTTAAATTATCTGAAGGAGTCAATGAAGATTTTGGATCACCACCACCCTGTTCACTTGCTGAAACTTTTGATTCAAATTCTGATTTTGTTATCTTTCCTTTGCCATGTGAAGATGACACATTTTCTATATGCTGGCCAACAAGGCTATTTGAAACCAAAAGACATACAAATTTTAGCTAGACAACAAATTTATATCATCTAAATTGCAACAATTATATACAAGATAAATCAAAAAAGAAGCACAGAGGAACCAGCAATCTCTCAATTATAAAGTAGAATTAAGCATGCACCAAAGTCCATTCAAATGTGAGACTACTGTTGTTACAGAATCATACAAAGGACAAACAATTGTCTACACTCACCTTTCAGGTGGACTGACAAAGGAAGGTTGTTCAGCTGGAGCATTTGCGTCAAGGGCCTCACCAACATCACAGTTAGTTTCAGACTGCTCAGTTTCACTTGGCTTGACTATAGGGATAGGACTAGATTTTTCTATTTCACTAAAGAAAGAAACAAAAGACAATCTTGTGATTTAATGGATTTAATGTAAAGTAAGTTAAGCATGCCATTAGTTATTTTCAAAACATAACTGAAACCCAAAAAAGAAGAGTGCTTCACAGCTCTACAGAAATGTTTTCAAGAAATCACTTATTTGAAATGTGTTTGTGTCCTCAGCTTCAAAATAATTACCAAATTTTAAAACAAAAAATTATAGATTAATATTCAGTCGTATCAAAAATAAGATTTTTATGTTATTTATTCTAAATATAGTCTCTAAAGTTTAATTTCTGCCTGTTAGTATATACTCTACCATGTTAGCATTGTCGCCTATAGCATCAAAAATTACCTATTATCTCAAAATATTACACTAAAGTTCTTAGGCACTTTTTGAATTGCATTTTAAAAATACATGCCCCACCTCACCTCTATTTTACTAGACAGTTACATTTAGTAAAATGGTAGAATAAGATGCACTATTCAGATATATTACATTCTTTCTAGAGTAAACATTTAATATTTATTTTAAATAATATTGTTATTACGTATATGTCTTGTCCTCTGTCCCTTACTGATCAAACTTCCAAATGGCAACTGTAACCTACTTGTACCCAATTCCTTCCACCCATTTCCTAGCATTCTTGAGGATTAAAAAAAAAAAAAAAAAAAACTGTGGGAAAACAGTAGTGATGATAACGGTATTATGATTATTAACTGACACTTACGCATTCATAAGGAGCTCTGGTGGCAGTCAGTAAGGCATCTGGCTGCTGAACAGAAAGTCCTCAGTTCAAACCAACCAGCTGCCCCACAGGAGGAAGATAAAGCAATCTACTTCCATACAGATTTACAGCCTTGGAAACCCTATGGGGATCGCTATGAGTAGGAATCGACTCGATGGCAGTGGGTTTGGTTTGGTTTTGGATATATTCTTACTGTGTGTCAGATATTGCTCTATTGCTTTATGAACTTTACATCTATTAACTCATTTGATAAAGGAAGTACTTAATATACTAGCAAGAAAAGAGCATTTTGTTTTAGTCTTTGGAGAGTTGCTGGGAAGGAGCCAGGAGAAGTATGTAACAGATTTTCTAAATAAAGGCCATATTAAACCTAAATATTCTGAGTATTTAGCATCAAGTTTGAAAAGAGTAGCTACTCACACAATGACATGAATGGAACACAACAGTGATTCCTAATGGAAACAAAAAATCTGAAATCTGAGTTTTCATAATTATAAGGAAGATTATACTCAAATGAGCTCTGTTTTTTAAAACAGAACCGAACTTTACCTAAACAATGTAGAAATTTCACAGCTGGGATCTAATCAACTGCATTGAGTTAGGCAGTTAAAACAGATAGGTTATATAACTGTTACATTAACAAAACACATAACACAGCCGTACCAACTTAGGTCTGCGTAATAGCTTAAATTTCAAATTTGAACATCAAGCTGCTTTACCACATCAAGAATTTTTTTTTTTCCATTGACTAATGAGATTCTTTTTCTTCTTGGTAATGACTTACTCAAAGTTTGAGATTGGAGTGATCTCTGAGGTAGATGAGCTGGAAATATTTTCAACCTTTTCACTGTTCACAACCACACTGGAAGACTCTTCATGTAGATCAATTGCAGGGAGTGTCTCGATTACAGGGGGACTTAACTTTTTTGATTCCTTATTCTGTTTAAAAAAATGTTTTTAAATAAAATACATATATACATATACATACACACACACACACACACACCCCCATACACAGTTATATTAAATTTTGAGATTAATAAATTACCTCTTTATCTAACTTTACAGGAAATATTTCTTCAAAGTGACCATATAAAGAATGTTCACCAAAAAAAGTTCTTTTAAAAAAAATTCTTTCTTCCAACATTACCACTTTAAGGAATATATGTCATCTTACTGTACTTTATGTTCCAGTACTGCTATGATGCTGGAAGCTATGCCACTGGATTTATACATTTTCTCATGGCATTTCATAAACTGAGACAAGGAGCTTATCTCTTTCTCATTTCTTACTTTGTATTACCATTAATAAAAGCTATAAGTTGCTCTGGTAGCATAGTGGCTAAGACACTTGCCTGCTAACCAGATGGCTGGCGGTTCAAACCCACCAGCCACTCCTCCGAAGGAAGGTTGGGCAATCCTACTTCCATAGTGATACTGCCTCGGAAACCCAAGGAGGGGTCACTATGAGTCGGGTTTGACTCGACGGCACATAACAACAACCACAATAGGTTGGGCAATCTACTTCAGTAGTGATATAGCCTCGGAAACCCAAGGAGGGGTCGCTAGGAGTCGGGCTGACTCAACGGCACATAACAACAACAGCAACGTTAACAAGATAGAGTCTGTGGGTGGCATAAATAGTTAATGCACTCAGATGCTAACTGAAAGGCTAGAGGTTCATATCTACCCTAGAGATATGTCTCAGAAGAAAGGACTGGTTGTTTACTACCAAAAAACAAGCCATTGAAAACCTCATGAAACACAATTCTCTGACACACATGGGGTCACCATGAAGTTGGAGTTGACTTACCAGGAACTGATTTTTTGTTTGTTGTTTATTAACAAGACAGAAATCCTATGGAAGTATGCAAAATAATAACAACACATAGTTCTTGCCCCTGAGTAGTTTAGGAGATAATGTGTATTAATAAATAACAACCTAAGACATATACAAGTAACATTACAAAGCACAATATCACTATTTTGCTCCTTCAGCCCTGAATGCCCTTGGCCATCCACCTCACCATGTGAAATCTACCCAACATTTACTTATATCTGAAAACCTTTATTAGCCTCTTATCGCCCACAACTAACCCTAAGCAGAATTACCCATTCCCGTTCCTCCACTTCTCCCTGTATAGACTTTTATCCTAGTATCTGTAACACCTCAAATTCCTTTCTTTAGGTCTCCCTCCCTTCTTCAACTACACTATTAAATGTCTTGAGTAAGGGCTACTTATAATGATCTTCAAGTGCCTGGTGGCTAGAACAGCACTTTCAAACAAAACCCAAACTCGCTGCTATCTAGTTGATTCCAACTCATAGTGACCCTTTAGGATAGAGTACAACAGCCCAACAGGGTTTGAGGTTATAAATCTTTATGAAAGCAGACTGCTTCACCTTTCTCAAACAGAGTGGCTGGTGGGTTCAAAACACTGACGTCTGGGCTAGCAGCCCAATACTGTAACAATAGCAGTACACATGGTACCTTTGCTGAAATGCCACAGATTAAATAAATAAATTAAATAAATACTGGCAAGGATATGGGGAGATTAGAACCCATATCCACTGATGGTGGGATTCTAAAATGGTATAACCCACTTTGGAAAACAGGATGATACTTCCTCAAAAAAACAGAGATAAAACTACATTATCCAGCAATCCCACCTTCTGGGTATACAGCCAACAGAGCTAATGGAAGAGACAAAGACACGCATATGCACATCCATGCGGGCTGTAGCACTATTTACAATGGCAGAAAGATGGAAACAACCAAAGTGCCCATGAATAAATGAATAAATAAACAAAATGTGGTTCATATGTACAACTGAATGCCATGCAGCCATAAAAAATGATGAGTTCCCAAAATACAATATGGAGAAATTTAGAAGGCATTATACTGAGTGAAATAAGTCAATGACAGAAGTATTACATGATCTCACATTTATAAAAAGACACACCTATAGAGATGGGGAGGAAGGATCAACCAGATACTTGTTATTTTGGTTACGGGAAAGGTAACACTGAATATGGGTGGAGTATGCACAGCTTGACCAAGATAAGCTGGTATCACATTCACCAAGGCAAATGATGTCACTAAGAAGTCCACAAGAAAAAAGGACATTTTTAGTGAATGCCATGACATATACAATTCTGCAACCACCAAAAAACATATGTGTGGTCACATATGTATGTATGTATACATGTGTATAAAAAAAAAAAAAAAACACTGCCTTCGAGCTGGATCTGACTCACAGCGACCCCTCCTTGGGTTCCTGAGACAGTATCACTACAGAAGCAGATTGCCCAATCTTCCTTCCGAGAAGTCGCTGGTGGCTTTGAACTGCCAGCCTTCTGGTTAGCAGTCAAATGTCTTAAGCACTATGCCACCAGAGCTCCCATACATGTGTATAGGTATATATTTTGTATATATGTGTATATATTTAGATGTATACCTCAACATAAAGAAAACAAAAATCCTCACAACTGGGCCAATAAGCAGTATCATGATAAACGGAGAAAAGATTGAAATTGTTAAAGATTTCATTTTACTTGGATCCACAATCAACACCCATGGAAGCAGCAGTCAAGAAATATGACATCGTATTGCACTGGGTAAATCTGCAGCAAAGGACCTCTTCAAACTGTTGAAGAGTAAAGATGTGACTTTGAAGACTAAGGTGTGTACCTAACCCAAGCCATGGCATTTTCAATCACGTCATCTGCATGTGAAAGCTAGACAAGAATAAGGAAGACTAAATAAGAGATGATGCCTTTCAATTGTGGTGTTGGTTTAGGATATTGAGAATACCATGAACTGCCAGAAGAATGAACAAATCTGTCCTGGCAGAAGTGCAGCTGGAATGCTCCTTAGAAGCCAGAATGCCCTAACTTCATCTCACCTACTCTGAGCATGTTGTCAGAAGGGACCAGCCCCTGAAGAAGAATATCATGCTTGGTAAAGAGGGGGGTTAGTGAAAAAGGGGAAGACCCTCAACAAGATGGACTGTTGCAGCTTCAAAAATGAGCTCAAGGATTGCGAGGATGGCAAAGGAACGGGCAGTGTTTTGTTCTGCTATAGTAGGTCACAATGAGTTGACTCTACGGCACCTAACAATATATGTATATATATGTACGTGTGTGTGCATATATATTCATATATACAATAAAGTACACGTGGGCACAGATACTCTTTGAACTTAACCAAACACCTTGTGGGACTGGTTTACAAGGTTTGAACATTTAGGGCCATAGTCTGACAGAACAACTTAGTCATATGGCATAATATAATTCATAAAGTTTATGTTCTACGACCTAGTTTGGTGAATAGTATCTCGGGTCTTAAAAAGCTTGTGAGTGAGAGTGGGAGAACAATGTGGAACAAAACTCAAAATCATTAAAAAAAAAAAAAAAAGGGACCACGTTTGCTGGTCTGATAGAACCTGGTGCAACCTCTGTGACTATGGTAGCTGTCCTTCAGATCTAGAATTGAACCCACTCCTGTGGCTTACAGGCATATGAGCCGAACATTTACATTAGGTAGATACACTCCTTGGAGAGATCAATCATGGGAGAATAGAAGGGCTGTGTATGCACAGGGACACACCTCAGGGGGCAGGAATGCATGGGAGGGAAGACATAACTATGAGGAGAAAGCAGAAGGGGAGCTGTTGCATTGTGAGAAACTGCAGTCAATGTCACAAGACAAAGTATAGAAAGTGAATTTGCTCTGTAAACTTTCACCAAATCACAATAAAAATTAAAAAAAAAAAAAAAAAAAGTTTGTAAGTGACCATTTAAGATAGGTCTCTATTCATCTGGAATAAAAGAGAAACAAAGAAACCAAAGACTCAGAAAAGAAACTAGTCTACAGAACTAATAGTCTATACAAACCACAACTACATCTACTCTGAGACCAGAAAAACTAGATGGTGCCCAGCTGCCACTACTGACAGTTATTATCAGGCACAACAGATGGTTCCTGATAAAATGGCGAAAAATGTGGAACAGAACTAAAGTTTTAAAAGGTCCAGATTTACCTATTCAGACTAGAGGACTCCCTCAGACTATCAACCTGACATATTCTTTAAACTTGGAATTGAGACCATTAACTGAGGTCACCATTTAGCTAAATAATAGGCTGATAAAAAAAAGAGTCTCATCCATGAGTACCGTGCTTCTTTAAATAAGTATCTACATGAGACCAAATGGTCATCATTTACTCTGAAGCAAGATGAAAAGGGAAGAGGGCAGGGAAACTAGATTACTGGATATAGAAAAATTAGAACAGAAATAATGAAAATGTTGACAAAATATAGCCAATGTCACTGAACAATCTGTATAGAAAACTGTTAAATGAGAATATAATTTGCTATGCAAACTTTCACCAAAAACATAAATGACTATCAAATGAGAGATACCTGTACCATTTAAAGAAAAAGTTTATGAACTATTATGGACTATAAGAGCTTGGGCCAGTATGGGAGCAGAAAGAAAACATGCAGTACAGAGTCAGGAGAAAACAAAGTGTGATTGTTTGGGGAAATTATTTAAACTAAGAAATTCACCAAAAAAAGCAAAAAGTCATATGCATTTTTATGGTGGAAGCCTTGAGAAAAGAACTATTATAGTATTTAAACTATAAAAAAGATTGTCCAATATACTATACAATGTGAGCCAAATTTTCTAATAATTGTATCAATAAAAATAAACTAGTCAAATTTTAAAAATTATCATTTCAAATAGTAATCAATAAAAAAATTGAGGTATTTTACAGTAATTTTTTTTTAACTAAGCCTTCAAAATCTAACATCCATTTTATATTTATAGCAAATCTCAATTTGCACTGGCCAAATTTCAAGTGCTCAATAGCCACATGTGGCTAGTGGCTATTGTATCCAACAGCACAGGTCTATAAAATGCAGTAAGCACTTCAAAGCATTCGGATAAGAGTAAATCATGATAACAGTAATTCTAGAAAATTCATAATGGCAGGATTACTCAGGATAGTCATATAATTAAAGGGCTACAGGGATTACTTTTATTCTTACTCACAAACTTTTGACAAATGTCCTCTAGAAACCAACTCAAGAAATCTCACCATTATGTCTTTAGATAACTATTGTAAAATAAAGCTGAAAAGATAAATACACTGCCATTGAGTCGATTTAGACTCACAGTGACCTCCACTGGGTTTTTAAGGCAATAAATCTCTATGAAAGTAGATCGTGTCACCTTCCTTCCATGGAGCAGCTGGTGGGTTTGAACCACCTTCTGGTTAGCAGTCAAATGCCTGATCCACTACCAGAGTTCCTTCAAAACAAAAACAAAACTCACTGCTATCTAATCAATTCCAACTCACAGCAACCTCCATTGGGCTTCCAAGGTGGTAAATCTTTGCAGAAGTAGATTGCTTGATCTTCCTTCCACACAGTGGCTGATGGGTTTGAACCACCAACCTTCTGGTTAGCAGTCAAATGCCTTAGGCACTGTGACACCACAGCTCCTTCCTGAGCTCTTTGTTGTTGTTATGTGCCATCGAGTCAGACCGGACTCATAGTGACCCCTCCATGGGTTTCCGAGGCAGTATCTCTAAAGAAGTAGAATGCCCAACCTTCCTTCCGAGGAGCTCCTTAGCTGTGGCTAAATAAAAGTCTCCTTTTTGAGCTAGAATGTTTTTGTTAATAGTAAAGATATCTAGTCTTTCCCTTTATCTTTTGCAGCTCCTCTAGCCATTACTAATATTACACAGTTTTCAGATGCCTCAGCCTTCTGATCAGCTTAAAACCAGTTGCTGCTGACTCATTTTTAACTCATGATGCCCCATAGGTGTCAGAGTAGAACGGTGGTGCACCATAGGATTTTCAATGGCTGATTTTTCATAAGTAGATCACCTGGTTTTTCTTCTGAGAGACCTCTGGTAGAGCCCAACTTCCAACCTTTCGGTGAGTAGTCACACACATTAACCCTTTGCAAAACCCAGAGACCCCATGATTAGCATACCATAATATAGATTCTTGTTTTTAATGTCTTTCATAAAATCTGGTACATGAAATGGAAAGCAATATTCAGAATATAATATGAGAGAAAAAGGGGGAAAATATATTTAACCTATTATTTATGAATCCACATTCCACAAAAAGTAATAAAATGTAGGTATCAAAATATTGTTTTCTATATACAAATACTTTCTTTTGTTGTAAATGAAGATTAGGAAAACATCTTTCCTGACATCTGAAAATGTGAAGAGAACAAGGGGACACTACATGGTTTAAAATCAAGAAGGGAGTGCATCAGGGTTGTATTCTTTCTCCACACTTATTCAATCTATATGCTGAGCAAATAATCCGAGAAGCTGGACTGTATGAAGAAAAACGTGGTATCAGGATTGGAGGAAGAATCATTAACAACCTGAGATATGCAGACAATACAACTTTGCTTGCTGAAAGTGAGGATGACTTAAGGCACCTACTGATGAAGGTTGAAGAATACAGTCTGCAGTATGGATTACGTCTCAATAGAAAGAAAACAAAAATCCTCACAACTGGACCAAGGAGCAGCATCACAATAAATGGAGAGAAGACTGAGGTTGTCAAAGAATTCACGCTGCTTGGTTCTACAATCGATGCCAACGAAAGCAGCAGTCAGGACATTAGACAACGTGTAGCACTGGGAAAGTCAACTGCGAAGGAACTGTTTCAAGTGCTGAGGAGCAAGGATATCTCCCTGAGGACTAAGGTGCGCCTGACACATGCCATGATATTTCCAATCGCCTTGTACGCATGTGAGAGCGAAACACCGAAGAAGAGTTGATGCTTTTGAGTTGTGGTGCTGGCGGAGAATGCTGAAAGTACCATGGACTGCTAAAAGAACTAACAGATCTGTCCTGGAGGAAGTGCAGCCAGAATGCTCCTTGGAAGCAAGAATGGCCAGACTTCGTCTCACCTATTTTGGTCATGTTGTCAGAAGGGACCATTCCCTGGAGAAGGATGTCATGCTTGGTAGAGTGGAGGGTCAACGAAAGAGGGGGAGGCCTTCAACGAGATGGATTGACACGGTGGCTGCGATAATGGGCTCAAGTATAGCAGGGATTGTGGGGCTGGCGTGGGATTGGGCAGTGTTTCGTTCTGCTGTGCATGGGGTCGCTATGAGTCGGAAACGACTGGACGGCACTTAACAACAACAACAACATACCTGTCAATCTGACCTTGTTTGGAAATAAGAGTTTTTATATTAATGAGGTCTTGTCTGATTAGGTAGGTCCTAAACCTAATCCCATTTGAGTGATCTTATGAAAAGGAAAAACAGACACAGAGACACATACAGAAGAGGAGAGACTATGTGAGCAATCATCTATAAGGCAAGGAATGACAAGGAACACCCAGAGCTACCAACAAGGAGGGACCTCACCCCTGATTTGAAGCCTCTAAAACCGTTGACACAATAAGCTTCTGTTCTTTAAAGACAACACATTTGTGGTATTTTTGTACAGCAGCACCAGGTAACCAAGGCAGAATTAATGAGAATCTATATCCAAATTTCACTATAAAGAAAACAGTCGCAGTTATTATTAAATCTGTAATACTGCATTTTCTCAAAAGAAATATTAGCAAGTGAATAATCTTCAGGCTTGCTGCATGGTACTTCAAAAAGAAAAATTAGCAATACATAGTATGTTGAGCAAACAAAGCTTTTCTATCTTGTAGTTTGAAAAAGTAAATTATTAAAAATCAAAGCAACACAGCTTACTTGTATATCCACAATATAGTCATCTTTTAATTTATGTTCTTCTGGAGGTAAAGGTAAATTTGAACCCACTTTTTCCGATAACCCGGCACTGACAGGTCCCTCTTTTTCATCCTATATTGCAGCAAAGAAAAGAAACTAATTGAAAAATTGATTCACAAAACAGTCCTACAGTAATATTAAAGACCACCTCCTTTTACACAATAAAAATGTCTTTTATGTATTTGATTCTAATTACTTTTACTACGTAAAAGGTTTAAGTTTTACTACGCTACCAGAGCTCCTCCACTATCTGTTAGGCACAAAATAAATTTCAATAAGTATCTGATAGGAGCTCTGGTAGCCTAGCGCCTAAGGCACTTGACTGCTAACCAGAAGGCTGGTGGTTCAAACCCCCCAGCCACTCCCTGGAAGGAAGATCGGGCAATCTACTTTCACAGTGATACTGCTGGGAGCTCTGGTAGCCTAGCGCCTAAGGCACTTGACTGCTAACCAGAAGGCTGGTGGTTCAAACCCACCAGCCACTCCCTGGAAGGAAGATCGGGCAATCTACTTTCACAGTGATACCGCCTTGGAAACCCAAGGAGGGGTCGCTATGAGTCAGGTCTGGCATATAACAACAGCAACAATAAGCATCTGATGAATTAATGTCCATACTGCACTTTTGACTCATGTCTCTTTTGGCATTTATTCACTTTCAAGTTAGCAATTCAGGTATCTGTAGGTCTTTAAATGTCTCTCCCAGGTTTTAAGTTTCATAAAAATAAGTTCACATTCTATTTTGTGTATCTGAGCCTCTCCAGCACATACTAGGTACCTAAATGTTTATGGAAAGAAAGTTTCCTCCTCTAATACTTCATTTAAATTCATTATAATATTATTCTTCAGATGTCTCATAGATAAAATCTAAGTCTTATAAACTGTGTGTGAAAGCAAAAAATAATAGTCTTTTTATAAGGATATACCATACTTTTTATTCACTTAAAATTATAAAATAATAGTTATTTTTGAACTATGTCTATTTATCCCACATCATTATATAAAACAAACTACATTAAGTCATTGATTGTAGTCTCTTCCAGTAATCCTACTTTCCAACAGTTTTTAATTTTTAAGACTGAGGTTTCTTTAGAAACTCTTTAACTATTTTTAAAGCATAAAAATGAGAGCAACTAGCTTTCAGTACTCTGAACTGGCACTATTTTTCTCCCTTCTGTACAATTCAGGATGTTACAACATTCCAAATATGAGCAATGATAAAAAATATGTAACTACTTCAGATTTATTTCAATTAAAGAATCATCTGAGTAATGCCTCACGTTATAGTAAGGAAAAATACAAATCTCTCTCCAAAATTTATGGCTTAATAGTTTTGAAATTACTTTTATTCAGAACATTTTGAGAGTCTTTTAAAGCTGACATACAAATTACACTGTCAATTTTATTTAAGGTACCTTTTTCTGGAATTGTACATCTTCATTTTCTAGTGCACAATTGTCATCTTGAGAGTAATATGATGAAGCAGAAGAACTCTCTTTACAACATACACGCCAACTGGGAAGCCTGTAAAACACCCACCACCACCACCACAGAAGGAAAGAAAAAAGGAAAAAATTAAGTCAATATATTCCCCTACTAAGGGTTAGAATGTGAGGCAATAAATAGCATAAGATGGTTCTTATCCTAATGCCCTTAAAAAACCAAACTCACTGCCATGGAGACAATTCTGACTCAAAGCAACTCCCACTGGGTTTCCACGGCTGTAAATCTTCAAGGAAGTATATTGCCCCATCTGCCTTCCACAGAGTGGCTGGTGGGTTTGAACTGACAACCTCCTGGGGCCTTAAGCACTGCACCACCAAAGCTCCAATGCCCTTAAGAACTTAGCAATTTAACGTCCATAACACAAAGGTGTTTTATTTAATGCCCTAAGAATATATAAGCAATGTTAACAGCATTCCAAGTAAGTTATAATGAATTCCATTAAGGAACAACAAACATGCCACAGAAAGAATATCTGACAATTATCACAGAAAGAAAAAAGAAAGTTGCCAAAGAGCTGAGCTCCTCAAAAAGCACCATGTGCCAATGATATACTAAATTTTATCAAATATTTAAGAACAATAATTCTAAAGCTACTTGAACTGTTTCAAAGTAAAGTTTCCAAATTATTTTTATATTGGGAACATTAACAGTGAAATCAAAAATTAACAAACTGCACTGACATAAATAAATAAAAAAAAACAGTAGTACTTATGAAATCAGATGCAAAACTATTAAAGAAAACAATAAAAATAAACTTTAGGAAGATGTCAAAAAAATACAGCACTGTCCTGATCAAGTCAGGACAAAGTGGTTCAATATAATATTTATTTAGTCTGCCATGTAAAATACCAAGAAAAAAATATCTATAATTATCTCCACATTCAATGAAAGACATTTGGTAAATTTACACATCCATCAAGATTTTTAAAGTCAATAATGAAATATAAATAAGTAGATATAAGTTAAAACATAGAAACATGTACACATAATAAATAAGCCTAAAATACATTATACTTAGTAAAAAAAAAAACAAAAAAGACTCTTACTTAGGTCTTAGGTCTGAAACAAGACAAGAATGTTTATTATCATTAGAGAATAAAGGAAATACAAAAATAGGAAAAGACAGTAAAATTATCATTTGTTCAGATAATGAACCTGTATGTGTGGAAAATCAGAAAGAATCATTATTAAAAGAATTTCTGAATAGCTGGGTATACAATTAAGAAACAGAAATCAATATCTTTTCCATCTTCAAACCACCGCCACCAGTTAGTAAAATTTATAAACAAAGTTTATATGTTGTTGTTGTTGTTATTTGCCGTCAAGTCGGACCCGGCTCATGGCGACCCCTCCTTGGGTTTCCGAGGCAGTATCACTACGGAAGTAGATTGCCCAACCTTCCTTCCGAGGAACCGCCAACCTTCTGGTTAGCAGTCAAGTGCCTTAGGCACTATGCTACCAGAGCTCCCAAAGTCTATATATATATATATATATATATATATGCCAAAATCGCCAAGAAGATTCTGAAATGAGGGGAACTAGATCTATAGGAAGCCCTAATACTTACAAAAACATGGTTCTGAAATGAGAGAAGCAAAAGGAATCCCCTGGGTAAATGGAAAGAAATCCCAGGATAACAGCAGTACATGAAGAATAGAGGGCAACCAGTCCAGATTGGTAGTAATCAGAAACTCCAGGAGAGACTTCTTCAGGAGAATGAAAGTTATAGAGCATCTGATTAGTCTCTGAAAGTCTCCAGTAGTGGTTTACAAAACTAGCAAAGAGTTTGTTATTAAATAAGAAAATAAGCAAGCTTAGCAAGACAAATATTAATTCCAAGAAAAATAATAAAAGGAAAAAGTAATAATTTTTTTACTGCATGACTCAGCTGTGAATAGCATTTATATAAGCCATACTAATATAAATACTGAATAAATATTAAATGTAACACAAATTGTGACAGAACTTTATTTGCAGCATGTAGTTATGAGAATCTGATCATCTTCAACACAAAGTCAAATGTGCTATTAAATGCCCCAAACTGATATTAAAGCAACTATTTCAGAGACAAAAGATAAATATCAAATTAATGAACTAAGAGGTTAAAACAGGATTCCCTGAAAATGAAAAGTGGGGAAATGTGTTGTTTGGTTTTTGGGTGCCGTCGAGTCGTTTCCTACTCGTAGTGACCCCATGCTCAACAGAACGAAACACCGCCCGGTCCTGCACCAGCTCCATGATCCTGGGTATACTTGAGCCCATCACTGCTGCCACTGTGTCAATCCATCTCGTTGAGGGCCTTCCCCTCTTTTGTCGACCCTCCACCTTACCAAGCATGACATCCCTTTCCAGTGAAAGCTCCCTTCTGACAACATGACCAAAGTAGGTGAGACAAAGTCGGGCCGTTCTTGCTTCCAAGGAGATTCCTTGGACAACCTCCAGGACAGACCTGTTAGTTCTTTTAGCAGACTGTAGTCTTCAATCTTCATCACTAAGTGCTTCAAATCATCCTCACTTTCAGCAAGCAAAGTGGTGTTGTCAGCATATTGCAGGTTGTTAATGATTCTTCCTCCAATCCTCATGCCACATTCTTCTTCATGTAGTCTAGCTTCTCGGATTATTTGCTCATCATATAGACTGAATAAGTATGGTGAAAGGATACAACCCTGACGCACTCCCTTCTTGATTTTAAACCAAGCAGGGTCCTCTTGTTCTATTCTAACAACAGCCTCCCTGGTCTATGTATAGGTTCCTCATGAGCACAATTAAGTGTTCTGGAATTCTCATTCTTCTCAATGTTACCCACTATATGTTATGATCTACACAATCAAATGCTTTGGCATAGTCAATAAAACACAAGTAAACATGTAAACATCTTTCTACTATTCTTTGTTTTCAGCCAAGATCCATCTCACATCAGCAATGATATCCCTTGTTCCACATCCTTTTCTGAATCCAGCCTGCACCTCTGGAAGTTCTCTGTCAATTTACTGCTGTTAATCAGTTTTGAATTATCTTCAGTAAGATTTTATTTGCATGTGATTAATGATACTGTTGAATAATTTCCATATTCTGTGGGATCACCTTTCTTTGGAATGGGTACAAATATAAATATTTTCCAGTCAGCCAGCCAGGTAGCTGTCTTCCAAATCTCTTGGCATAACCGAGTGAGTGCCTCCAGTGGGGCATCTGTTTGTTGAAACATCTCAGTGGGTATTCCATCAATTCCTG
>NW_006921762.1:5540576-5560774 GCF_000298275.1 Orycteropus afer afer
AAAAAAAAAAAAAAAAAAAAAAAAAATCGGGGGAGGACTGGGTAGGGCACCCAGGCTCTGTCTGAGCACACAGACTATAATGGAGTTCCTGTGGGCCCAGAAGGTAGGTGGGAGTGGGTATGGCCACACCTCCATTCACCAAGCGGGTGTAGGGTACAGTAACAAGAAGAATGTCATTCCTTTTCAGTCTTGCAGGCCCCGAGTGTCTTTGGGGTTGCTGGAAAGCAGACGTGTTCTTAAGCCCCAGAAATCTACGAGAGCTCTGTCTCTTTGAATATCCAAAATAGCCAAACTGCTTTTTAAACCTTCAAAATGGCGGTGCCCTCTGGACCGGCAAAAGTCCACAGCTCAGCCCACCTTTCTCTTCACCTTCTCCATGTGTTCCCCAGCCACTGTGCACAGTCCTCCATGTAGTCCCTAGCTAGCAGGGGGATTTTTAGGTTGATTCTTAAGTCCTACCACCACAGGAATCTGTGAGAGCGCTATCTCTTTAAATATCCAAAATGGTCAAGCCGCTTTTTAAACCTACAAAATGGTGGTGCCCTCCGGACCGGCAAAAGTCCACAGCTCAACCCACCTTTCTCTTCACCTTCTCTCTTTGTTCCCCAGCCACCATGCACAGTCCATGCAGTCCCTGGCTAGCAGGGTGATTTTTAGGTTAATTCTTAGGTCCTACCACCAGTCAGGAATCTCCTAGCCGCCTGTATCATCAGGGTCGCTCAGGTCACTGTCAGACAGCAGCTCCGTATGTCTCCTTTTTTGGTGTTTTCATGCAAATTCTTCTGCTAGTTGGGGTTTAGTCCATTTTTGTATCCTTCCCTTCAAGGCTCAGGGGTCCAAGATTATCTTCTGTATCTGTGTTAATTGGTTTCCCTTTTCTTTGTTGAAGAGGGTCTGTGCAGTCCTTCTGCCTAGTCCACCATCTTGCCGGAACTCTCCAATGAGTCTAAAATTATTTGACTTTTAAAACTCTGCACATCTACAGACATCTGATCCTCAACAGATAGTCAAAGTCCATTCACTGGGAAGAATCAGTCTCTTTAACAAATGGTGCTGACAAAACTGGACACCCATTTGCAGAAAATAAAGTACAATCCATACTTCATGCCATACACAAAAGCTAACTCCAAATGCATCAAAGACCTAAATGTTAAAGGTAAAACTGTAAAGTTCCTAGAAGACAATATAAGAACAAAATTAGGGGTCATCATTTTTGGCATAAATAGTCGATCAAATATAACTAAAAATGTACAAACAACAAGATAAATTAGATACCTGGGACCTCACAAAAATTAACTACTACTGGTCTCTCATCATCTGAAGCAAAGAAGAGTAAAGAAAATCAAAGACATGTGGAAACAGTCCAAAGGACAAATCGACCATGACAACCTTAGTCTATATAACACTGAGACCAGAAGAACTAGACGGTGCCCAAATACCAATGTCAACCACTTGGAAAGGAATCAAAATTGGAGATCGTGGATACAGTGGGAAAAAAAATGTAGAACAAAACTCAGTATCATAAAAAAGACCAGGCTTACAGGTCTGATAGAGACTGGTGAAACCCCTGAATCTATGGCTCTGAGTCACTCTTCAGGCCTGGAATTGAACTCTCTCATTGCCTGACAATCAATCAAATAATAGGCCTACAAGGCGAACACCTAGAGCAGGAAGATGCACTCCTTAGAATAATCAATCATAGGAGATCAGAAGGACAGCATTTGCATAGGGAGAAAGGTAGAGACGCAAGAATGGATAGGCAAGAAGGACACAGGGAAAGGGTAACCACAGGGAAGAAGCGAGAGGAAAGCTGTTACACTGTAGGGACTGTAATCAGTGTCATAAAACAAAACGTGTATGAACTGCTGGATGTAAAACTGTTGCATGTAAAACGAATCTGCTTTGTAAAACTTCACCCAAATCACAATAAAAAGTGAAAAAATATTAAAATTAAAACTAAATTAAATACTTATACTGATCAAAAGACTTTACCGAAAGAGTAAAAAGAACCAACAGACTGGGGAAAAAATCTTTGGCAATGACATAAATGACAAGGGTCTAATGTCTAAAATATATATAAAACTTTGACAACAACAAAAAGACAAAAAATACAATCAAAAAATGGGCAAAAGACATAACAGACACTTTACCAACAAACACATGAAAAGATGCTTGCAATCACTGGCTCTCACAATCATTAGCCATAACAGAGATGCAAATTAAAACTATGTGAGATACCATCTCACACCTGCAAAAATGGCAATGATCAATAAAACAGAACAAATGCTAGTGAAGCTGTGGGGAGATCAGAGCTCATATACACAGGTGGTGGCATTGTAATATGATATAACATTTTGGAAAATGCTATGGTGCCTCCTCAAGAAGCTAGAAATAGAAATACCGTATATCCAGCAAATACACTACTAGGTATATATCCAACAGATATGACAGCAGTGACGTGAATAGCCATATGCACATCATTGTGAGTCTCCAGTGCCGCTCTAACACAAATACCACACATGGGATGGTTTGAAAAGAGATATACTCTCTTACAGTTTAGGAGGCAAGAAGTCTGAGTTCAAAGTGACAGCTCCAAGGACTGGGTGAAAGCCCTTCAACCTTGGGCTTCAGTTCTGCCTCTTGCTCCTGGCCCACCGGAGCTGGATGTATCTCTTCACTCAGGCAGCTGCTTGCTAGCTGCAAGGGCTAACAAGCCCAAGGTCTACAAGTAAAAAGGCGCAGTCCCAATATTACCAAACGTGGCAGGCCACTAGTTTAAGGCCAGAGACAGTTCCAAGATCTGCAGGAAATGTGGCAGGCTGATGAATGAAAAATCAGCTACATGCAGGGTCCAAGTATGCCAAAAAGCTGCAGAGAACTTTCTCAATGCTTCTCCTTGTAATACTAGAAGCAGACCACATCCCTAAGACAGCTACTCAGCTGCTCCAGTAGATTCCATCATGGAGCTGATTACCAATCTCACCATGGAAAATAACTACATCCAACTGTCCAGCCACTCAAAACCAGGACCAGCCAAGTTGACACACAACTTAACTATCGCACACACCTAAGTCCATTACACATTATTCACAGTAGCAAAAGTGACAGAAACAACCTAAGTGCTCATCAACAGATGAATGGATGAACAAACTGTGTTACATACATACCCAATGGAATACTACGCAACTGTAAAGAATAATGAGAAGTCTGTGAAACATAACAAGGAGGAATCTGGAGACTTTATGCTAAGTGAAACAAGTCAATCACAAAAGGACAAATACTGTATGGTCTCATTATTATAAAGTCAAGAACAGATACACATACAGAAAGAAATTTTTTTTGATGGTTACAACTCAATCAATTGGCATAACATAGCTCATAAAGATAATGTTCATAAAGACAATGGTTACCAGGGATAGATGGGGAGAGGAGGGGAAAATCACTTTCTAGAAAACAAACACTTGTTACTTTTGGTGATAGGAAAACCAAGAAACCAAATATGGGTGAAATCTGCACACAACTTAATCAAAGTAAATAAAGACACTAAGAAGTATGTAAGAAACACAAGACAATTTTGGTAAAAAAGGATAATTTTGCAACAACAGTAATAACAACCAAAATATATGTGTGGCTACACAGGTAGATATGTATGTATGTATGTGTATAGGAAGGCATATGTGAGTACATGCACATGCATGTCTAGGTACATCTGTAGTCCTATGTATACACATGTGAGTGTTCCATATATATTTATATATTAAAAAAAAAATACATGGAGGCACAGCTATGGAGACTCTGTAGACATCCAAACACATTGCATGATTGATTTACTGGGTTAAAGGGCTTAGGACCATGGGACAACACAGTCAAGTGGCATAACTCAGTTCATTAAGATAATGTTCTACATCCTAGTTTGGTAAGTAACGTCTGGGGTTTTAAAAGCTTGCGAACAGCCATCTAAAGTACAACTACTGGTCTCTACTTGTCTGAAGCAAAAGAAAATGAAGGAAATCAAAGTCCCAAAGAAGAAACTAGTCTACAGGACCAATATAACCCACAAGAATCACAGCCTCTTCAAGCCTGAGACCAAAAGAACCAGACAGTGCCCAGCTACCATTACCAACTGATCTGACTAGAGACACAATAAAAAGTTCCTGGATAGAATGGGAAAAAAATGTAGAACAAAATTCAAATTCCTAAAGAGGTCAAATTTACTGCACTGACAAGAGACTAGAGTAACCCCCAATACCCTTTGAACTTGGAACTTTCAGCCAAATAATAGACTAGCTTATAAAACAAGTAATATCACCCATGTGTAATGTGCTCCCTCAAACAATTAACTACATGAGATCAAAAAGTCAACATTTACCCAAAGCAAAGATGACAAGTCAAGGAGGGTAAGGGAAGCTAGATCAATGGAAAGAGAATAAACAATGGAAATAATGAAAATGCTGACACACTGAAAACTTCAACCAATGTCATGGAACACTGTATAAAAATTGTTAAGTATAAACTATCACCTAAAACAATACTTAAAAATATGGGGGGTAAAAAAAACTGTGCATATATTACTTTGATAAAATTTAAAACTAAAAAAATAAACACGAGGGAGAGCAAAGTACTTAACATATACAGTATGCTATCACATGTGTAAAAAAAGGTATTTGTTCATATGTGCATAAATTTCTCCGGAAGGATTTAAAGAGACTCAAGCAGGAAACAAGCACCTTAGTTGCCTCCAAAGAGGAAAACTAGGTAGCTGGGCGGGGACAACAGAAGTATATTTCTCACTGTATAATCTATGTCTTTTGAATTTTGAACCACAGGAATATACTGTTTACTCAAAACTTTAAGGAAGATGTAAAAACAAGACAAAAATAAAAATCTTTACTGACACATTTTACTGGAAACTATCTACATAACAATGCTAGGAATGAGACAAAATTTACATACATAGCATGATTTTAAATGTATGTATGTGTATGTGTATAGATACACACACACACACACATACATCAATATATATTTATATATACACATCCCCTTTAGGAGAGCAAGAGAGCTCTGGTACCATAGTGCCTAAGGCACTTGACTGCTAACCAGAAGGCTGGCGGTTCAAACCCACCAGCCACTCCTCCTCAGAAGGAAGATGGGGCAATCTACTTCCGTAGTGATGTTGTTGCTGTTGTTGTTGTTATGTGCCGTCGAGTCGGCCCCAACTCATAGCGACCCCTCCTTGGGTTTCCGAGGCAGTATCACTACGGAAGTAGGATTGCCCAACCTTCCTTCCGAGGAGTGGCTGGTGGGTTTGAACCGCCAGCCGTCTGGTTAGCAGGCAAGTGTCTTAGCCACTATGTGATACCGCCTCGGAAACCCAAGGAGGGGTCGCTATGAGTTGGGTCCAACTCCACGGCACATAACAACAATTAGGACAGCAAAAAGTCTGAAAGGAAATAACCACAACTGAGGTTATTGGAATTTTGGTACTTATGCCCCTTTTCTTTATTCCTTTCTGTACTTTGTATACTTACATACTTCTATACTTTCTATACTTCCTAAATTTCTACCATGAATATGTATTAGTTTTATAATCAAGAAACATGTGTCTGTGTGCATATGTATGTAAATCCTAATACCCACATTAGTGTAAAAAGATAGCCAATTACATTAAATGTCATGATCCTGTTTTTACCATCATACAACAAAATCCCATTATCCTAAATTCTGAGTTTTCAAAATTTAGTATCTAAGATTAAGCATTGCCATTACTCCAGATATTCAGTTTCCCTACCTAAACAGGGTACTGAAGACTTTTGCTCAGGGGAAAAAAAAAATTAATAAATATATATATATATAAATAAAAAAGCAGATATAAAGTGATCTGTCCTGGCATTTATGCGTAATATTTTATTTATCCTATCTACCCTGTTCCATTTCTTAATTACTGCTTTATCAATGGTATCACTTAAATACCTCTAATTTATCAGTTCCCCTTTAAGGATACATGTTATTTAAAGTGGGTACCCCTCTGAGATTTTTGGTGGGCAGAAAGAATACAACCTCTACCAGAGATTCAAAGCTATAGACTTTGCCCTAAAGCCCTAAAGGAGCTTACCATTTGAGTTATAGAAGACATGTATGTACACAGTACCATAGAATCTGCATAAGTGTCAATCATCTGAAATATCAGAGGATGTACCTGTAACAAATGACCTTAACATTCTGTATAAGAAAACGCCTAAAATAGATCAAAATTATTATCAACTAATAACAGTAACCACCACTTATCTATCAGTTTGTTGTACTGTGGTAGCACCTCCACATTGCTATGATGTTGGAAGCTATGCCACCAGTATTTCAAATAGCAGTGACCCATGGTTTCAGTGAAGATTCTACTCTGAGACAGAGCAGGAAAAAAGGCCTGGCAATCTACCTCCAAAAATTAGCCAATGGAAACCTTATGGATCCTAACAGAACATCATTCAACTAACTTGCTTTGGACACATCAGAAGGGATCAATCACTGGAAGGAGATACCATGTTTGGTGATATCTAATAACATAAATAACAATAAATATCTGGCTCCTCTTGGATAGTCAAAGGAGCTCTGGTTGTACAGTGATTAAGCACTTAGCTGCTAACTGTAAACTTAGTGTGGCAGTCTGCTTCTGTAAAGATTTACAGGCTTGGAAAACCTATAGAGCAGTTCTACTCTGTCTCATAGGGTTGCTATGAGTTGGAACCTACTCAACAGCAGTGGACTTGGGGTACTAACCAGGTCTTTGTTTTTTTTAAAAAAAGTTCCCCCAGGTGAATCAAATATGCATTCCTTGGTTAAGAACACGTGAATCATACTATAATGGCTTGATGGCACTTTGTGGAATGGCTGCTGCAGTTATGAGCTGTCCTAAAGTCAACTCCCAATTCATGGCAACCCTATACACAACAGAACAAATGCTGTCTGGTCCTATACTATCCCCATGATTGGTTGAAGAGTGAACTGTTATGCTACATAGGGTGTTTTTTGTTTGTTTTTTGGTCAAAGTATATACAACCAAAGATATAACATTTCAACAATTTCTACTTGTACAACTCAGGGGGGTTGCCATGAGTTGGAATCAACTTGATGGTAACAAATTTTGGTTTTACAGACCTATTTTAAAACAAAATCAAACTCACTGCCAACAAGATGAATCCTACTCACAGCGACCCCCATTGGGTTTCCGAGGATGTAAATATTTATGGAAGTAGATCACCTCATCTTCCTTCCATGGACTGATGATTTGAACCGCTGACCTTCCAGGTAGCAGCTAAATGTCTTATCCACTACACTACCAGAGAATGGCTAAAATTAAAAACACTGACTAAACCAAATGTTGATGAAGATGTAAAAGGACTAAAACTCTCATACACTGCTGGTGGGAATGTAAAATGGTACCACTACTTTGGAAAACAAGTTAATATTTCTTAAAAGTAAAATACACATCTACCATATGATAAAGCCATTCCACTCCTAGGTATTCACTCAAAAGAAAACACATTCATAAGCAATGAAGGACATGTTAATATGCAAATGAGCCAAGCTTAATAATGTAGGGGGTAGACAGAGCAGGGAGGCCAAACTAAACTGAAGCCTGTCAAACTTTTAAATGAGTTAATACTGTTTTCCTCTGAGTTGCACTGAAAGAACTATATAAGTACTTAGGACCACCCAATAACCATACCAAACCCATTGCCTTCGAATCAATTCTGACTCACAGTGACCCTACATGACAGCATGAACTGCCTACATGGTTTCCAAGGCTGTAATCTTTACAGAAGTGGACTGCTGCGTCTTTTTCCCATGGAGCATCTGATGGATTCAAACCACCAACTTTACAGTTAGCAGCTAAGTGCTTAACCACTGTACAACCAGAGCTCCTTTGACTATCCAAGAGGAGCCAGATATTTATTGTTATTTATGTTATTAGATATTTATGTTAGCTACGTAAGTCCTGCTAGGAAATTTTAGGCCCAATTTTAAACTTATTGAAGAGTAAATAAGGCTATCTGTACTCGTAAATATTAGAACCTAGAAAACCCTATGGAGTGGTTCTATTCTGTGAGGACATCACTGTAAGTTGAAGTCAACTCAACAGCACCTAAAACAACAGAGTAACAATATACTGAGAAAATAGGGAAAAAGTCAAAGCAGCAATTTTAATTAAGCAGACAGAATCAAATTTAAAATGGAAAACATTAGGTCATTCAAGGAGATTGATTATCTACTGGTAAAAAAAGATATGATTATGAACATATATGCACCAAATGATATCACTTCAAAACATATAAAGCAACCACTAACAAAACTACAGATGCAAAGAGAACAATCAAAAATTACAGCTGCCTACTTTAAATTGTTGCTGTTAACTGTTGCCAAGTCAATCCCTACTCACAGTGACCCCATGCACAACAGAACTAAATGTTTTAACTCTCACAAATTAATACGTTAAGTGGACAAAGCCTATGTCAATGGGAGATTTATACTGTATATACGAAACAAGGGTGATCAAATATATAGAAGTGTATGTCTTCAATGAAAATTAAGTATTCTTTCCAAGAACACATGGAATAGCTTCCAAATATGGGCCACGTACAGTTAAAGATAAAATGGTAAGGAACATTATGAGATACTTAAGAGCCAAAGACTACGTATCAAAATTGGTAGGATGTAGTAAGACAACAGCAGGAAAACTGTAATTGTGAATACAAACGATGCCTTGGGATTCAAAGACTGAAAACAAAAGAGCTAAGCTTTCAACTCTAAAAAATTAAAGATAGTATAAATCTAAATAAGGAAGGATATAAGAACAGAAATCTCTGAAATGGGGGCGGGGATCAAAAATTTAAAAAACCATGTTTTCCTTATGATCAGATTCAGGTTATACATTCCTGGTAGGAATACTTAAGGATATCACATCCAGAAGCATGTGACATTCATTTATTTTTGCAATTTCTTAAAAAGTTAAACATCTATTCTACTTTAAGTACTTGTCCAAAAGAAATGAAAGCTATGTACACAAAAAGCCTTACACAGTACAAGCATGTCCCCAGGAGCTTTTATTATTCCTAATAGCCAAAAACTATAAGCAGTAAAGACGTCCATCAATAAGAAAATAAACTCTAGTATATTTATACAATGTACTACTACTTAGCAATTAAAAGGAAGGAATTACTGATAGTGAAAAGCTTGGTGAACGTGTGTACGCATTTGTCAAAACTGAAATAATTACACAGTTAAGACTGGAACATTTCAGTGTAAATAATTTCAATTAAAAAAAAACCAGAACAAAAAAAAGTCCCTATTTTCCTCCCCAGCAATAATCAAATTAAATAAGAAACCACTGTATAACAATAAAAACAGGTTAGATTTTAACGAAAGAAAATAATACACAAATAGAAAAAAAAAATTAAACTGTTTAAGATCATAAAAAGACACAAAAAATTACGATATAATGTGTTCACAAATGGGTTGATGGTGACAACAATGTAAAGATACCAATTCTTACCAAAGAAATTCATCACTGCAAATGTATTTCCTATCAAAATATCTGCAGGACGTGGCCGCTTTTTTTGGGGGAGTGGGGGGGTTTAAGGGAAGCCTACATATTATGTGGAATAAAGTAGTCCAAGAATAACTAAGGTTTAAAAAAAAAGTAAAAGTGATTCACCTCACCAAATAATTAAGATTTATTACAAAACCACTCTAATTAAACTATGGCACTAGGATAGCAAAAGAACGACAACTGGAACAAAAAGCTCCCAAATATAATCACTGACACTAGAGTCTCTCTCTAGAAGCAGCCTATCTGCAAAGTGCTCAATAAATACCCACTGCACAATGCCTACGGCATTTGACTGCTCACCAGAAGGTTGGTGGTTCAAACCCACCAGCTGCTCTGCGGAAGGAAGACAGGGCAATATACTTCCATAAAGATTTACTGCTTCAGAAACCCAATGGGGGTCACTATGAGTTGGAATCGACTCTATGGCAGTGGTTTGGTTTTTGTTTTTTTTTTTGTATGAATGAAAGAATGATGCCAGGCCTTCCTGAAGGCATCTATCACATCATTAAACTATTCAGAATTCATTTTGATGATTATTCTAGTAACTAAAGCAAGTTAAAACAAAGTGTTAAATAGAAAAATTAAACAAAAGAGTTAAGACTAATAGCATTATGCCATTTATGTAAATTTTAAAACATAGAAATAGTATTATTTTGGGAAAAAAAATATCCAAATAAACACATGGAAGGCTGACTGGGAAAATACACATAAAATACATATGCTAGGGTATAAAATAAGATGGGGGGGTGAGATTGAAAACATAGAAGAAAAAAGAGTAAAATGCAAAGCAGAAAAAAACAGGGGGGCTCCCATGCAGAGTGCGGCATAAATTGAGCATGATGAATCCAGTCACAACCATCTGGGGCTTCCAGAAGAAAAAGCAGTATTTGCCTTTTAATTTGACTAGACTTTTGGATATAAGTCTTAGTCTAATGTTGACAAACAAGGACACTGAAACTAGTTAAATAATTTGCCCAGTCACTCAATTTAATGACTGCAAACCCATCTTTCTCTCTCCAAAGCCCATGATCTTTCTGCATGGCTATAAAAACCAGGTGCCACTGAGTCAATTCCAACTTATGGCAACCTCATACGTATCAGAGAAGAACTGCGCTCTATAGAGTTTTCAATGGCTGATGTTTCTGAAGTAGTCACCAGCACTTTCTTCCAAGGCACTGTGAGTGGACTCCAATCTCCAACAATTCGGTCAGCAGCAAAGTGCATTAACTGTTCGTATCACTCAGGCACGTCATATCCAAAGGTTATGGTCAACATATAAATGACATCAACAGTGATCCATTCCCTCAAGAACTGGTATAAAAAAAGGTATGGGGGAATCGTCTGAGCTCCGCTAACTTCACAAGGTGGGGGGAGATCAAGACCAATAGCCCAAGGCTGATTCCCATGAGGTGGAAATCAGGTATGCCTCCACCCGCCAACGTTTTTAACAAGCCTGACACCAACTGACTCTCCACGGCCCTCTACTGCTCTGCTGGGTTCGATAATTGGTTGCAATGGCTGCACAGAACTCATACCAAATACTCATGATTATGGCTTTTACTAGGGAAGTAGCAGATTACAATTCAGGTTCAGGAACACGCTCAGGATATAATTCTTAGATCAGGGCAGCTTCTTCTCAGCAGTGACCCAGGCAGGCCTCTCTCTGGCCCTCGACCTCTCAGCCCTGTGGCCTCTTGGCCTCTGCCCTTCTTGGACAAGTGTTACAAAGGTCTTTCAGTTACCTCTGCCGATAGATGCCCAGAGAAGCACTGCACCTCACCAGCAAGCCTCCTGCCCAAAGATGCTTAGCTTTCTCCCTCCATGGGTCAGCAAGCCTAGCTCCACGGATAAGGCCTAGAGGTACCCCACTCAGCCAGCAAGGCTCCCGCCCAAAGTCACTCACTCTGTGGGCCATGAAGCCACTGCTCTTACTCATGCTGGTCTCTTGGTTCTACTGCCACTGTTGTTGCTGTTTCTCTGCCAGTACTTCTCACCATCTCTTGCTGTCTCTGGTGCTACAGCTGTCTCCTGGATCAAGGAGATTTAGCACAGTGATCTCGGGTCCAAAGGACGCAATCTTCTTTCTTGATGGTAGCAAGATCCTCCCTTTCTGCCTCTGGGGAGCTGGTTTAAGGCCAGCAGAATGGCAAAACTAACCAACCCCCATGTTAGGGTTCCATATACTTATTTCCACGGTCCCACCCACACAAGGGTGCCATGCACCTTATTTACATCGTGAACAAGCTATCCAATCTCCTTGATATGGTCATAAGCACCTCACATTTGCATAATCCCACCCAGTAATTTGGTGGGAGCTATAAAGACTGTGGGTAGAAAGGCCATACTAAGTAATTCAGTACACCACAACTGGCAATACTAGTCAAGGCCAGTTATTATATAACACCAAAATATAAAAAATATCACAAAGGAACACAACTGATTAATTATCTTAAGATTTAGAAAGAGGAAACAAGGATGAAGACATAATACTAGGACTTCAGAGTCAGAAAGACCCACATTTTAATCCTAGGTCCCACATTTACTAGTTTGACCCTGGACAAATTACAAATCCCCCATACTTCAATATCAACATTGTAAAATAGGAGTTATTATGAAGAAATAATGTATGTGCTATGCTTAGTCTGGCGTGGAATATGCTCTCAAATGTTAGTTGTTGTTATCAGGATTGCCCTTTCTAACTTTTTTTGCTTACCAAGTTCCGCCTTCTGGTTAGCAGTCACCTGCCTTACGCACTACCCCACCAGACCTCCTTACCAAGTTCCAGAGTAGTATATATTTACAGTCTCAATTTCTTCACCTTCTACTCAGTCCTCAGTCACCTGAAATATAGTTTCTGCCCTCATTATACCACCACTAGTGGTAGAATTTAACTTTTTTTTTTTTTAATTTCCCTGAGGTGGCATAGTGCCTAAGGCATTTGACTGCTAACCAGAAGGCTGGCGGTTCAAACCCACCAGCCACTCTTCAGAAGGAAGGTTGGGCAATCTACTTCTGTAGTGATGCTGCCTCGGAAACCCAAGGAGGGGTCGCTATGAGTCAGACCCAACTCAATAGCAGAGCGTTTGGGTTGTGGTTTTGATGCATTTTTAACCACTGCTTCCACTTGAAACCCTCTCCTTCTGTGACTTATCAAATCACACACTTCTCCTAATTCTGACTCTCCTTTCTGAGTCTCCTTTGATAAGCTTCCACTCCTCATCCTTAAATTCTGATGCTCCCAGGGTTCTGTTCACAATCTCCCCTTTATACTCTACATGTATATCTTGAAAGACTTTATCTACTGTCATGACTTTTGTGCTGATGGCTGCCAAAATTTTATTTTTAACCCTTATTATCTTCTCTTGATCCATTGCTTAAAACCTCTTAGTAATATACTATATAATGTCGTGAATGACTAAAGCCCACTAAAAAGTTGGATCTCTCTTCCTTCATGCTTCAAGATATCTCAAAATCAACTAAATCCAAAATGAACACATTAGCTTTCACTTCCAAATCTCCTCTCCTCCTACATCCTTATCTCCCCATGTGACACTGCTGTCTATTCAGACTCTTTCCTTCACCCTCCCTCCACTATCTTACATTTATTTTACCTCAAATTTCTCTAAACCACTTCTCCATCCCCATTATAAGTGCCTTATCTCAAGCCCTCATCTCTTACCAAAAGTACCTTCCTAATGTTGTTGTCCTTGTTATGTGCTGGGTTTCTGAGGCAGTATCACTATGGAAGTAGATTGCCCCATCTTCCTTCTGAGGAGTGGCTGGTGGGTTTGAACCACCAGCCTTCTGGTTAGCAGTCACGTGCCTTAGGCACTAAGCTACCAGAGCTCCTAATTGTTGTTGTTGTTGTTGTTTGCCGTCGAGTCGGCCCCCGACTCATAGCGACCCCTCCTTGGGTTTCCGAGGCAATATCACTACGAAAGTAGGATTGCCCAACCTTCTTTCTGAGGAGTGGCTGGTGGGTTTGAACCACCAGCCTTCTGGTGAGCAGCCAAGTGCCTTAGGCACTATGCTACCAGAGCTCCTAATTCCCATCTTGCTACATCAGCAAATCAATCCTTCACACCACTGGCAAAAATCTAACAGTACATTATCAGACCACCATTCCCCCTGATTAAAACCTTTCATGAATTCCATTAACTGCATGACAACATTCAAGATTCTCTGAATGAAATAAAGTAATCTCTAAAATTCTGCTATCACCTAAATCTTCAGCTTCCTATTTCCTGTCCCTCCTTGCCTCCCACTTTATGCTGAGATGGTACAGAACTACCTGAATGCATATCTTGTATCTCATGCTTTCAAGTCTCTGGTTCATGCCATTTCCTCTTCTAAGAAGCTCTGGTAGCATAGTGCCTAAGGCACTTGACTGCTAACCAGAAGGCTGGCGATTCAAACCCACCAACCACTCCTCGGAAGGAAGACTGGGCAATCTACTTCTGTAGTGATACTACCTCAGAAACCCAAGGAGGGGTCGCTATGAGTCGGGTCCAACTCGATGGCAAATAACAACGCCACCTCCTCCTCACCTCCAAAACCTAACTAAGTCCTTATCATTCTTCTTTTTCCTGGGGACAGAAACTAACTAGGAACTAGGAGATTTTTCTGATTTCTACAGGTTGGGATTTGGGGCTATCCTCTAAATTCCCACACCTCTTGGTAATACCTCTATCTGAGCACTTACCACACACTCTGAAATGAAATCAGCATTTATATTCTGGTTTCTCACACAAGACTGAACATCTCCAATGTGGAGAACTTACCACCCCGTGCCCAACATAGTGATGTACTGAGCTCTTTGACTATGGGTTGGAACAGCTTTTGATGAAAAAAGGAAGAGCCCAGTAATGAAAGAAGACTTCATGGGAAAATTAGGAACTATTGTACTTATATTGAAGAAACACTTCAATCTAATCCCTAGTACAGAAACACAGAGCCAGTCCTTCAATGAAAGTACTTGAAAGTACTGTGGTTACAAAGCATTGGTAGTTCATTGGCAGAATTCTTGTCCTCCACGAGGGAAACCTGGGTTCGATTCCTAGCCAATACACTTGATGTGCAGCTATCACCCATTCCTCAGTGGGGGCTTTCATGTTGCTATGATGCTGAACAGGTTAATAGACTAATACATATCAGGAAGAAAGGCTTGGTGAGCTGTTTCCAAAAATCACCCAACGAAAACTCTATAGTTCAAAACAATAGACTGATTATTCACAACTGATCACAGAGATGGCATGGGACTGGACAGTATTTCCTTCCCTTGTACGTAGGGCACCATAAATCAGGGGCTGACTTCATGGCAGCTACCAACCAACGCCCCAACAACAAGAAAGTGTATACGTGTGTGTGTGTATCTCTCTATCTATAAATAGACAGATACACACACACACACACATACATACACACACAAACCTGTTGTGTCAATTCTGACTCATGGTAAGCCCCTGTGTTACAGGGTGGAACTGTTTTCTTAGCTGTTAATTTTTATTTTTTTTTCAGCTGTAACTTTTATTGAAGCAGCTCATCAAGCCTTTCTTCTGCAGTACCACTGGGTTAGTTCGAACCACCAGCCTTTAAAAGATAAGCACAAACCATTTGTGCCATCCATGGACCTTAACAAAAACAATGTGATTAAACTAATGCCCTGCATATGCCCCAGCCCCACCACCCCCAAAAGGTATTCCAGGAAGGAAACCTACATGAAACACAAAGGTGGAAAAGTAGAAGTCATCTTTCAGGGGAAAAGTGTTAGTGAAAATTATGATTTTTGAAACACTTAAACCAAAATCAGCTGCCAGTCAATTCTGACTCATGACAACCACATGTGTGTCAGAGTAGACCTGTGACATTTCGGAAGTAGACCACAGGCCTTTCTTCTAAAACACCTGTGGGTAGGTTCAAATTGCCCACCATTCAGTTAGCAGCCAAGTACTTAACCACTTGTGCCACCCAGAGACTCTTTGAAATGTCACTGCCTAGAAATTTGAAAAAAAGGAAAATTACCACAAAGTCTACTAAGTGTTGAGAAGCTTCTGGGAAACTGCTGAATAATATGAAGCCACTTTTTTTAGTAAAAAAACTGGTAATAAAACAAGACCAAAAGATCACTGGGTCTCTAGTGCCTTTGCTTAATATTAATAAGCATTCTATTTTCTTTCCCTAATACTGTATTAAAAGACAGATATTCTTCTAAATCTAGTCTCAGCCTAGAGTTCTCTTAAGGTTGCTTCTCTTCTGATTAGTCTATTTGATGGTAGGTACGAGACCACACTGTGACCCTTTCTCCTTCCAGTTTGTGTTCTGTTTAACTGCCTTAGCATTCCTCAAATAACACTGAACTTCACAGCTTGGAAGGAAAAAAAGCTCTACTATTCTAGTAGTTACTTCATTAATCTTCACTCTGTCATGTGGGATTTGTGTTGGATTCTCTTAGATTAAATATTTCATATATCAAATTCTATTAGAAGAATGTTACACTAAACTGGTCTATTATTTTCACTAACCCATCACGGAAAAGCACTTACAATGTAGTATATTCTGTTTTTATATTTTAACCTTCCATCAGAAATTGAGCCAAGCACCCAAATCACAATATAAAAAAAAAAAAAAGAAGAAGAAAGAAAAAGAAACTGTGTTAACTGAAAAAAAGAAAAAGAAAAAGAAATTGAGCCAACACAATTTGTCCTCAAAGCCAGTGGAAATAATGTCATACTAAGCTTACTTATTAACAGCATGCTTTATGCTGGGCTTTGAACTGGTTCAGTCATGATCGATGCAGAGAAACTGGAACAGACACAAATCTGTAAATTGTAGCTGTGTCTGAACAGTACCTAGAATGAGAAAAATTACAATCGAAGGCCTGCAATGGGAAACTCAGGACAGGTTTACCGAGCCCTTTCCGGAGCCTGATGTGGGAAACTGAATTATTGCCAGGACCATGGAGAGCAACACACATTCCAAATTGCAGTTAGCAATATCTTTGTGTAGGTAGACACTGTTTCCAACTTTGTTGGTGCAAGAGATTTGGTTGCTATGCAACATGCTGCCCTTGTTTCCTAAGAGGGAGATTAAGTTACTAGCAGTGCAACAGACCCATAATTTTTCCCATTCTGGTTATCATGACAGTATACCACCCATGTTTTATAAATACAGGTCCATTCTGGTTTTGCTTTGTCAGCCATGACTGAACCAGAAAGAACAATTCAAAGCCCTGGTTTTAAGAAAATGAAAGCATATTTGGCTTATATAACTCAAGTCCTTCTTGTTAGCTGCCATTTGAGTCAGCCCCCAACTTATGGCAAAACTACCTGCCCCATGCACAATGGAACAAAATGCTGCCACTTCCTGAACCACCCCATTAATTGGCTATGGATCGGAGAGTTGCAACCCAGAGTTTTCACTGGCTGATTTTCAGAAACAGCTACAAAAGCCATTCTCAGGTCGCAAGCTCTGCTGAAACTTGTTTAGCATGACAACGACACACAAACCCACACTAAGAGATCGGTAGTGGCTGCATTGGCCAAGAATAAATCCAGGTCTCCTGCATGGAAAGCAAGAATTCTACCTCTGAACCACACTGCTCAATCATTGTATCCTAGTAACCTCAATTTTCAACTGGAAACTACAATGACAGTACCCAAATAAATGCTACCAGGCTAGTCATGCTAAAATATAAAATTTATGTAGGTAACGGTGGAATATTAAGTGGCAAAGGTAGTTTGGGGCCTGGCTTGAAAAGGCCTTTAATGCTAGAATCTAATACATCAAGTTAAAAGGAGCCTTTTGAAGACGTTTTAGCAAGGGACTAACATAAAGTGATATGTTTACCAAGACTAGAAATTGAGTAAAACTTTGTAGTATGGGTTAAAACAACTATGAAGCTACTCTGGTCTTTTTTTTTTTTTTTTAATCCACGATCTCTTCTGTTCTGGCTGCCAAACTACAGGCCAGAAATCTGCTTACTAGCTCTCCAAATGTCTTCTATTTCTACTCCTAAAAGCTTATCAATCACTTTCCTCTTTTCAAAACTAAGTCCTTTCTCTAAGTTTTCAAACTCTTCAGCCCTTATCTGAGACATTTTATACTGTTGATCATTCAAATAACCATAAAACCCTTCCCATCTTAAACCAGTTTCCTCCTTCTCTTCAGAGTTTTGCTTTGCTTAACTCTTTTCTTTACTTCTAAGTTATATGCACAAGCATGCTCAGTTTAAAATCGTTTCAAAAATGATCCCCGCTCTATGAGGACAACTCCAGACCAAATCTTATCTGTACTCAAGTCTACATTTTTTGTTGATGTTGTTCTTAGGTGCCATCAAGTTAGCTCTGACTCACAGTGACCCTATACACAAGAAAACAAAACACTGTCCATGTTCAATCTTGCACAATCCTCAAAATCATTGCTATGCTTGAGCTCATCATTGCAGCCATTATGTCAATCTATCTCATTTAGGGTCTTATACTTTTCTGCTGACCCTCTACTTTACCAAGCATGATATCCTTCTCCAGGGATGGGTTCCCTCTGACAACATGATCAAAATAAGTGTGACGAAATCAGGCCATTCTTGCTTCTAAGGGAGCATACCAGCTGTACCTCTTAAGACAGATTTCTTCATTCTTCTGGCAGTCCATGGTATATTCAAATATTCTTTGTCAACACAATTCAAATGCATTAATTCTTCTGCCCACCACTTATCTGCCAGTTTGTCATCCTGTGGTGGATTATGTGTTGCTTTGAGGCTGTAGGCTACGTCACCAGTGTTTCAAATGCCAGCCGGGTCACCATGGTAGACAGGTCTCAGCGGAGCTTCCAGACTAAGACAGACTCAGAAGAAGGAAGGGGCCATCCACTTCTCAAAGAAATGGCCAGTAAAAACCTTACAAATAGCACTGAAACACTGTCTGATGCATTAGTGGAAAACTTTATGAATAGCCTTGTAACTGTCCAATACAGTGCCAGAAGATGAGCCCCTCAGGTCAGAAGTTACTCAAAATATGACTGGGGAAGAGCTGCTGCCGTAAAGTAAAGTTGATCTTAAAGATGTGGATGGAGTAAAACTTTTGGGACCTCCACTTGCAGTTCAGGAGCTCTGGTAGCATAGTGCCTAAGGCACTTGACTGCTAACCTGAAAGCTGGCAGTTCAAACCCACCAGCCACTCCTCAGAAGGAAGGTTGGGCAATCTACTTCTGTAGAGATACCGCCTCAGAAACCCAAGGAGCGGTCGCAGTGAGTCAAAGCCGACCTAACAGCAGTGAGTTCAGCTTTTGCTTTGGTATTTGCTGATGTGGCATGACTCAAATTGGGAAGAAACAGCTGCAAACATCCATTACTAATCAGAACATGGAATGTACAAAGTATGAATCTAGGAAAATTGGAAGTTGTCAAAAATGAATTGAAACACATAAATATCGATATCCTATGCATTAGTGAGCTGAAATTGACAACCATATGATCCACTAAGCCAGGAATAATCAATAGAAGAAGAATGGTATGGCATTCACTGTCACAAAAAATGTTTCCAGATCTATGCTGAAGTACAATGCTGTCAGCGACAGGATAATACCAATACACCTACAAGGAAAACCAGTTAATACCACTATTATTCAAATTTATGCACCAACCACCAAAGCCAAAGACAAAGAAATTAAAGATTTTTTACCAACTTCTGCAGTCTGAATTGATCAAACAGGCAATCAAGATATGTTGATTATTACATGTGACTGGAATGCAAATGTTGGAATCAAAGAAGAATCACCAGCAGTTGGAAAATACAGCCTTGGTGATAGAAATGACACTGGAGATCATGTGACAGAATTTTGCAAGACCAACGACTTCTTCACTGCAAATATTCATTTTTCAACAACATAAACAGTGGCTATACAGGTGGACTGTCCCTGATGGAATACACAGGAATCATATCGACTACATCTGTGGAAAAAAAGAGATGGAGAAGCTCAATATCTTCAGCCAAAACAAGTCCAGGAGCTAACTGTGGAACAATCATCAACTGCACATATGCAAGTTCAAGATGAAGCTGAAGGCAATTAAAACAAGTCCACAAGAGCCAAAATATGACCTTAATTACATCCCACCTGAATTTAGAGACCATCTAAAGAAAAGACTTGATGCACTGAACACCAATGATCGAAAACCAGAAGAAATGTGGGATGATATCAAGAACATCATACATGAACAAAGCAAAAGGTCATTAAAAAGACAGGAAATGAAGAAAAGATCAAAATGGATGTCAGAAGACACTCGGAAACTTGCCCTTGTGTGAAAAGTTGTTGTTGTTGTTGGGTGCCATCGAGTCGTTTCCGACTCATAGCGACCCTATGCACAGCAGAATGAAACACTGCCCGATCCCACACCAGCTCCACGATCCCAGCTATACTTGAGCCCATTATCGCAGCCACAGTGTCAATCCATCTCGTTGAAGGCCTCCCCCTCTTTCATCGACCCTCTACCCTACCAAGCATGACATCCTTCTCCAAGGAATGGTCTCTTCTGACAACATGACCAAAATAGGTGAGACGAAGTCTGGCCATTCTCGCTTCCAAGGAGCATTTTGGGTGC
>NW_006921762.1:5562949-5582405 GCF_000298275.1 Orycteropus afer afer
TCATTCCCGGCATAGTAGATCATATGGTTGTCTGATTCAAAATGGCCAAAACCAGTCCATTTCAGCTCACTAATGCCAAGGATATCAATCTCTATACGTTCCATTTCATTTTTTACAACTTCCAATTTTCCTAGATTCATACTTCGTACATTCCATGTTCCAATGATTAATGGATGTCTCCAGCTGTTTCTCTTCAATTTGAGCAGTGCCACATCAGCAAATGGAGGTCTCACAAAAGCTTTACCTTATCCACAGGAGTAAGGATGGGTTTACTCAGATGATGCAGCTCTTTCCCAGTCCTATTTTGAGAGTCTTCTAACCTAACCAGACTATTCATAAACTTGTGCGGTAATGTATCAAACAGTGTTTCTTTGCTATTCATAAGGTTTTCCCTGGCCAATTCTTTGAGAAGGGGACAGCCTTTTCCTTCTTCCTAGTCTGTCTCAGTCTGTAAGCTGGGATGATACCTGTGCACCACGGGTTAGAAACACCAGTGGCTCAGCCTTGAAACTCACATCAACACGTCACCACGGTAGGACAAACAGACAGACAAGTTTGCCTCCCTGTTGGAAACCTCTCATACCACCCTTACCTGGGTCCCTGCATCTGACTCCCGTGTGAAAAGTAGCTAAAGCAAATGGAATAAATGACAAAAGTAAAAGAGCTGAACAGACGATTTCAAAGAGCAGCCCAAGCAGACAAAGCCAATTACTATAATGAAATGTGTAAAGACCTGGAGTTAAAAAACCAAAAAGGAAGAACCCTCTCAGCATTTCTCAAACTGAAGGAACTGAGGAAACAATTTAAGCCTCGGGTTGCAATATTGAAAGATTCTATGGGCAAAATACTAAATGATGCAGGAAGCATCAAAAGAAGATGAAAAGAATACATACAGAGTCACTGTACCAAAAAGAACTGGTCAGTGTTCATCCATTTCAGGAGGTGGCATATGATCTAGAACCAATGGTACTGGAGGAAGAAATTGAAGCTGCACTGAAGGAACTGGCAAAAAAAAAACAAGGCTCCAGGAACTGACGGAATACCCATTGAGATGTTTCAATAAATGGATGCCACGCAGGAGGCACTCACTCAGTTATGACAAGAGATATGGAAGACAGCTAACTGGCCAACTGACTGGAAGAGATCCATATTTGTACTCCAAAGAAATGTGATCAAACAGAATGTGGAAATCATCAAACAATGTCATTAATATCACATGCAAGTAAAATCTTACTGACGATAATTTAAAAATGGTTGCAACAGCAGCATATTGACAGAGTTTCCAGAAATGCAAGCTGAATTCAGAAGAGGACATGGAATGAGGGATATCATTGCTGATGTCAGATGGATCTTACCTGAAAGCAAAGAATACCAGAAAGATGTTTACTATGTTTCATTGACTATGCAAAAGCATTTGATTGTGTGGATCATAACAAATTATGGATAACATCGAGAAGAACGAGAATTCCAGAACACTTGATTGTACTGATGAGGAACCTGTACATAGATCAGGAGGCTGTCATTCTAACAGAACAAGGGCACCCTGCATGGTTCAAAATCAAGAAGGGAGTGTGTCATTCTTTCACCATACCTATTCAATTTGTATGCTGAGCAAATAATCCAAGAGGCTGGATTATACAAAGAACATGGCCTCAGAATTGAAGGAACACTCATTTACAACCTGCCATACACAGATGACACAACTCTGCTTGCTGAAAGTGATGATGACTTGAAGCATTTACTGATGAAGATAAAAGACTGCAGTCTGCAGTATGGATTACACCTCAATATAAAGAAAACAAAAATCCTCACAACTGATCCAATAAACAGCTTCATGGTGGATGGAGAAAAGATTGAAGTTGTCAAGGATTTCATAATACTTGGTTCTACAATCAATACCAATGGAAGCAGCACTCAAGATATCAGACGATGTATTGTATTGGGCACATCTGCTACAAAAAACCTCTTTCAAGTGACAAAGAGCAAAGATGCCTCCTTGAAGATTAAGATGCACCTAACCCAAGCCATGGTATTTTCAATAGCCTCTTATGCATATGAGAGCTGGACAATGAATAAGGAAGACTGAAAAAGAGTTGATGCTTTTGAGTTGTGGTGTTGGAGAAGAATGCTAAGAGTACCATGGTCTGCTTAAAGGACTAACAAATGTGTCCTGGAAGAATTGCAACTGGAATGCTCCTTGGAAGCAAGAATGGCCAGACTTCATCTCACTTACTTTGGTCACGTCAGAAGGGACCATTCCCTGGAAAAGAATATCACGTTTGGTAAAGTGGAGGGTAAACGAAGAAGGGGAAGGCCCTCAACAAGATGGATAGACACAGTGGCTGCTGCACCAATGTGCTCAGGCATAACAGGGATAGTTATGCTGGCACAGGACTAGGCAGTGTTTCATTCTGCTGTACACAGGGCTGCTTTAAGTCAGAGCTGACTCAATGGCACCTAACAGCAACAACAGGTCTGCAGCCTTCTTTATTCATTGTCCATCTTTCACATGTACATGAGGCTACTGATAATACCATGGCTTGGATCAGGCACACCCTAGTCTTCAAAGTGACATCTCTGCTCTTTAACGTATTAAAGAGTTCTTTTCAGCAGATTTGCCCAGTGCAATATGATGCCTGATGTCTTGACTACTGCTTTCCATGGGTGTTGTTTGTGGATCCAAGTAAACTGAAATCCCTGACAACTTCAACCTTTCCTCCATTTATCATGATGTTGCTTATTGTTCTAGTTTTAAGGATTTTCATTTTCTTATGTTGAGGCCTAATCCATACTGAAAGCTATAGTCTTTGATCTTCACCAGTAAGTGTACTTCAAATCACCTTCATTTTCAGCAAGCAAGGTTGTGTCATCTGCATGTCTCAGGTTGTTAATGAATCTTCCACCAATCCTCAAGGACGTAGGGTTGCTGTGAGTTGGAGCTAACTCAACAGCAGCTACCAACAACCACCACCACCTCCAATCCTAATGCCATGTTCTTCATCATACAGTCAAGCTCCTCGGATTATCTGCTCAGCATACAGACTGAGTTAAGTATGGTGAAAGGGTACAACCTTGATGCACACTTTTCCTCGTTTTAAACCACCCGGTATCCTCTTGTTCTGTTCAAACAACTGCATCTTAGTCAATGTATAGGTTTCTCCTGAGCATGATGAAGTATTCTGGAATTCCCATTTTTTGCAATGTTATCCATCACTTATTAAGATCCACACAGTTGAACACCTTTTCATAGTGTCTCTACTAGGATATTACACTCACCTCCAACTAACAGTTTCTTCCACTGAACATCATCAATTCTAGAAGCCCAGTTAAAAAAGAAAAACTCAACTTTCCTCTCTCTTTGAACCTTATTTCATGGGTTCATAATTTCAGATACTATCATTTATTCTCTCAACCAAAGTAAACTCCAAGAAAGTAGTTAGTTTGCCTATTTCATCCACCAGAATCCTGCACAGGGCACATCACATAGAAGCCTCTTGACATTGAGATCTATTTCAATCACTTTATTTCATGGATTACAGAAAGTGGCTTGATGAAGAACAACAGCTGGTTAGAGGCCAACTAAACCCAGTTCTTTTTGAATCTTAGCTCAATGCTGTTATCTATTGCACTCCATTACTGGCTTTCTAATCTATCAACCAAACATGATCACTTATTTCCTCAATACCTCTGCTCAATTCATCCTCTTCTTCATTTCCACTGCCAAGTTAAGAGTACCTTGTTATAATATACCTCAGTTACTCCAATTACTTTTCATTTATTATTCATCTCTCTGAAATACAGTTAGCACAATGATGTCAAATAACCTTCTCAAATACCACTTCCACCATGTTACTTCCCTTGCTGGATTTTTGCTGTCTACTGCTCAGCCTAGTTTGCAAAACCCACCATATCTCCCAAATCCATCTCTTTCTACTCAGGCTTATTAAAAGCATATCACTCATATCAAGTATATCACCTCTTTTAGCATAGTATTTCTCTCCTTGACAACTGCTATCTACTCACTACAGACAGGTAGACACATATACACATACACATAGAAAAGGCCATTATTAATATAGCAGCACCAGTACATCTTAGCTGAGCTCATGAAGCACCATCAAAGCCAAGTTTATGAACCACACGTCATTTCCTGTTTTTAACCCCAACCCAAGCTTTCTCTGACAACTCCAGCACAATCTTTCCCTTCGTTTAAAAGCAAATACTAAATAATTCAGTATTACTGTGTTTGTTTTGTTTTGTTTTTTGGGTTATAGTTTACAATGTTCAAATCAGATACCTTCAAATGTTAACGGTATAAAAATCTCGGAGTTCATTTAATCCATTAAGACTGATCGAAATGAACAAAAGAATATCCTAAATCTAATTGAACCCACACGTGTGGTTTTCAGCCAAACAAAAGACAGGCATATGAGTTGAACATTTACCTCAGGCAGATACACTCCTTGGAGAGAACAATCATGGGAGAATAGAAGGGCTGTTTATGCACAGGGAGACAGCTCAGGGGGCAGGAGTGCATGGAGGGATGGACACAGGGAAGAGGTAACTGTCAGGAGGAAGTGGAAGGGGAGCTGTTGCATTATGGTGAATTGTGGTCAATGTCATGAGACAAAGTGTATGTGAACTGCTGTATGGAAAGTGAATTTGCTCTGTAAATCTTCACCCAAATCACAATGAAATAAATAAAAATAAAAAAAAGAAAGTGAAAAAAAAGAATATCCTAAATCTACTGAGACAGAATTTCTAAGGTAAAGAGTCCTAGGCATGTATATTGGGGAAAAAAAACACGAGTAACTTTCATTCCCATCTATTCCTTCCTATATCAACCCAGGCACCCCCATTTTCAGATAAGAAAACTGACACACAGAGAAAAAGTAAAGAAACTTGCCCAAGGCTCACCTACTGGCAGCAAAGTATAGTGGTTAAGAACACAGGCTCAGAATCCAGCTTTCTTAGGTTCTAATTCTGGCTCCTCTGAGAACTTGGGCAAATTAGTTACTATTTTTTTATACTTCCCTTTCTTCATCTTTAAAATGAAGGTCTACCTCAAGAGTTGTAATGAGGATAAAATGAGTTAATACATATAAACCACTTAGAAGAGCAATAACGGACTGCCATTGAGTCCATTCCAACTCGTAGCAACCTCTACTGGGTTTCCAAGGCTATAAACCTTTATGAAAGCAAACTACCTCATCTTTCTTCTGCGGAGCAGCTAGTGGGTTCAAACCACTGATCTTTTGGTTAGCAGCCAAACGTCTTAATCATTACACAACCGGAACTCCTTTAGAATAGCAATAAGCATTCAATAAATGTCTATTAATAATACAAGGAAAGAACTATAATGGAACTTGGCTTAGTTTTATACCCTTTCCACTACACTAATATTTGTATTTTGACAACAAGGTTGTATACTCCTCAAGCCAGAGCTCACGTCTCCTGCTTCTTTCCCTGGGTGACACAAGTGATTAAGCACTTGACTACTAGCCAAAAGGTTGATGGTTCAAATCCATCCAGGGTGCCTCAGAAGACAGGCCTGGTGATCTGCTTCCAAAAGGTCACAGCTTTGAAAACCCTATGGAGCAGTTCTACTTTGCACACAGTAGTTTGCCATTAATCAGAATCACCTGATCAAAAGCAACAAGACACCAAATATACCGTTGGTACTCAGTGTTTTGAATGAATTTATGATTTCCTATCTCTTAACTCTAACACATACGCCATCCTACCTCTATTCAACAAATTATCAATGTTCCCAGAGTGAACAGATAATAGTAAGAAAAAGAACTTACACAGCACTTACTATGACAGACAATTTAAGTGCTTTTACTTATTTTCTCCCATGAGTTGTGGTGCAGTGAGTTATATATAATATAGCCCTTCTAGCCATAGTCTTTGTGACTTCCACCCAATGATTGGGTAGGAATATGCAAATATGGTGCTTGTGGCCACCAAGAGTACTGGACAATTTGTTTCTGATACAAATAAGGTACATGGAACTCTTGTGGGTATGTATTATGCACATAAGGTATATGGAATCCTAACTAGTGTATTGGTCAGTTTTGCCATCCCACTAAGCTTAAAATGAGCTATTCCAGAAGCAGAAAGAGGAGAGATTTCATTACCATCAAGAAGTAGAAATGGGAGCAAAGCATACACTTTAGACCTGTGGTCCCGATGCTGAGAACCTTCCAGACCCAGGAGACAGAGAAAGAAAGAGCTGTAACACTGGAGAGAGCAAGACATGGCAAGAAGCAGTAGCAAGCATGGCAGAAAACCAGAAGCAGCAGAACCAGACACTGGCAGAAGAGGGTGCAGTGGGTTTCCTGGCTCACAGAGCCAGAAAGCTGAGTGCCTTTGGGTAGGAGGCTTCCTGGCAGAGAGGGGTGCCCCTGGGCACTTACTGGTGGAGCTAAAGCGCTTTGTAACACTTTTCCAAGCAGGGCAAGGACAGGCTGAGAGGCCAATGGCCAGAGAGAAGCCTGCCTGTGGGCACAGCCAAGAAGCTGTTCTGAGCAAAGAACCGTCGTTCCTGATACTGTATTGTAACCTGTTACTTGCCTAATAAACCCCATAATCAAGAGTATGGTCTGTGAGTTCTGTGTGGCCACTGCAACTGATTACCAAACGCAGCATAGAAGTAGAGCATGCTGCGGGACAGCTGGTGTCAAAATGGTAAAAGACTGGAGGGTGGAGGTATGTTAGACCTCTGTCTCTCAGGGATCAGCCTGGGCTGAAGTTGATGATTGTTCTCGCTCCCCCTCATCAAGTTAGAGGAGGATCTCTGATCCCCCATCCTTCCATTTTTACAGGATTACAAATACTACATAACAGGAAATACAAAGTTATCTTGGTAACTGTGAGCCACATTAATGCTACAAAATATATTTTTTTTTTTTTAGAAAAGCTAGGTGTTAACTTTATATAAAATAATTTTAACTAGAAATTCATTAAAAATAGCCTGTAAAATAAAAACAAACCTATCAAAAAAAAAAAAAAACTACACTTCCGAAAGAAGCCAAAAACATGTTTATCCCAAGGGATTAACATTCTTCTATTGCAAATACCCAAAAGCAATTTTCCCATCCCCTTGGGACACATAGTTTTCTTTTTTGATACTACTTTAAAATACAGCCTTGAAAACCAAAACTGATACATACTATTATCACTAAAGTACAAGGAGCAAAATGTATATAACTAAGTCTCAAGCAAAGAGTACTTTGTTTTTCAATCATGAGTAAACTAATAAACATAGAAGTATTTCAAACCTATAAATATTTCTGTTGGAAGATGAGTTTAGAAAATAAAGGGCTTAGTGCTTAATTTCTTTAAAAGTTTCTCTCTTCCTTTTCATTTTAAGCACTAATGTTTGGTAAACATATTGACACATTTCTCCTCCATATAGATTGTTAAGAAAAGTGAAAAAATAATTTACCAGTTAATGGACTGAAAAATGAAACAAATAATGCTCAAAGTTAAATTAGACACCAGTACCTTTTGTTTTTCCATTGCCTGCTGAGTGAATAAATTCAAATGAAATATGAAATATCAAGCAAATATCCATTTTTCACATCTGTTCTGACAATGAAGTACTTCTTGCTCTGACCCTAACTACTCAGAGCTAGGTCAGATCTCACAAGGTACAGGACAGAATCCTCCAGATTGCCAGGTCTGCCTGACACTTCAGATGCCATACAACATCCTTACTTCTGACCTCCTGGCTACAAATTCAGGGGTTCCCTCTACCCGCCCCTCTAGACAGCAGGCACAAAGCTTAGGAGTCCATAGGCCTTCCTTTTACCTAATAGCTCCCACAGGTTCCAGGATTCACCAAAATGACTCACAGAACTCATAGATAGTACTTTACTGAGGATTTCAGTTTTATTGCAGGAAAAAAAGGTACAAATAAAGAAACATATTGAGTGAGATCTGGGACAGTTCTCAACACAGTGCCTCCATGTCCCAAAACAAGACATACCAACCTTCTACATATATCAATGTCTTTTACTAATCAAGAAAGCCATGGTGATTCAGTGTTCAGAGAGCTTTTATTGGGGCCTCATTATATAGTCATCATTAATTGAATCATGTGCTCCACACATCAGCTGATAGCAGGCCACAAAGCAGTCCTTCTTGTCAAGCTACCTTCAACTCACTGGCGCAAACCCTCAGATGTAGTTTAGATAATAAAGACACTTCAATTACCCAGGAAATTCCACAGGTTTAGATATCTCAAAAGGGTATCTAAAGCAGCAGTTAAAGTGCTCAGCTGCTAAGTGAAAAGTGGTTCGAACCTCCAAGTCACTGTGTGGGAGAAAGATATGGCAGTCTGCTTCCAAAAAGATTCATAGCTTTAGAAACCCACGGAGCAGTTCTACTCTGTTCTATATGATCAGTCACTGTGAGTCAGAATAGACTTGATGGCAATAGGTTTGATTTAAGATTTATCTCAAGAAACCTAGTGGCACAAAGGTTAAGGCTGCCAGTTCAAAGTCAAGCAATGGCTCTGTGCGAGAAAGACCAAGCAATATGCTCCTGTAAAGATAGATCCTAGAAAACCCTACAGGGCAATTCTACTCCATTTCATGGGGGTCACTATTAGTCAAAACTTGCCTTGATGACACCTAATGATGACAGTAGTAAGAGTTATCTCTCAGGAAACAAGGGCAAAAACCAAATTACTTTGGGTAAAGTTAAATTCTGTACCCCACATGTGTCAACTCTACTACCTGTTTCCATTCCAATACATCTTCAAATGTTTAATAACCTACGGAAGTAACATGAAACACATCCAGCTCTTTTAAAAACAATTCAAAGAACAACTATGCAACGCTAAAGAATAATGTAGAATCTGCAGAACACCGCATAACGTGGATGAACTTGGAGGACATTATGCTGAGCGAAATAAGTCAGTCACAAAAGGACAAATATTGTATTAGTCTGTTATTGTAAAAGTTAAGGAAATGTTTATATATTGGAGGACATTTTCTTTGTTGGTTACCAGGGGTGGGAGGGAAGGGGAGGGAATGCTGTTAGATAGATAGAGATAAATATTGATTTGGGTGAAGAGAAGGGCAATGTACCAAATGTGAGTGACCAATATGGCAGCATTGAGGATGAGAAAGACAGAGAGAGTTACATGGGCATTACAAACAACAAATATGAACCCCTTTGTAAATACAATACTGAGTTGTTAATGAAAGCAAATATGGGTATAGGGACGGATAGATGGGTGAACAAGCTAAACAATTATGTATGTCTAAATGGAGAGTGTATCCAAGATCATATACAGGGTTGGCAGAAAATGGGCCTCTCGAAGAGTATGAAGGGATGGACACTGGGAGGAGGTAACTATGGGGAGGAAGTGGGAGGGGAGCTGCTGCATTGTAAATTTTGGTCAATGACATGAGACAAAGTATATGTGAACTGCTGTATGAAAAGTGAATTTACTCTGTAAATCTTCACCCAAATCCTAATAAAAAAAAAAAAAAAAATTCAAAGAACAATGAGGTCGTTACAGATAAATAAATTATTCACTATCTTTTATGGGACACGAGTGTTCAAGTTTTATACAAAGCTATCACACCTTCCTTCACAAACCTTTTCCTTCTTAGGCAATCTGGCTTCATCTAACTTGTATGAAAGCATCTGACACTGTTTATAACGACCCAACACCTCTTCTAAGTACCAGATGCTTTCTTTGGAATATGTAACCCAGAACAAAGATAAACCTTTTTTTTTTTTTTTTGGCAAATATTTTGGCATTAAGGTCCACAAGAAAGGCTACTGAAATTACAAAAAAAAAAAAATTAAATTAATTCATCAAATTATTTGGGTAAGAGAAGCTGTTTTATTATGTTACTCAGAAAAGACGTAATTCTTAGCTTAAAAATGTTAGAGATAAAAACAGAAAATAAGCAAAGAATTACTCCACAAGATGGATGATAAAGACTTGAGATTTTCAAGTATGTTTCAATGCATCATCTTTTAAAAAGACAAAACACAACAACAACAAAACAAAAAACCTGCTTATGTACATCTCTAAACCAAACCAAACCAAACCCACTGCCATGAAGTTGGATCCAACTCATAGCAACCCCTCCTTGGGTTTCAGAGGCAGTGCCTAAAGCACTTGACTGCTAACCAGAAGGCTGGCAGTTCAAACCCACCAGCAACTCCTCGGAAGGAAGGTTGGGCAATCTACTTCCGTAGTGATACGGCCTCAGAAACCCACAGAGGGGTCGCTATGAGTTGGGTCTGACTTGACGGCACATAACAACAACAACAACAACCTCACTATGGAAGTAGATTGCCCAACCTTTCTTCTGAGGAGTGGCTGGTGGGTTTGCTCTCTTATGCATATTAAGGAGCTATGGTAGTGCAGTGGTTAAGGCATGTGGCTGCTAACCAAAAGATCGGTAGTTTGAACTCACCAGCCACTTGTCGGGACAAGGATGAAGCAGTCTGCTTCTGTAAAGGTTTACAGCCTGAGAACACATATGGGGCAGTTCTACTCTGTCCTACAGAGTTGCTATGAGTCAGAATGGACTCAATGGCAATGAGTTCTTTGGTCTTAAGTGTATTAACAAATGAACAAGATACCAGAAAAATTATCAGGTTAAAAAAAAAAGAGGGCCGGGCCCTGAGACACTCACAAACCAAGAAATACACCTTTGAAATCAGTAAAAACTGGGTTGATTATACTGTGAAAAAAATTATTACGAAGGTTAAAATGACCAACAAAATAGACTGTCTTGCTTCAAACATCAGCTCTCTCCTAGTATGACCACTAATGAGGGCCCCTGTCTACAAACCCTGCTCCCTCCAAACCCATTCTATCCCACAGAGCAATCTAACTTAAAAAAATCAATCTGACCACCCCCTCATACTTAAACTACTTCATTCACTCATCTTTACTATTAGGTTATAATCAGAGATCATCTGCAAAACAATCAAGTCTCTTCATTACCTGGCTCTCCCTCCCAATCTCCACAAACACTCCAAGCTCTAGGTAACACAAAATCAAAAATGTTCCCTTGCCTGAAATACAATTCTTTATCTTGAACTATCCATTCTCCAAATTCATTTTATGGATGAAAACCAAGACTCAGAAATAACTTGTTCAAGGAAATAAAGCTAGTGACAGAAGCATAACCAGAATACAAATTCTTCCCCTGGTGTTCCTAAAGACTTTTTAAGTACCTCTGTATTTGTCAGAATTCTTGAGTGGTACAGTTAATGTGCTTGGCTGCTAACCACCTGGAGGTACCTTGCAAGAAAGACCTGGCAAACTATTTCTAAAAAATCAGCCACTGAAAACCTTTTATAACACAATTCTACTTTAACACACATGGGGTCACAATGAGTCACAATCAACAAACCAGTTTTATGATATGTCACATGTAGGAGAAGTGTTTAAATATCAAGCTCTTCCCATTATAGTCTAAATGTGAGCTTCTTCAAGATGATCCTTGTGAGTATAGGAAAGAAATGTTGTTACCTTTCAAATTGGCTCCAACTTATGGTGACCTGTGGACAATGGAACAAAATGCCACCCGGTCTTATATCATCCCTATGATCAGACAGTTGTGATCCATAGAGTTTTCAATGGTTGATTTACACAAGTAGTTCACCAGGCCTTTCTTAATAGTCCCTCTTAGTCTGCAAGGTCTGCTGAAACTTCTTCAGCATCATTGCAAAGACAAGTCTCCAGTGACAAAAAGTAGTGGCTAGGCATGAGGTAAGGAGTTCTGGTGGTGCACTGGTTAAACATGCAAATGTTAACCAAAAGGCAGCAATTAAAACCTCCCAGCTGTTCTGTGAGAGAAAGATGTGGCAGTCTGCTTCCATAAAGACTACCACCTTGGAAACTCTATGGGGCAGTTCTACTCTGTTCTATAGGGTTGCTGTGAGTTGGAACCAACTTGACAGCATTGGGTTTGATTTTTGTTTTCTGGTGCATGAAGTGCACTGACCAGGAATGGAGCCAGGTGTCCTACATGGAAGGCTAGAGTTCTACCAGTGAACCACCAACACCCCGATAAAACCAGGTGCCACTGAGTCAATTCCAACTCATACCAACCCTACGTGTCAGAGTAAAACTGTGCTTCACGGTTTTCAAAGGCTGATTTTTTTTTTTTTTTTTTCCTCAGAAGAGATTGCCAGGCTTTTCTTCTGAGACACATCCAGGTGGATTCAAACCACAAATCTTTCGGTAAGCAGCCAACTGGGTTAATCATTTGTACAATCCGGGAACTAAGAAAACAGTAGTTTGTTGTTTTTTTTTTTCTTCCTTATCTGAAAAACAAGGTAAGCTTTATCAAGATTAATAAAAGGATTAATATTCAGTGAAAGGTCATCTGGTCACACATCAAGAACAGCAAGGGATATAACCAGGAACCTGAGTAGGAATTCTATAACCAGTGGGGTTTACTTCTACCACATTGCAATCATTCCAGTTTAACTGTGCCCAATTAAGCAGATTTAGGGATTCTATTACTTAGTTTTAACCAAACTGACCCTTGTAACATGGAAATCAAAACCAAAGCCACTGCCATCAAGTCTATTCCAACTCATAGCAACTCTATAGGACAGAGTAGAACTGCCTCATTGGGCTTCCAAGGCTTTAAATCTTTACGGAAGCAAACTGCCACATCTTTCTCTCACAATGCAGTTGGTGGGTTCAAACTGCCAACGTTTTGGGTAGCAGACAAATGGTTTAAACACAACTAAGCATATACTAAAGGAGCTCTGGTGGTATAGTAAGACAATGTAAGACATTTGGCTGATAACCAAAAATTTCATGGTTGAAACTCTCCAGCTGCTCCCCAGAAGAAAGATAAGGCAGTCTGCTTCAATAGATTTACAACCTTGGAAACCCAATGGGAGTCGCTAGGAGTCTCAATCAACTCAATGACAGTGAGTTTGGTTTAGTTTGGAAGCATCTACTAAAGGTACATGCACAAAGATTTTTCTTTTTGTGAGTAAGTTTTGAATATCCACTGTTTCAGGGCATGAACCAAGTCTTTTTCCTCTTTACGGTGGTGATCAAAATTCCCATTTTGCCCAGCATTAAGGGAGTATGGTAGGCTAGAGTTCCAGGATAGTACAAACAATAAGCACTCAGCTACTAAGTGAAAGGCTGGTGGGTCAAACAAAAGTATATCGAAGAAATGTCTGGCAATCTGCTTCCAAAAGCTTACAGCCATGAATACTCTGTAGAGCACATAGTTCTGCTCTACTACACATATATACAGCGTCGGCTCAACAGCAACTGTTGGTGAACTGAATAATGCTCCCTTCCCCATGAAATGTCCATCCACATCACAAACCAAACCAAACCAAACCCACTGCCATCGAGTCAGGTCCGACTCATAATGACCCCTTGGGTTTCCAAGGCAGTATCACTACGGAAGTTGGTTGCCCACCCTTCCTTCCTCAAAAGGAAGGGTGGGCAATCTACAGTCCCCAGAATTTATGAGTATGTATAATTTACATGATAAAAGGGACTTTGCAGATGTAATTAAATTAGGAATCTTGAGATATGGAGATTATCCTGGATTTTAGGGGTGGGCCCAAAGTAATTATAAGAGCCCTTATAAGAGAGAGGCAGGAGAATCAGCAAGTAAATGTGAGAACTGAAGCAAGAGACTGGGGTGATGCAAGGAAGGTGCCCAATGCAGGAAGCATCTAGAAGCTGAAAAAGGCAAGAAAATGGATTCTGCCTTCAGAGCCTCCAGAAGGAACAAACTAGCCCTGCTGACACTTTTTGACTGTGAGGCTGATTTCGGACTTTTGACTCCCAAAATTGTAAGATACTATATTTGTATTGTTTTCAGTCTCCAAATATGTAGCAACTAATACAGGGGATTCCTGGGACAAAGCACTTTCAGAGTGAAAACTAAGATGAGTTGATCACCCTATCTTTTTTTCAATGCCTGTAACAGTATCGGGAGCTCTGATGGCATAGTGCCTAAGGCATTTGACTGCTAACCAGAAGACTAGAGGTTCAAACTCACGAGCCACTCCTCGTAAGGAAGACTGGGCAATCTACTTCCATAGTGATTCTGCCTCAGAAACCCAAGGAGGGGTCGCTAGAAGTCGTAATTGACTCGATGGCAGTGAGTTTGGTTTTTTACAACAATATCTGTACAGAGAATAAGCATGATAAAAAATTTTGTTGAATGACTTTATTATAAATTATATATTATATAAATATATAATATACATGTCCTTGATGTTTTACAAAGATCTATCATTTATATTATGTCATCACCCTAACAACCCTGTGAGGTATGAATGGATCATATTTCCATTTTGGGGATATAAAAACTAAAGTACAAAGAAATTATGTAACATATCCCAGGACACACATCTAGTAAGTGATGGAGCCATATCTAGAACACAAACTTCTGGACTATAGTCAAAGGACCATAGTGGTCAGGAGTCTGTGCTATGAGTCAGGCTCCATAGGTTCAAATCTAGATTCTAACACTTACTGGTTACTTAACCTTACTCAAGCAAATTACTTAACCTCTCTAGTTCCTTATCAATAAAATGTAAAACATGATTAAAAATAACTAACAGGGTTTCTATGAAGATTAAATGTGCTAAAATGTGTAAAGTATACATTATATGCCTGACAAAGATAGCTGACAATTTAATATTAGCTATTATTATTGTTCTATGCTGCAGCTACAGTGCATTTTTGTCTAGAATACTCTGTATTGTGCAATAAAGAATCATAAAGTATGCAAAAGGAAAAATAGCAATTAGAATGAATAAGGAGATAGATTGGTTTTACTATGGAGCTAAAAAAGTAGTAGAAAAAAAAGATAATCAAGATCTACAAAAGTATTACAATATAAATAAGGTAATAAAATTCAGTAACCCTAGTAGGATGAAGAGGGCAACGTTAGACACTTGAGTACTACTATAGTATAAACTTACTCTCTCATGAATTTATTGAATATTTCAGCTTAAAATAGAAATGGGTCACAAAATTTTGGGACAAATTTATGAATAACAAAGATGACAAAAATGGCTAATATAAGCATTATCAACTCTTTCACAAACCTTCTGTCTAACCTTACAATGGCTTAGGAGCACTGGTGAAGCAACAGTTAAGGGTTTTGGCTGCTAACCAAAAGGTTAATAGTTTGAATCTAACAAGCAGCTTCCAGGGAGAAAGACCTAGCTATCTGCTCCCATAAAGATTACTGTTGTACGCTGTCGAGTTGATTCCAACTCACAGCACCTTATAGGATAGAGTAGAACTGCCCCCAGAGAGTTTCCTAGGCCAACTCTTTATAGGAACAGACTGCCAACTCCTCAGTTAGCAGCCAAACGTCTAACCATTCATTCGCAGCCAGGGCCCCTTCTCATTAAGATTACAGCCTATGGGCAATTCTATTCTGTCACATTAAGTCTCTATGGATCAAAATCAACTTGCACCTAACAACGGCTTTAAGTTACCATTTTTGAAGAAGGAAAGGGAGATGTTGAGCAATGACAGAACAAATTGGAGCACGAGTTAGACCTTCAGTTGAGCCAGTCTATAAATTCAACATTTCCATTTCCCAAGGAAGACGACTCTCAAAAGACATAATAGCAGTATCCCTTTTGCCAACCAGCAGAGCACAGATGCCTTTCTCCAGTCTCATCATCACACTTCAAAGAACTCAAGCCTAGCATTTTAAATGCCTTTTAAACAGCTCGGCTAAAGACTAATTAAAATGTCTCTAAATTTGGCAATTCAAACAGGTATCAAAATATTCTAACCCAATTGTTTCTTAAGCTAAAGTTTCTTAAACTTTTTACATTCTTAAACCCTCACCATCCATTTTGCACTTTACTTTTTAGAATTTTATGACTACTATTTTCAGTAGTAGGGATTGGACTTTCAGTAGTTGCAATTGACTTGACAGCCGTGGGTTTTTTGGTTTATTCTCAGTATTAGGCTGGCTGATTTTCCCCTAAGAGGGCACTATCTCCCCACTATTGCTAAAGGATATAGTTGAGAAAATACTGACATTGGCTTAACAAAAGACAGTCAGAAATTCCAAAAAGTAATAGAAGCATGGTTAATTTAAATCCACAAATGATGTTAAGAACCACATTCTAATGCTTGGTTTCATCTCCACCCCCCAATTAAAAAAAGAAAAATCAGAATATTGGTGCATTTTAAACTTGAATGCAAAATGTAACCTCTATGCCTTATAAACCATTTCAGGAAGTGCTAATGAAGAAGAACATGCTCAAAAGATGGTCAAGACTAAGGAGAATTCTAGGAAAGAAATTAAGAAATAATTGACAAACAACCAGGCAGCCCCTGGAAAGTAGATATGAATACAGGGTTTCAGTAAAGGGGGTGAGTACAGCCATTTCCTGCAGGCACTTCTTGGTACCCAACATAATGTTAAAAGGTAGAAAGGAGGGTGCTATGACATTTGGATAATGTCCTTATAATGGTAAGAAGGCAAATGACATTTGGTCTTATTAAGAAAATCATGAAAGGCATGAGGTCAAATTTCTTATTCTCTATCATTCACTTGTTCTTCCAATTAAATTTATAATTTAAATAATTTACAGATAACATAATTATCTATAATTTCACTTATTCTTCCCATCATTTATGTATTATTTTATGTGAGCAACAACTCTTCAACTTCAGTGCCTTTAGAATCCATTAGGTACCAGTAAAATGAAAATACTGTTGGTGTTTTGCAGAAGTAACCAAAACAGAAAACTAAGTTTATCCAGATTTTAATATCACAAAAAGCAAATCGCTGACTGAAGAAGCAACTTTTCAGTCATCACATATCAAACATCTCTGAAGATAGTCCGTGGAAGGAAAAACTGGCTTTTCCAAGAAGTACACTGATAGCAACCCTTTGACTTAGAAGCTCTCATCGTCTCAATAAAACCCAAATGTACCAAGGGTTACCAGAAACTCCATAAAACTTCAAGGACAAAGCAATTTTCCCGCTTTCAAAATACAAAACTACCCTCTCATTACTAAGAGACATTACCCAAGCCACAGCACAACTTACTTTACACGCTACACCTGAGACATCCTCTCCACCAACCCAACGGCTTCCCATCATCCACCTCCCTGAAAAAGTGCTTCATAACACCCCCAAAAGTTTCCAAGAATGGCAGCCCAAAATGCACTGGCCAGATTCTCCAAAGAATAGCTAGGAGTACTGCTTGCTTACATATTATTCTTACCCTCAAAACGACTCATCTCTTTAAAGCCGCCTGTCCGAACATACTGTATCTGGTGTGCTTCATGCCATTTGCACACTACGAAATCAAATACCTGGCAGTAAATGGGAGCAACTCAACTACCATTGTCTATCTCAACACTATCCCAAACACTGTACCGTCTCCAAGAGGTGAGAAGTAACCAAGTACTCAGGCACTTGACGGTTCCCTCTCTACCCAGGCACCTTTCTTTCCCACTTAATTTCTGTGTAAATTTCAAAAGGCATCAAGAAAATCTCCGCACAGCGTGCTGCCAGGCCAGTCAGCGGAAGAGTCCCAGAGTAATCAGTCTGCCGCTTCAAGGGGGCCTCGGAGACCCGCACTCTAAAAGCCAAGATGATTTGGGGGTGTGACCTGGGCTGCTCCCACCCCTTTCTCCTCTCTATGGGAACTCCCCAGTAGTCGCGGCTACTCACCAGACCAGGGAGCACAGAGAGAGGCAGGAGACCAGGGCCAAGGCCCGCCGGTACTTCTTCATCTTCTCCTCCTTCTTCCCCCCGCCAGAAGGCGGCACATCCTCCCGGCAGCCGCCACTGCCGAGGCCAAGATGGAGGAGCCCAAGTATAAGCGCGAGGATGGGACCAAACGTCCTAAGGGCTGAGCGCCTCCTCCGCGGCTCGCGTTCTGGCCTCCCTCTCCCAGGGATCTGCGGCGGCGCGGACACGGGCGTTTCACAGGAGGACTCCAGGGGCCGTCGCTGTTGCTGCGGCCGCCCGCTCGTCCGCGCCCGCCTCCTCCGGCCGCCGCTGCCGCCAGTGCTGCCCCATATCGCCCCCGCCCGCACTGGCTCTCGCCCCGTAGTGCCAGCGACCAACGGCCGCCGCGTATTCGCCTCTGAACAGCCAATCGCCGCACGGCCGCGAACCCTCACACGCCGCTGAGCTGGATGGAGACGCGTCACCCACGTCCCACGGCTCTCCTACCCCCACCAGCCTCCGCGCGAGCCACGCCCCCCTGCTACGTCTCGGGCCGAGAAACCAGAGGGAGGAGGACACAAAGCCCGAGAGTCTAGTTGCCACCTCAACCCCTCCGGGTCACTGGCTCTTGTTCAGGAAGTGGGGAAGAAACCCCGTGACCCTAAGCCATCTTCCTTATAATGGCCCGCCTCCTCGCCCAAACTGCTCGGAGTTCGCGCAAGGCCCCTTGGGAGTTGTAGTTTGCCCTCAGGAATCTTCTGTTCCCTTTCTCTGTCCCCCTCCCCCGCCAAGAATCCACGGTCTCTATGGAGAACCCGAACTAACGAGCTTTGGAATTGTTATACTCAGTGTTCTGGTGGTGAGAACAGTGCATGGGATAGGCTGACCGCGAAGAAAGCAAAAGCTATACTAATAACATTTATAAGACCATTTCCCAGTTTCAAGGGCTGATTGGTAGGCGGAAAGGGGCGTGTCAAGATTTACTCTCACCTGATTGGAGGGAAAAGAAAGCCATTCGCTTCTTCTCCTCCTCCTCAGGAATTTTACATCCCTCCGGATTCCACAGTTGGGGTTGGCTGTTTGAGCTCCGTTGGTCTCCTGGTTCCGAACTTTTGCGTTATGGCTGGAAGAAAAACTGCGGTCCCCACTCGGAAACGAGGCACCCACTGATCGTCCAAGTTATGAGGTTAACCTAAAACGAAGATTTTCATGTACACCGAACGTACTAAAAGTCTGGGGCAAAAACGCAACCACTTCTCAATCTTTAGTAACCAGCAGAATGGTCACCCCAGATTTTTATGCTGCTGAGAACCCTGAAGGGCCCAGAAGTTAGTTTAGACACCCTGTGCCTGAAACTCCAAAATCCTTGACCGCTTCTCAAGTGTCCCTTGCACGTGGCTTTCTGATTTGGAAGGCAGTGACTATAGAGGAAAAGGCACTGGTTTCAGCTCAGGGAGGTAAGACGTTTACCTTCTCTGAGGTAATCCTTCATCTTGACACCTCTGAGAAATTCGCTTTAGACTCTATCACTGGGAAGTAAGTCGCTACCGAGGGATATTTCTTTTATTAGATGAATATAAAGGTATAACTCAACATGTTTCATTTTTTGTCTTAGCTGTCGGGAGACTCTGAATCTAACCTCAAGAAAACAGCAAATATAGGTGGGACTGTAAAATGGTACAACCATTGTGGAAAGCAGTATGGCGATTCCTTCAAAAGTTGGAAATACAAATACCATTTGACCCAGCCATCCCATTACT
>NW_006921762.1:5583935-5599589 GCF_000298275.1 Orycteropus afer afer
AACCTTCCTTCCGAGGAGTGGCTGGTGGGTTTGAACCTCCAGCCTTCTGGTTAGCAGTCAAGTGCCTTAGGCACTATGCTACCAGAGCTCCTGGATGCCAGCTCTAGGGAAAGGCTTTTTCTCTCTGTCAGCTCTGGGGTGAAGTCCTTGTCTGCTTTCAACATCTCTGGGTCCAGCATCCCTTGAAGATCTCTATGTGTCTTGGCATCAGTCTTCCCTTGGGTCTAGGAGGTTCTCAGTGCAGGAACCCCAGGTCCAAAGGACATGCTACACTCCCCACTCTCTTGGTGATACTGAGGTCCCGCGTTCTCTGCTCATTTCCCTCTTTTATTTCTTGTAAGATAAAGTGATACAAGCCACACCCCAAGGAAACTCCCCTTTTATCAGATCAGGGCTGTAACCTAAATTAGGATATTACATCCCACTCCAATCCTGCCTTATTAACATAACCTAATCCTGCCTCGTTTACACATCATCCCCATTGCCAAAGAGTTGATTCCAATTTATAGAGACCTTATAGGACAGAAGGAGAGCTCTGGTGGCATAGTGCCTAAGGCATTTGACTGCTAACCAGAAGGCTGGTGGTTCAAACCCACCAGCTACTCTTTGGAAGGAAGGTTGGCCAATCTACTTCTGTAGTGATACTGCCTTGGAAAACCAAAGAGGGGTCGCTATGAGTCAGATCCGACTTGATGGCAGTGAGTTTTGAGTATAGGACAGAGGAGAACTGCCCCATAGGGTTTCCAAGACTGTAAATCTTTACAGAAGCGGACTGCCAAATCTTTCTCCCATAGAGTGGCTGGTGGGTTCAAACCACTGACCTTTTGGTTGTTGTTGTTATGTGCCGTCGAGTCAAACCCGACTCATAGCGACCCCTCCTTGGGCTTCCGAGGCAGTATCACTACGGAAGCAGGATTGCCCAACCTTCCTTCCGAGGAGTGGCTACCACCAGCCGTCTGGTTAGCAGGCAAGTGTCTTAGCCACTATGCTACCAGACCTTTTGGTTAGCAGCCAAATATTTTAACCACTGAATCACCAAAGCTCCTTCATTAACACATAGAGGTCAGCCTTTGCCTTTAGAAAACATCACAAATGGAGGATAATTACATCAAACTGTATCATGGGAGATGATTATATCGCTACATAACTGCCAAATTATATCATTACATAACTCCCAGACCACCGAAAAGCATGGCATAGACAAATTGACACATATTTTGAGGGGACACAATTCAATCCATAACAGGTGCCGTCGGGTTGATTTTTGATTCACAGTGACCCCATGTGACAGAGTATGAATGCCCTATAGGGTTTTCTAGGCTGTAATCTTTATGGAGCTCTGGTGGCACAGTGTCTGAGGCATTTGACTGCTCACCAGAAGGCTGGCAGTTCAAACCCACAAGCCACTCCTTGGAGGGAAGACTGGGCAATCTACTTCTTTAGAGATACTGCCTTGGAAACCCAAAGAGGGTTTGTGGAGCCGCTGGGTGGGTTCAAACTACCAACCTTTCAGTTCACATCTGAACACTTAACCATTGTGCCATAGGGCTCAACTCACATTTAAATCCTCTCAGTTATCCTGTGTCCAGTTTTTCAACTTCTTTTCTCTTTTTACCAATTTCATTTCATGTCACTAACCTTAAATGTGCTTTCATGTTAAGGTTTAATCTTCAGTCCCTTACGCTTTATTTAGTTACTCATTTTCTCTTGGATATTTAATAACTTCAGTTCTCAATTATACTCTTAGACTGTCAGGTCTCTATCTCAACCTCTCTTCAAGTAGAATATCCATATAACTTGGCTATTCCACTAATATTTCAAATTTTGCCTGCATAAATTAGAACTCATTGTCCCCAAAAATTAGCTTCTGCACCTGACTTTCTATTTGTCTTAACTCTTCCTTTGTTCTAGGCCTTCCTAGTAGAGATAAATGCCACCATATTTAATACTTCAACATATGCCAAAATAATATAAAAAAAAAAAAAGTATAGAAAAAGTAAGACAGACATATAATCTTTAAGACCCAGGCTAAGTAACCATCATTTACCACCTCTTAGCTATATCAAAGAGATTCTTAAATGGTAGTTCTTTCTCTCCCAGGGGACATTTGGCAATGTCTGGAGACATTTTTGGTTGTCACAACTGGGAAAACAGGTGTTACTGGCATCTAGTAGATAGAGGCCAGAGGTGGTGCTAAACACACAGCATCACAAAGCCCCTACTCCCCCAACCACGTCAAAAGCACCAAGGTTCAGAAACCCTGGCAGAATCTCCCAATTCAATAAAAGTGGTAAAGCACTGACCACACACATAGCAAACTTATACCCTGCAAATCCTTGTATTATTCAGGAAGGCACCAAGGATGAAACTGCATGATGAATATAAGTTCTGCTCTGGTAGCATAGTAGTTAAAACACTTGACTGCTAACCAGAAGGCTGGCGGTTCAAACCCACCAGCCACTCCTTGGAAGGAAGGTTGGGCAATCTACTCCCGTAGCAATATTGCCTCAGAAACCAAAGGAGGGGTCACTATGAGTCTATGAGTCGGGTCTGACTGGATGGCAAATAACAACAACAACACACAGAAACTCTAGATAGAGCAAGTGCCTGCCCTGATAAAGATCAGATACTCTGTTTGCTGGTGGTGAAAAAAGAACAAGAAGACCTGAAAGAAAGGGAGCCAACCCCTTCTGACTATGTCCCTTGACATTATATATAAAGCAAATTGAAGGAGTCCCAGAAAAGAAGTGTTTGTCTGATTTAACAACCCTTACCATAGGGTTCCACCATCTGTCTCAGTTTGTGACTTGCATGTTGCTGTGATACCAGAAGCTATGCCACCAGTATTTCAAATACTAGCAGAGTCACACATGGTGGGCAGGTTTCATCCGAGCCTCCAGACTAAAACAGATTAGGAAGAAAGGCCTGGCAATCTACTTCTGAAAATTAGCCAGTGAAAACCTTATGGATCACAACAGAACATTGTCCAACTTCCTTGCTTTGGACATGTCATCAGGAGGGATCAATTACTAAAGAAGGACGTCATGTTTGGTGAAGTAGAGGGCCAGCAAGGGCAAGGGAGACCCTAGGTAAGATGGACTGGTATAGTAGTAACAACAGTGGACTCAAACATGATGTCAGTCACAAGGATGACACAGGACTGGGCAACATTTCATTCTGTTGTATGTACACAAAGTCACCATGAGTTGGAGTTGACTTGACAGAATCTATCTATCTATCATCTATCTATCTACCTACCTAATCTATTTAACTATCATATACCTCACAAATTTAATTTTATGCATTTTGATGACCAAGCTTTAACATGTTTGATTTCATTGCAAAATTATCTGTTCCCTTCAATGTTATATACCAAAAAAAAAAAACCTCACTGCCATCAAGTTGGATCCAACTCATAGCAACCCTTCCTTGGGTTTTCAAGGCAGTTTCACTACAGAAGTAGATTGCCCAACCTTCCTTCTGAGGAGTGGCTGGTGGGTTTGAACCACAGCCTTTGGTGGGTTTGAACCATCAGCCTTCTGGTTAAAAGGCCCTACATCAGATGTAAAGAAGGATGAAAGTGTATTCAACATTTGAAATTTCTGATTACATATACTACAGTATAAACAGCTCTCTCTTATCTGTCCCCACTTCATTTCTTTCTTCTTTGCCCACCTGTAGGTTTGTGCATAGAATAGCATGTACCTGTTTTAGTGTCTAAGGCATTTGACTGCTAACCAGAAGGCTGGCGGTTCAAACTCACCAGCTACTCCTCAGAAGGAAGATTGGGCAATCTACTTCCGTAGTGATACCACCTCGGAAACCCAAGAAGGGGTTGCTATGAGTCGGATCCGACTCCACGACAGTGAATTTGGTTTCTTGTTTTGGTTTTATTTAGGTACTTGCTAGCTGAAGTAAGCCTAAACTGTGCTTAAACTACTACCTTAGTAGAGCATCTTCAGGAAGTAAAGTTAACGTGGAGATAGGAAACTGCTCCTCTAGGACAGTCCGAGTATCATGTCCCTTAACGATGAAAAATCACAAACCACTATGTTGGCTTATTGAGTTCTGTTTATTCTTCATTACAAAAGGTAACATGTCCCTGCTTGAACAGTTTCTCTTAGAAAGATCATGAGGCCGGTCCCCATGAGGCGGAGGTTAAAGATGTCCCAAATGTCCAAACTATCATGCCACTCCATCATTTCAGACATTAACTTCTCCTCCCCTTCCCAGTAATTTCCCCAGTCTTGGGGTTCTGTATTTCGCTGTAACGCCTCACAGAACTCACAGGCACCCAAGGGTTCATCTCACGCAGTAGTGGCGGAGGCTGGCAGGCTGGCGAGTCCCGGGTCCGTGACTAGGTCTGGCGGATCCTCCCAACTCTCGGGGTTTGATGAACCTCGATCAGCAGATCAGATGACAGCTGCTGTCCCAAATCCAGAGGTGAGGTGAGGATGATCCAAGACACAAAGCCGGAGCAAGAGGAGAGAGAATCTTCCCAGGAGATTCGTAGGTATACCCTCAGGGAAGCTAAGGGTGGTGACTTGAATTATACCCTCCAGCAAGGCAGGACTCAAGATACATTCCACCTGTGTTGCCCCAACAGAATTAACCTAAATCCCATCACAGACTGGATTGCCAGTCATTATAGGGAATGACTACTACCAGCTGCCCAGCCAAGTTGATACCTGACCTTAACTACCACACCACCCCAAACAGGCATGGATAATGGGATTTACAAAACATCACAGAATGGAGGACAATGGCTAGAAAGGCCACATCAAGCAATTCACTGCAGTCCCTTTTAAAAAAAAACTACTCAATGATTCCAAATTTAATCTATCACTAGGTAAACATAGGGAGCTCTGGTAGCCTAGTGGCTAAGGCACTTGACTGCTAACCAGAAGGCTGGCGGTTCAAACCCACCAGCCACTCCTCGGAAGGAAGGTTGGGCAATCCTACTTCTGTAGTGATAATTCCTGGAAACCCAAGGAGGGGTCGCTATGAGTCAGGGCTGACTCACGGCACATAACAACAACAACAGGTAAACATATGTCTATTTTTAAGATACATGAGTTTAGTAAGAAGGAAATGATTAGATGTGGGTGATGAAGAGGAAAAAAATCAAAGATGATTCCATTTCTAAGAGAGTGTGTGGTCATTACTTGGATATGAAAGTCAGGAGTCACAGGCATTGCAGAAAAGATTAGTTTGGATTTGGAAGTGACCTAGAATTGAGTTTAAGGTTCTGGTGGAAGTGTCTAGTAAGTATTTACAAATACAAGAGTCCAAATATAAAGAGAAAACTAATAACAGAAGGTAACACGCTAGGGGATCAAATTACTATGGTCTTCAATGTTGTTGTTGTTAGGTACTGTCAACTCTATTTAGATTGAAGGCAAGCCCATGTGACAGGATAGAACTGCCCCACAGGGTTTTCTAGGCTGTAGTGCCTAAGTTGACTGCTAACCAGAAGGCTGGTGGTTGAAACCCACCAGCCACTCCTTGGAAGGAAGGTTGGGCAATCTACTTCTGTAGTGATACTGCCTTGGAAACCCAAGGAGGGGTCGCTATGACTTGGATCGAACTTGATGGCAGTGAGTTTGGGGTTTTTTTTGTTGTTGTTATTAATCTTTACAGGAGCAGATTCCCAGGTCTTTCTTCTGTGGAGCCACTGGGTGAGTTCCAAATGCCAACTTTTTGGTTAGCAGCCACATGCTTAACTGTTGGTTGGGCCACAGGGCTCCTGGGTCCTTAGGTACTTCTTGTATAATGCTGTCAGATGAACTTTCCTAAAACATTACCTTCATCATGTCCTTGCTTTGATGCAAAAGTCTCCAACAGTGCTTAAATATTTCTTGGATAAAATCCTGCCTCCTTGTCCTAACATTTGAAGGCTTCCATAGTTGAACCCAGTAGATTTGTTCAAGCCTCATCCTTCCACTCCTTCATGACTCAGCATTCTCACCAATCACTGCTTGCTATTAATAAAACATCCGTGCTCTGCTCTCATACTCTTTTTATTTAATATTCACGTTATGTTCTATCCAAGCAGCATGTAAGTTCCTTCTGTGAAGAGACTATGGCTTATATTTCTTTAGATTTCCCACAATATCTAACACATGATTTAAAAAAAAAAAAAAAAAAAAAGACATGGACCTAAGGAATAATTTTTACTTGACTTTTTATTTGATTTGTCTAATCACATTGAATTACAATTTTTCCTCTAACTTAAATTCCCAGGAAAAGAAAACTTCTAGGGTGAGAGAGTTTTTTGCAATTGACTAGCCTAGACTCTCTAGCCAACTATCTCTTCTACTATAAATTACCTAATTAGCTTTTAAACATAACATTGTTTGCCTTGTGGGACTAGATTTTCCTGGATTCCAATTATCCCTGAGAAATCTGAAGAAATAACATGTTCAATAAACATTTACCAAGCCTTTTTTTTTGTGAAAGGAGCATAAGGAGCTATCTGCCTCCAGGTAGCATACAGTGCCCAGGCAGAGATTCTTCAATTTTTTTCCAGACCACCTCTTTGGCACTCTGGTGAAGTCCGTGAGCCTTTCTCTGACTATTTTTAAAGGTATAAAATAAAATACATAGATCTCTCTCACACACATACACACAACAACAACAACCATTATACTGAAAACAGTTATCAAAATATTACAAAGCAAATTTGTTATATAGTAACACTCTGGTAGCATAGTGCCTAAGGCACTTGACTGCTAACCAGAAGGCTGGTGGTTCAAACCCACCAGCCACTCCTCAGAAGGAAGCTTGGGCAATCTACTTCTGTAGTGATACTGCCTCAGAAACCCAAGGAGGGGTTGCTATGAGTCAGGTCCTAGTTGACGGCACATAACAACAACATATTTCTTTATTGGAGCTCTGGTGGTATAGTGGTTAAGGCATTTTGGCTGCTAACCAAAAGGCCAGTGCTGTAAACTCACCAGCCACACTGCAGAAGAAAGATGAGGCAGTCAGCTTCTATAAAGATGAACAGCCTTGGAAACCTGATAAAACTCACTGCCGTCGAGTCTCATAGCGACCCCTCCTTGGGTTTCAGAGGCAGTATCACCACGGAAGTAGATTGCCCAACCTTCCTTCTGAGGAGTGGCTGGTGGGTTTGAACCACTGCCTTCTGGTTAGCAGTCAAATGCCTTAGATATTATACCACCAGAGCTCCCTGGAAACCTTATAGGGGTCGCCACTGTGGGTCAGAAGCAACTCAATGGCAGTGAGTTTGGATTTTGGTTTGTGCTTCTTTATTAATGTAGTAAATGACAAGATGGAGCACCAGATGCAGTAACTTCAATAATTTCGAGATATTGATGAGTATAAAAGATATTTCAAATTACCTACAATACACATAACATGCTTTAAAAAAAAAAATCCTGATTTCTATCCATGACAAAATTATAGGCACTGCTAGTAGTACTGTGGTTTGTGGCTTCCATTTATAATAAAAGAAAATACTAAATTTTGGTAAGATGTTAGAGAAAATAAAGATATAATTCTTTTCCCATCCAGGTTCATGGACCTGGATTATGTACATAAATCCCTGGAAAGAGGCTCTGCACTAGGGCAATGTTTTTTAAGCTGTGGATCACAGTTCATTAGAGAGTCGAGAAATCAGATTTGAGGAGTCCAGGAGCACTTTTCAAGAAGTATTTGGAAATAATTTAGAAAATAGTGTGTGTCTCAGTTAAAGGAAGTATTGGGGGGGTTACTCTTGTTACATGATGTGTGTGTATGTGTGTGTGTGTGTGCATATTGTTATATAGGTAGAGCTATCAAGTCAATTCCCACTCATAGTAACCCTGTAGTACAGAACAGAACTGCCCCATAGGGTTTCCAAGGCTGTAATCTTTACAGAAGCAGATTGCCAGGTGTTAGGGATTGAATTGTGTCCCCCCAAAACATGTGTTGTGAACTCTAATCTCAGTGCTTGTAGTCATAATCCTATTTGGGAATAGGTAGTTTTTATTATGTTAATGAGACTGGATTAGTGTAGGGTGTGTTTTAAATCAATCTTCTTTGAGAAATAAAAGAGCAGATTAACCAAGCAAGCCAAAGAAGCAAAAATAGGGAAGAGAGATACCAAATCTGCCCAGGCACAGAAGTTCAAAGAGACCTGCAGAGCCAACACAGAGAGAAAGGCTTCCCCTAGAACTGGCACCCAGAATTTGCAATTCTAGCCCCCAAACTGTGAGAAAATAAATTTCTGATTGTTAAAGCTATCAACTTATGGCATTTCTGTTATAGCAGCACTACATAACTAAGACAGGAGCTCTAGTGGCCTAGTGCCTAAGGTATTTGCTAACCAGGAAGCTGGAGGTTCAAACTCACCAGCTACTCCTCAGAAGGAAGATTGGGCAATCGACTTTCATAGTGATAAGCTCTGTTGCATAGTGCCTAAGGCACTTGACTGCTAACCAGAAGGCTGGCGGTTCAAACCCACCAGCCGCTCCTGGGAGGGAAAATGAGGCAATCTACTTCCATAGTGATACTGCCTCGGAAACCCAAGGAGGACTCGCTATGAGTCGGTCCGACTCAATGGCACATAACAACAACAAGTGATACTACCTAGGAAACCCAAGGAGGGGTCGTTGAGTCGGATCTGACCTGATGGCAGTGAGTTTGGTTTTTGGTTTAGATAACTAAGACAGGTCTTCCACAGAAAGGCTGGTGGGTTCGAACTGCTAACCTTTTGATTAGCAACTAAATAATTATAGCCCTACCAGGGTTACTAAAAAAAAAGAAAAGAAAAAACCGCTGTCGAGTCAATTCATAGCGACCCCTCCTTGGACTTCCGAAGTGGTATCTCTACGGAAGTATATTGCCTAGTCTTCCTTCTGAGGAGTGGCTGGTGGGTTGAAACCACCAGCCTTCTGGTTAGCAGTCAAATGCCTTAGGCACTATGCCACTGGAGTTGCAATATAAAATATATGTTTTAATGTGGGTTTCAGTCAAAATAATATGAAAGCCACTGCATTAGAGGAAATGAGATACATAAAATCCATGGGACAAATGCCATAGATAATATAAACAGTGGGTGTGACAAAACTTTAGAGGGAAAAAATTGTGAGGAAATTATCAAAGAAGACTTAAAGGAGAAGACAGATTTGAGGTAGGCCTTGAAAAATGAGTAGTATTTTCACAAATAGAAATGTGAGGAAAAGGTATTTCATGCATAGGGATCCACAGAATCTAGTTCAAAACGGTTCTTGACAATCCTTATCATATGTTTCCCAATTTTGGTTTGCCCTACACTAATTCAGTATTCTATGCTGTGATGGGAAGCTGTAGTCAAATAAAACAAGCATATATCTACTGAGCACTTACATAAAATATTTCACCTTAGGTCACGTGAAGATTTTTTAAAGTAAGCATTAGAGATGCTATCTTCTGTGAAGCAAGGCATTTGAGAACATTAAAATAACAGTAACTCAAAAAAATTCACTGCCATTGAGTTGACTCACAATGATCCCTCCTTGAGTTTGTAGGTGGTATCTCTTCGGAAGTAGATTGCCCAATCTTCCTTCCAAGGAGTGGCTGGTGGGTTTCAACTGCCAGCCTTCTGGTTAGCACTCAAATTCTTTAGGCACTATGCCACTAGAGCTCCCAAAATAACAATATATAGTGTAAATACAAAGTAACCAAAAGTGAACTCAAGATAATTTTTTAAAAAAAGACTTGAGGTCTTTAAGGGTAAGGATGATATATTCATTGAACTTATAAAATTGTCTTTACTCACAAAACCCCATAAAACAACGGAAAAAGGATTCAAAAAACAACACCTTAAGAAGCAAGGATGAGAAGATCAGATCAGGGGATCATAAAAAAACTTTCAAGCTGGAAAGGAGGTAGACAGGATATGACTTTCTAAGGTGACCATATGCTAGTTGGCCAAGGACAGTCTTGGTTTACTCCTGTTTTCCTGGCACAATTAAGAATTCCCAATTTTACGGTCAACTGTGTGCTGGGATGAATAACAAATAATACAGTCATTCTCAACATAGCAGAAATGACAAAACCAAACCCTAATTTGGCAATGGAAAGTGCCAAGCATTGACCCAACTTGCAACATAGAATCCCCCAAAATTTGGGAAATGGCAGCAGCAACTACCCCTGGAATTGAGGGTGAGGAGGGATACGCATGTAGGATAGGTATGTATGGTGTTGGGGCAGGGTGTTGAAATTCAAGAAATATGTACCCTCCCCTACTCTGGGAGCTCTGGTAGTGTAGTGCCTAGGGTATTTGACTGCTAACCAGAAGGCTGGTGGTTCGAACCCACCAGCCACTCCTCAGAAGGAAGACTGGGCAATCTACTTCCATAGAGATACCGCCTTGAAAACCCAGGGAGGGGTCGCTATGAGTTGGAACTGACTCAAATGCAGTGTGCTTGGTTTTTTTGTTTTGGCCCCTACTCTACTGCGGTGTAGTAAATTACTTAGTGTGGTTTGTCTACCCTTAAGTCTTTGTAAACTCCAAGGTGGGATTTTCTATGAGCAACTGAGGAGCTCCTGATTGCTGAAGGTGTCCACCTGGAGTATTTCTGTTGGGAGTGGCACAAAACAATGTTCTGGGAGGTGCCCACTCTCTCTCAGGTGCTTAGAGTTCTGATGCTATGATTGGCTAGTTTGACCACCCTGTCGGCCTCAAAAAGAGGCCTCCTGGAGGCAGAGCTCGCTCTGACTGCTGGTTGAGGAAGACGTGCTGCTGAAAGAGACACACACCCTGGAAAGAGAAACGTGCTGCTGGGAAAGAGGTGCAAGAGACACGATCGCTGAGTGAGACACCAAGGGACCAGCACTGCTGGGAAAGAGACTGTGAGAGACTGTTGGCTGAGGGCGGTGGGCTGGGAGAGAGTCTGAGCGTTTTTCCTGAGCTTGAATTGTAACCTGGTGCTTCCCTAATAAACCCCATAATCTGTGAGTTCTGTGTGGCCACTGCAGCGAATTATCGAACCCAGGAGAAAGGTGGTGGTGCTTTGGGAGGAACGGTTGGAGAAAGGGCTGGAGGGAGGCAGCATGTCTGGCCTTCTAGGAATAGGCCTTGGGTTACTGCTGGTAATCCTGTCTTCCTCTTGTGGGATTAGAGGAGGTCAGAACATGGGGCCTCCTCGCCGTTTTTGCATCTACACAGCTAGGTGACTGCCTACCCCTCCTCACCCCCCTTCACCACCAGCAAAATACCACTATGATGGGGAGATAAAAGAAAAGCCTGGACTTGGAAACACGAAACATAGTTTAAAGCAGAAGTACCCTCAAAAAAAAAAAAAAAAAAAAGAATTTTTCTGTTGGGGAAATTTGAATAAGAACTAGACATTAGATGATAATATGAAATTATTGCTATTTTTTCTTAAGTATAATGCCATTGTAGTTGTACAGGAAAATGTTCCTCATTTTGAGGAGACGTATGCTGAATTATTTAACAATGAAATGTCATGATGACTTAACCATACGTTCAGTTTCAGAGAGAAAGAGAAGAAAGAGGAAAGGAAAGAACACACGTGACCAACTGTTAACAATGTTGAATCTAGAGGGTAGGTAAACAGATGTCCATTGTACCATTCTTTCAACCTTTGTGTATGTTCTTAAGTTTTACAATAACAACTTGGGGGTAAGAAATGAATGAACACATACTGGGTGCTAAGGCTGCAGCGATCTCCCCAGCATGGACAGCCAGGCTCTTACTACAGGTAGGAGATTGGAAGAGTCTCTTCTAGGGAATCTGATTATCCCTAGAAGAAAGACCTAAAAGATACTTATATTTGAATCTTCCCAAACAGTAGTTCCCAATTTACAAAGTCAAATACCTCGGTTTTGTTGTTGTTGTTTGTTTGTTTTGTTTTGTCTTCATTTGGCAGTGAGTTTTTATCAGTATCTTTATAAATCTAACCTTTATTTATCTTTGGGAATTGGCATGGGAATAATAACATCAACCAATTATGAGCTGCAAAACTGTATATAGTACATACTAGTAATGATAAGATGTACAAAAAAAAAAAAAAGGATTATCATAAGTGGGGTTCATCATAAGTGCAGTTCATCTTAAGTGTGATTGGTGGTAAGTGTGGTTTGCTGTAAATCAGGGACTACCAGTTCTCAAGGAATCCAATCAGCTTTTTAATGCTCTACTCTTCAAAAAAGGAGCTCTGGTGGTTCAGTGCCTAAGGCATTTGACTGCTAACCAGAAGGTCAATGGTTCAAACCTGCCAGCCACTCCATGGAAAAAAGATGAGGCAATCTACTTCAGTAAAGATTTGCTGCCTTGAAAACCCAAAGGGAGCTGCTATGAGTTGGAATTGACTCAATGGCAGTGGGTTTAGTTTTGGTTACCCCTTCTTGGGTTTCCTTGGCAGTATCTCTACAGAAGTAGATTGCCCAGTCTTCCTTCTGAGGAGTGGCTGGTGGATTTGAACCACCAACCTTCTGGTCAGCAGTCAAATGCCTTAGGCACTATGCCACCAGAGCTCTAAAAAGGAGGAGAAAACTGAATACCAGATAGAAGGACACAAAGGATTATAGGTCCCTAATGGGAGGTATGGGAGCTCTGGTAGCATAGTACCTAAAGCACTTGACTGCTAACCAGAAGGCTGGTGGTTCAAACCTACCAGCCACTCCTCAGAAGGAAGATGGGGCAATCTACTTCCACAGTGATACTGCCTTGGAAACCCAAGGAGGGGTTGCTATGAGTCCAGTCCGACTCAACGCAACATAACAACAACAGTAACAATGGGAGGTATTGGTCAGGGAAAAGGAAAAAAGAGCAAAAATCTCAGCATCCATAGCAAAAAACCAGTTAACAATGCCTAAAATTTGAAAAACAAAAGCAAAGAATAACAATACATTGTATTTAGGACCTGGAGTAAATATAACAATAATTGGATATAAGAAGTGAAAGTAGTTGCTTTTTGAACAGAGGGAAATAGGAGGGCTGGTAATAGGGAACTAAGGAGCTCTGGTGGCACAGTGCCTAAGGCTTTTGACTGCTAACCAGAAGATTGATGGTTCAAAGCCACCAGCCACTCTTTAGAAAGAAGATAGGACAACTTACTTCTGTAAAGATTTACCACCTTGGAAACCCAGTGGGAGTCGCTATGAGTGGGAATTGACATGATGACAGTGGGTTTGGTGAGGAATAGGGAACTGTGGTTGTTTATAACAAATTTTGTTAGGACTATTTGATTCTTACGTGGGTATTAAAATGTTTTAAAAAGATGTTATAATTATGATGTTTGTGATTTGTGGCAAAATAAGTTTCAATATGTTACTGTTTTAATATTTTTTTCCTTTTTCATTTGTCTATACCGCTATAATGAACATACAGAGCAAAGTAAACTGCTATGATGTATAGATTTTGCAATTGTTCCACAGAGTAGCTAGACCTCAAAATCTTTAGAGAAGGCAAAGAAAGACAATATAAATCTTTTTTTTAAAAAAAAAAAAGAAGAAGAAGAAGAAGTGGAGAGGTGGGGCAAATAAAGAACATTGTCCTAAGGATTCTTTTTCTGGTTTAAAATTTTAAGAGTATTACTAGAACTCTCTCAGTAGTACCTACTTTCAGAACCATGTATATAACATTTAAAATGTAATTTTTTTCCCTGTCTGAAATTCTCTCCTTTCCTCTGTTACTATATAGCTATCTCTTTTAAAACTATCATCATCCTGTATAAAGTGAAGCAATTACCTGGATAATTGAGGAAAACTTCCTGCCTCAGATAGTCAGTCATTTATCCTGGTATGAGGCCTCAACTGTGAAGATCATTATGTGGATCAAATAATTTGTCCTCTTCATTTTGCACAGGAATGTAATGTGCTATTAAAGTGTGTCAGTCTGTAAATCTATAAAGGATCTGTGTGAGATGATATTCAAAGTAAAATGATATTGCAGAGCCTTTGCAGTTTCCTTTCACTATGCAACTTGTGTTTGTTGTTGTTGTTGTTTGCCGTCCAGTCAGCCCCGACTCTGTTTGCCGTCCAGTCGGCCCCGACTCATAGTGACCCCTCCTTGGGTTTCCGAGGCAGTATCACTACGGAAGTAGGATTGCCCAACCTTCCTTCCGAGGAGTGGCTGGTGGGTTTGAACCGCCAGCCTTCTGGTGAGCAGTCAAGTGCCTTAGGCACTATGCTACCAGAGCTCCTAACTTGTGTTTAGTTACACTTAAATGACTCAAACAATGTAACAGAACTCATTGGGAAAGCCTCTTTCATATGAGAGCATTAAACATTAAGCATTTCAAGTCACCAAATAATTAATGAAGAGTAACAACATTGCTTCTAGGAAAGGCTAGTAACTGTTTAGAATCAAACATTCTTATGAAAACTTTGTATAGGCCAGCTCAAAAGCCAATTTCTCCATAAAGTCTTTCCCTCTTGCAGAGTTCTTGGCGTTCTTTCCAGTTTTTGAAGTTCATAGCATGGGTTATCACATTTGAATTTGAAGTTAGTGAGCCCTTCACTGGAAAAATAGGAATTGTATCTGTAAAAATGGTGGTACAGGGGCATATGACTTCCTTGACTAACCTCAGAGGGGAATCATTATCAGAATCAACAGCCCAAGGCTGATTCCTATGAAGCAGAGGTCAGACATACCTCCTCTCTTCAATCTTTTTTTTACCAATTCTGACACCAGCCATCCCCTCCCATGGCACTCTTGACTTCCCATTTAGGTTCAATAATTTGTTGCATTGGCCACATGGAACTCACAGACAATACTCATGATCAAGTGGTTTACTAGGTAAGTAAAAGGTTACAATTCAGAATTAGGAATGACTCAGGATATATTTTTTTGGTCAGTACAGCTTCTCCACTGTGCCTGTACACAGATCTCTCCCTGGCCCTCAACCTGTTGGCCCTTCAGGACTCTTGGGCCAGCCCAGTCTCTCCTCTGCTCAGGCAAGTGTTAAGAAGCTCTTTAGTTCTGCCAATAAGTGCCCAGAGGCACCCCACTCCACCAGTGAGCCTCCTGACCAAAGGCACTCAGCTCTTACACTCTATGGGTTGACAAGTACCCAAACCTGCTGCCCTAAGACCAAACCAAACTTACTGCCATTGAGTCCATTCTGACTCATAGCAACCCCCCTTGGGTTTCCAAGGCTGTAAATCTTTATGGAAATAGATTGCCCCATCTTCCTTCTGTGGAGCAGCTGGCGGGTTTGAACTGCTAACCTCCTGGTTAGCAGCCAAATGCCTTATCCACTATGCTACCAGCTTTCTTGCTGTGTGGGCCTGGATCTCCTGGTTCTTCTGCTGCTGGTTCTTTGCTGAGTTTGCTGCTGCTTCTCACCATCTTGGCTATCTCTGGTGTTGCAGCTTTTTGTCTCCTGGGCCTAGGAGATTCTCAGTGCAGGAACTCCTGATCCATAGGATGCACTCTTCTCCTGTCTCTCCTTCTTGGTGTTAGTGAGGTCCCGCTCTTTCTGCCTCTGGGATGGTATATTTTAAGACTAGTGGAATGGCAGGAGCTCTGGTAGCATAGTGGCTGAAGCACTTGACTGCTAACCAGAAGGCTGGCGGTTCAAACCCACCAGCCACTCCTCGGAAGGAAGTTTGGGCAATCCTACTTCTGTAGTGATACTGCCTCGGAAACCCAAGGAGGGGTCGCTATGAGTCGGGGCCGACTCGACGGCACATAACAAC
>NW_006921762.1:5599689-5602421 GCF_000298275.1 Orycteropus afer afer
GTAGTGATACTGCCTCGGAAACCCAAGGAGGGGTCGCTATGAGTCGGGGCCGACTCGACGGCACATAACAACAACTACAACAGTGGAATGGCAAAATTTACCAATCCCCTCATGGTTCCATATACTTCATTGGGATGGCCCAACCTCACAGGGCACAGGATGCCATGCACCTTCTTTGCATTATTAGCCAGCTATCCAATCCCCTTGGTGGGCCACAAGCACCTTATTTGCATAGTCCCACTTAGTCATTCAGTGGGAGTTACAAGACTATTGTAAGAAAGGCCAGATGAAAGCAACCCATCATACCACGGTATTTCATTTCATTTCTGCATCCACATAGCACTCAGCATTATCCCTGGCACAAAGCAGCCATTTAGGCAGGCTTAGCTGTAAGGATGATAATGGTGATGATGATGATTCATAAAGGGGAATATTAAATGTCTTCAGCACTTCTTAGGTGCTATCCTTGAAGTTAGAGCTTTTACATGCATTCTTTCATTTAAAATTAAAAAACAAAACAAAACAAGTAAGCCACATACTCCTCATTTTAAAGATAATGAAACTGAAATTTAGCAAGTGTTTTGCCCAAGTTCATAAAGATGGTAAGAAGAAGGTTCAAACCAATGTCTTTCTGATGCCAAAAGTTAGTGCTTTCTTTATTAAGCAACAGGCCTAGGATGAGAGACTCATAGCTAATCTTACTTGTAAGGGGGAACATTAAAGTCTTACCTTTTAGAAAATTTGTCCTTTTATTAGGACTTTGGTCAGTTGCTATTCTACTAAATCAGCATTTTCTGAATTTGTCTTGTTTTAAAATTCCTTGTAAAAGTATAGTGCCCTAAGTCTACAGGAGGAATGGACTTTAGAAATGCCCTTGAATCTGTACTTTATAAAAACCAGGTGCCATTGAGTCAATTCAGACTCATGGTGACCTCATGTGTGTCAGAGTAGAACAGTACTCCATAGGGTTTTCAACAGCTGGTTTAATTGAAGCAGATCACCAGCCCTTTCTTCTGAGGTGCTTCTGGGTGTACTCTCACCTCCAGCCTTTCAGGTAGCAGCCAAGCAGGTTAACCATTTGTACCATCCAGGGACTCACTGTTGGGTAAGCTTGGAAACAGTGTCCTAAAGTATTTTCCCCCAGGCTCTTTAAGCCATTATTTTTGTAAAACATCCTCATTGTTCTGTATTAAAAGTGTGGTTGCAGAAAAACTTGGGAAACATTATTTCTATGTAGCATAGTGCCTAAGGCACTTGACTGCTAACCAGAAGGCTGGTGGTTCAAACCCACCAGTCACTCCTTGGAAGGAAGGTTGGGCAATCTACTTCCTTAGTGATAACCACCTTGGAAACTCAACGAGGGGTCGCTATGAGTTGGGGGCCAACTCGACGGCACATAACAAGAACAACATTTCATTTAATGTTTGAGTGTGTCACCACTCGATTGACAGTTCACATTCTCTGTTTAGAATGACAAAGTGAAATATATCAGGTATATCATTCTACTACAATCCCCTCTCTGCAACATGCAAACTCTCTGAGGCCAATCTCATTTTTCATCTCATATATTCTTCTCACAGATGGAAAACAGATGCATAATAGGTGTAAAACACATATGTATTGAGTTGGAATGAATCATATTGTGAATTATTTACAAAGCAGAAAGCTAATGATAAATATGTTGATACAGCCTTCTTCTTAAGTTACTATTTGGAGATCATTCTGCTATCTTCTGCCTAGCAATAGGCAACTACTATCACACACTGTAGGAGCTCTGGTAGCATAGTGCCTAAGGCACTTGCCTGCTAACCAGAAGGCTGGCAGTTCAAACCCACCAGCCACTCCTCAGAAGGAAGGTCGGGTGATCTACTTCTGTAGTGATACTGCCTTGATGACAAATAACAACAACAACATCACACACTGTGGTAGAGTAGTGCCTAAGGCATTTGACTGCTAACCAGAAGACTGGAGGTTCAAACCTACCAGCTACTCCTTGGAAAGAAGATTGGGCAGTCTTCTTCTGTTAGAGATACCGCCTTGGAAACCCAAGGAGGGGTTGCTATAAGTTGAGATCGACTCAGTGGCACTGGGTTGGTTTTGGTTTTATTGTTCATAATTTCCTGCTTTGCAAAGATGCACAGTAGTTGTCAGAAAAGGCTTTTCCATCAATCCTCTCTCCCTTACATACTTGCATTCCTTCTTTCCCTACTCTTTTTCCAAGCTCCCTCTGTCAATTTTGTTTTGTCCTTCTGTACCCAAGTAATGGCTTTAAAGCTGTATGTATAATTTATAATATATAGCCTAGAATGTAAATTTAAGTGAGGCAGGGACAAGCTCAGCAGAGTTTTCTGGTCTTGGTCAGAATGTTAATGAAATCTGACTCATAGCGACCCTTCTTTGGGTTTCCAAGGTGGTATCTCCATGGAAATAGATTGCCCAGTCTTCCTTCCGAGGAGTGGCTGGTGTGTTTGAACCACCAGCCTTCTGGTTAGCAGTCAAATGCCTTAGGCACTACACCACTCCTTGGGTTTCCAAGGCAGTATCTCTGTGAAAGTATATTGCCCAGTCTTCCTTCTGAGGAGTGGCTGGTGGGTTTGAACTGCCAGTCTTCTGATAAGCAGTCATATGCCTTAGGCACTACACCACAAGTGCTCCCAAATTCACTGCCATTGAGTAGATGCATAGTCATAGCGACCTCCTTTGGATTTCCAAGGCAGTAAATCTTTATGGAA
>NW_006921762.1:5602521-5613037 GCF_000298275.1 Orycteropus afer afer
GAGGAGTGGCTGGTGTGTTTGAACCACCAGCCTTCTGGTTAGCAGTCAAATGCCTTAGGCACTACACCACAAGAGCTCCCAATGAAATAAGTAGCAGGACATAAAATGAACTATTTCAGTGATGAATGTGAGGCCTTTCTTTCTCTAGTGGAAATACAACTTGGAGCAAATACTTCATATCACAGAACCAAGAGTCCTTTCTCTACCAACTGAGAACAAGTCCGGGCCTGACAATCTGTAGCTCAGCTAGCCTTTGCAGCAATAATTGGGCCCAGCTGACTTAACTGCAAGAAAAAGAGTGACAATGACTGTTTGCAGTGCAATGGATTTCTCTTTTTATGTGGCCTTTCTGGCCCTGGGATTGTACTTCTGATAAGGCCACAATCTTGCAAAGGGATTGGACAGTTTACTATGCCTATAAGGTGCATAAAATTCTTATGAGTATTGGTCAATTACTATGCCAATAGGTGACAGTTGCCTACTGAGGGGATTGGTCAGTTCATGGTCTTGTTAGGAAGAGTAGGCTTACAAAGGGGCTAATCTCATGGAGGTTGAGGGAACCTCACTACCATCAAGAAGAGCCAGGAGCAGGGTGCATCTTTTGGACCCATGGTCCCTGCACTGAGAACCTCCTAGACCCAAGTGACAGAAAGAGTGGTAACCCTGGAAATGGCACAAAATGGCACAGGATGGCCATAGCAGTACAAGTGGTGAACCAGGAGAGTGGATCAAGGACAGCTGTGGTGGGCTACCTAGTCAATGGAGTTGGCTGCAGTGGGTTTGCCAACCAATGGAGCAAGAGAGCTAAGCACCTTTAGGCAGGAGGCTTGCTGGCAGAGTAGGGTATCTCCTAGCACTCGTTGACTGATATAAAGAGTTGTAACACTAACCAAAGCAGGGCAGAGGTTGAGAGGAGGCTAGCCTGGCCAAGAGTGAAGCCTGGCAGCAGAGGCCAGACCAAGAGCAAGGCCCACCTGCGAGCACAGCTGAGAGAAAGCTGAGAGCTATCTTGATTGATAAATTATATCCTGCCTCTTGAGTTATTCCTGTTACCTTCTTGTTGATCATGATCCTGAGTTGTAGCCTGTTACTTCCCTAATAAACCACATAATAATCAGTATGGCCTGGGTGGCCTTTGCAATGAATTATTGAACCCAGGAGAGAAGTAGAGAGTTGCATGAGAAGGATGGCTGGTGTCACAACTGGTAAAAGTTGGAGAGTGGAGGTGTATCTGATCTCCATATCATAGGAGTAAGCCTTGGGCTAATGATGGTTTTTTTTTTGTTTTTTTTTTATCCTCCCTCTTGAATTTAGAAGGGTTCTCTGCTACTACATTACACTGTAACATTATATTTTCCAAAAATGGTCACAGCAGTATTTCAATTCCCAATGCTCTTCAGAACTCTTGACACTCCTCTCCCATAAGAACTGGGCAGGACTTTGTGACTGCCTCAAAGAATAGAAAGTGGTGGAAGTGATGCTCTGTGACTAAAGCTAAGTCATATAAGGGCATATAACTTCTGCATGGGTCTCTTCTGGACACTCATATGCATACTCACTCTTAGAAGCCAACCACCATAGTAAAAGAAAGTCCAGGCTACATGAAGAGGTCACACGTAGATACTTTGGCCAAAAGCCCCAGCTTGGATTCCAGCCAAGAGCTAGCATCATCTGCTTGCTTGATGTGTGAGTGAACGGAGCCTTCACATAATTCCAGCCTCTAACTGTCAAGTCACCTCAAGCCTTGTAATCTTCAGCTGAGGTCCCAGACTTTACAGAGCAAAGACAAACTGTTCTCGATGATCCTGGTGTTATACATGATCCACAGAATTCACGCACATAATATGTGGTTTTTCACATCACTAAGTTTTAGTATATTTTATTACACAGAAGATAATTGGAACAATGGCTAATTTGATGAAAGGAACTCAGACATAACAGAACATAAAGCCGGTAGCATAGTGGCTAAGGCACTTGACTGCTAACCAGAAGGCTGGCGGTTCAAACCCACCAGCCACTCCTTGGAAAGAAGATGGGGCAATCTACTTCCGTAGTGATACTGCCTCGGAAACCCAAGGAGGGGTCGCTGTGAGTCAGGTCCAACTTGACGGCATATTACAACAACAACAATATATTGATCAAGTTAGTAATCATGGAAATTGCCCTCACATTTCTGTGAGGAAAATTAAAATAATGATCTAATGATCTGCTATAAGCATGGACTAGGAAGGAGAATCCTGTGTTCTCCACACATTTGTGAACAAAAGGGCAATAGGAAACTGGTCCCACATACAGTCTTTTAATCCACTGCTTGGTTTACTTCCCTCTATCAGAAGGATTCTGCACTTCTCTTTTCTGAGAAACTCCTCCTCCTCCTCCTCCTCCAGGAAGCCTTCCCTGACTGCTCAACCCATAGAGACATCTTCCTTAAAATCATAGCATAATTGCCAACATCACTTACTTGATATGTAATCTTATATTGCTTCATTGCATTTTATGTATTTTTTTAATGTCTCTATCATTATATAAGTATTGCTGGTTGCTTAGATGTTAAGCCCTCAGCTGCTAACCAAAACGTTAGTGACTCAAACCCACCAGTTTAGAAAGAAAAAAGATGTGGCAGCCAGCTCTGTAAAGATTTATAGCCTTGGAAATCCTATGGGAAATTTCTACTCTGTCCTATAGGGTCATTATGAGTCAGAATCGACTTGCCAGCAGCAGGTTTGAGTTTGGTTCTATCATTATATGACCTTTTACATGCTTATACCTTATTGTCCTAACTAGATTATAAGCAGCTTCAGTACAGAGCCCAGGTTTAAATCTTTCTGTTTGCTACAGTATCCAATACATGTGCATTGTTGTTAGATGCCATCAAGTGAATTTTGACTCACACGGACCCTATGTGCCAGAGTAGAATTGCCCCATAGGGTTTTCTTCGCTGTAATCCTTATGGTCTGCCTCCTACAGAGTCACTGGGTGGGTTTAAACTGTCAAACATTTGGTGAGTAGCCAAGCACTTAATCCACCACCAAGGCTCCATAAGACATATGTAGTAGGTACTAAATTATTGTTAGTTTAAGAAAGGAAACTTTCTTATTAGTTTAAGAAAGGGAAAGGTAGGAAGGAAGGAAGAAAAAAAAAAGATTGGTTTTCTTTCTAATACATTCAATGTTTATTTCAATGTTCTTTCATCTCAGAAACCACATGAGTTATTATCATAAGTTTGGGATATGTGTGAGGATGAATATATATGAATAGCTGTAGGATTCTACTGGAAAAGTATCACAAGGTCTACAAATATTCCATTATCACAAACATGCCTCTATTATAGAAATAAAATTAGGTATTCAAAATTGCTTTATCATGTTCACATCTTATTTACAGAGTATATTATTACTACACTGTAAGAGTGTGTGCAGGGTTAGAAACTACAAGTACTTGGGGGTTTTGTTTGATGTGACAGAGGCTGCAGTGTATGTGCAGACTACAGGGTGAGGCAAGGACTGTTCCAAACTGTTCTTGTAACATGAAGTTAGAACTTTCAGGAAAAGTTTAGAGAGGGGATTGGAGAAGAGTATGAACTCTTTGGTTGTTTTGGTCAAGAGAATATAGAAGGCATCAAAAGTAGGAGGGCGTATGAGGTTAAAAGCAATTTAGTAGGCATTTTGGGGGTAGAATGTGTGTGTATGTATATATAAAAGTTTCTTGTTGTTGTTGTTATATGCCGTCGAGTCGGCCCCGACTCATAGCGACCCCTCCTTGTGTTTCCGAGGCAGTATCATTACGGAAGTAGGATTGCCCAACCTTCCTTCTGAGGAGTGGCTGGTGGGTTTAAACCGCCAGCCTTCTGGTTAGCAGTCAAGTGCCTTAGGCACTATGTTACCAGAGCTCCTATATAAAAGTTTAGGTTTTTTAAAAATATTAAATTGTAGTTAGAGGTCTTGGTGAGTTTTCAGCATCTGTAAGACTGACAGTTGCAGGATGAAAGCCAAAGTGGAGACAGAGATAATTAGCATATATGAAAGGCCTAGTGAAAATGGGCTTCTATGAGATACACAATCATTACTAGATGGTGGAATCTTATTTTCACCTCTTCTCTCTAATTATTCTCTCTGTATTCATCACCTTTTCCCTCACACTCTCAGTCATGCTGACTGCCTTCAGCTTCTCCACCAAGAAACACAAACACACACACACACACCCCACCTTTTCAAAGCTGGCTAAATTTTATCAAGAGCTTCATATTCTATTCAGTGCAGGTTTCATTATGGAGATTAACTCTTGCCTGACAAAGACATTTTGTTGTTGTTATGTGCCATCGAGTCAGATCAGACTCATACCAACCCCTCCTTGGGTTTCTGAGGCAGTATCACTACAGAAATAGATTGCCCCATCTTCTTTCCAAGGAGTGGCTGTGGGTTTGAACCGCCAGCCTTCTAGTTAGCAGTCAAGTGCCTTAGGCACTATGCTACCAGAGCTCCCGACAAAGACGTAGGGAAATGTTAACTACTGAAGGAGAAGTTCTCAGGATAAATGCTATAGGTATTCAGAGGAAAAAGGGTAGGATAGGGCAAGCTAAGCAAGGAAGGTGAAGGAAGACATAGGTCATGGACTAAGCCTTAAAGACAGGTGTATTATGTGGCAGAGGGAGTGTGTGAGCTTGTGTGTGTGTGTGTGTGTGTGTGTGATGTTTAAGATGCAGGATGGCACTTCCTAGATAATGGGAAGGGTATGCAAACCAAAGCATAGAGTCATAACACTTTTATTAACGGGGGAGGGGGGAAGAAGTTCAGTTTACCTCAAAAGAGGGCTGTGCTCATATCAGGGGGTTGTAGGAGGCAAGGCTGCAAAGGCAGTTTGGGGCAAATTACAGGTCTTCTCACTTGCACTGTTCTCCTCCTTGTCCAAGGATCCCGAGGCTGATTTATTTCTATTTCCTCTTGGAGAGTAGACAATGCAGAGTCTCATCCTAAATCTTGCAAAATGTACCTAGTGAAACTCTCACCTCTTGAAGCCCAACAGATGGTTACTGTGCAGGAGAAGAGCTAATTTGCCTGACAGATGAATAATTTATTCCCAGAGTTGGAATTAGTCATCAGAGGGGGAAAAAAGTCATTGTCGGGGAATGGATTCCAATTCATAGTAACCCTATAGAACAGAGTAGAAGTGCCCCCATTGACTTTCCAAGGGTGAAGTCTATATGGGAGTAGACACACATCTCCACATCTTTCTCCTATGAAGCATCTGGTGGGTTTGAACTGCTAAGCTTTCAGTTAGCAGCTGTACACTTAACTGTTGTGCCACCAGGGCTCCTTAGTGTTCAAAGAACCAGGAAATCCAGACAAGCTTTCCTCTGAGGTCATCAGAACACTTTGATATTATTTCTTTAATGGTAACAATTTTTCCTAACATTAAAAAACTGTACAGGTAACAGGAGAGAGGGAAGGAAGAAGATGACTAAGGGACAGAGAGAGAAAAAAAAGTAGAGAGATGGAGGAACTGGAGGAAAGGGCAAGAGGGAGTGAAAGAGAAATGTGGTAAGTTCTCTGCCTCTGTGTTCATCATTGCAACGTTTCTCTGTCCTCCTGTATGTTCCAAGAAAAACAATCTTTGAAGGGTTGACCTCTTATAGAAGGAAACCTAATGAGCACTGAAAAAGATACTCCACCTTTTTCCCTTTTTGTTGCTTTTATGGACAGCAATGTATATGCAGTATTCAATGTGGCTTTTTGTTTTTTTAAAAGAAAACCGAAAAACAAATCCACCACTATTTAGTTGATTCCAACTCATAGCAACCGTATAGGACAGAGTAAAACTGCCCCACAGGGTTTCCAAGGCTATAAATCTTTATGGAAACAGACTGCCTTATTTTCCTCCTGCAAAGTGGATAGTGGGTTGAAATCGCCAGACTTTTGGTTAGCAGTTGAATGCCACCAGAGCTCCTTTTCTAAAGGAAAAAAAAAAAAAAACCTACTGCCATCCAGTCAATTCTGACTTATACTGATCCCCACTGGGTTTCCTAGGCTGTAAATCTTTACGGAAGTAGATTGCCCCATCTTCCTTCCATGGAGTTGCTGGCGGGTTTGAATTGCCAACCTTCTGGTTAGCAGTCAAATGCCTTAAGCACTTCACCACCAGAGCTCCTTTTTTGGAAATAAAAGAAGAATTTAAATATTGAAAGAAAAAAAGTAAAAGATCGAAGCTAAATAGTGATAGGTGCAATGGGATAAAAATAATGCTTAGTAAGAATTTTGGCCTAATCCCAGCCCTTCCTGTTGTACTAGCTTCTTGTTGTTACATGCCGTCAGGTCGGCCCCAACTCATAGTGACCCCTCCTTGGGTTTCCGAGGTGGTATCACTACAGAAGTAGATTGCTCAACCTTCCTTCCAAGGAGTGTGGCTCATGGGTTTGAACCACCAGCCTTCTGATTAGCTGTTAAGTGCTTTAGGCACTATGCTACCAGAGCTCCTATTTGCTTAAGAAGCTGAAAATGCATGTTTGGGAAGTGGTCCATAGGCTCTTCCTTTTGCAACAAAAATAGCTAGGGAGAGCCTGGCTAGAGAGAAATAGCTGTCTTCCTTAGCATATCTGCTTTGTTCTTAGTATATTTGTTTGAAAATCCACATACTACCAGGAGTGTATGAGGACAAACATCCCATACAATCATGCTGCTGAGGACTACAGTCTTATAAATAATATGCCAGATAAGATTAGGCAATTACACTCTTGTAAACTGTCATTTATCAGAAGAGACTGTCAGGCAGGAACATAAGCCGGAAAGAATTACATGAACTGGTCAAGCAAGGGAGTAGCTGACCACACCCTATACTAAACCCCAGTACATGACCTTGGCTTATGAAGACCCTCAACTATTTCCTGCCCACTATGTTAATGACGTGCTTTAGCTCTACTTCCTGCCTCCATGCTAATAAGGTGCATTAACCTTATTGGTTCCTGTAGCACATACCCTGCTCTCAAGCTGGTCCTCTAAGAACCAGGAAGAAAATCACTATTAAAAAAAACCTTTTTTTACCCTTTCTTCTTCTCTGGCCCCTCTCAGGAACCCGTGAACCTCGCCCAGGCCCCTCGCAGGGACCTGTAAACCTCTCCCGGAAGCACAGAATAAAAACTTCTCTTTAACCCCACTTTTGTGTGTCCTCTTCTCCTTACTGCGACCTTACGGAGACCACAGGAGTCAAAAAGTGATGCACTTTAAAGATAGTGATTCTCAGAAAGGGAATACACAAAACTGAAATTCACTTTATAATTAGGGTGATATGTAAAGGGATGATTGATTTTTATTCAATAATTTTATACTTCTATTTTAATTTTTAAAATAATTTTGTATCTCTATTTTAATTTTTAAAATAATAATTTTGTACCTCTATTTTAATTTTAGGGTAAAATGCCAGAATATCTCCATCCCTAAGAGAACCTTTGCATTTGTTTAAAGGACTTTTCATGTGAAGTTAGCAAACAGAGTACTGATTAAGACAGGCTGTGCAGAAGAAGCACTTATCTTTAGGTCCCACATGGAGGCATGATCCTCTGATATCAGCAGTGTGATACCTCCTCTAAGACACAGCTGTCTTCTAGCACATGTTACATGGGACGTTTTGTGATTAATTAAAATTCAGTAAGTGGAGTATCCTACACCTGTATACTCTGTAGTTCAAACTTGCCAAGTTTCACCTTTCATACCTGTTTGCAACAGAGTTGTTATGGATTGAATTGTGACCTCCCCCAGCCCCAAAACACAAAACCCCTACACCTGTGGATGCAATCCTATTTGGAAACAGTTTTCTTTGTTATGTCAATGAGGCCATATCAGTGTAGGATTGTGTCCTAAACCCAATCACTTCTGAGTGACATAGAGTAGGACAAACCTTAGGGAGCAGTGAGTTTGTTATTGGTGGAGAAATAACTCAGAAAAGGAAGGTGAGAATGGTTGTACAACCAGAAGAATGTAATCAATGTCATTGAACTGTACATGTAGAAACTCTAATTAGTGTATGTTTTGTTGTGTATATTCTCCACAACAAAAATAATTTAAAAAAAACTAAAATTAAAAGAGCCTTCTAGGAAGAGTGGTATTGGAAGACTGGTATTCCAGTGGGACTGAAAGAATAAATACATAGAATTTCAACAGGCAGAGAAAGTGAAGACTTTCTTGATAGAGGAAACAAGTGTGAGTGCTTAAGTACTGCCAAACTAGAGAACAGAGTAGCACACCAGCCCCACTCTCCCAAATACATCAAAACAAAATAAAGGAGAAAAAAAAAAAAAGCTCTGAGAGAAACACATCAACATACAGTCACCAATTAAATATAAATGCAAGCCAGATATCAGGCATATTTGGAGAATATCACTACCACGCTTTAGTAAAGGTGCGTGGCAGAGTATATGGAGACAGATCCACAGAAATCCAGAGAAGGAATAAGGTCTGAATTAGCTGATAGTTGGAGGAAGGGAAAGAAAGAAGGAAATTTAAGAGACATTACTGAGAAGGAATAATTAATATCTGGCTACTCTTTAAGACTATGTCTAGGTTCTGGTAAGATGGCAGAATAGACAGAAAAACTGCACAGACCCTCTTCAACAAACAAAAGGGGAACCAATTAACACAGATACGAAAGATAATCCTGGACCCCTGAACCTTGAAGAGAAGGATATAGAAGTGGACTAAACTCCAACTAGCAGAAGACTTTGCATGAAAATACAAAAAAAGGAGATATATGGAGCAGCAGTCCGGCAGCGATCCTGACTGCGCAGACAGCTTGGATATTGCCAAGTGGTGGTAGGACCTAAGAATTAACCTAAAATCAGCCCTGCTAGCCAAGGACTACTCTGGTGGCTGGGGAATAAAAGGCGAAGCAGCAGCAAAGAGGAAGGCAGGCTGAGCTGTGAACTTTTGCCTGTCCTGAGGTTGCTGCCATTTTGAATGTTTACAAGCAGCTTGACCATTTTGGATATTTAAAGTGACAGTATTCTCCCAGATTCCAGGGACTTAAAAACAGTCTCCCCTTGCTAGGAACCGCAAAGACTTCTCAGAATCTCATACTACTGAAACGGTGAGTGCTTGAACAATTTCTCTTAGAAAGATCAGCATGAGGCCAGTCCCCATGAGGTGGAGGTTAAAGATGTCCCAAATGTCCAAACTACCGTACCACTCCATCATTTCAGACATTAACTCCTCCTCCTCCTCCCAGTAATTTCCCCAGTCTTAGGGTTCTGTATTTCACTGTAACACCTCACAGAACTCACAGACACCCAAGGGTTCGTCTCACGTAGTAGTAGTAGAGGCTGGCAGGCTGGCAGGCTGGCGAGTCCCTGGTCCGTGAGTAGGTCTGGAGGATCCTCCCAACTCTCGGGGTTTGATGAACCTCGATCAGCAGATCAGATGACAGCTGCTGTCCCAAATCCAGGGGTGAGGTGAGCATGATCCAAGACACAAAGCCAGAGCAAGAGGAAAGTGAATCTTCCTGGAGATTTCCTAGGTATACTCTCAGGGAAGCTAAGGGTGGTGATTTGGATTATACCCTCGAGCAAGGCAGGACTCCATTCCACCTGTGTTGCCCCAACAGAAATAACCTAAATCCCATCACAGACTCCATTGCCAGTCATTATAGGGAATGACTAATACCAGCTGCCCAGCCAAGTTGATACCTGACCTTAACTACCACACCACCCCAAACAGGTATGGATAATGGGATTTACAAAACATCCCAGAATGGAGGACAATGGCTAGAAGGGCCACATCAAGCAATTCATTGCAGTGAGATATTCCCCTTGTTACTCATATATCTCAAACCCTCTTGGTGAATGGAGGAGGGGAGGCTATCCTTCACTTCCATCTACCTTCTAGGCTGACAGGAATTCCATCCCAGTGCCTGTGCTCCAAGACAGCCTGGGTGTCCAACCAATTCATACTTGCCCGAACCCATACTGTCCAGATTTTTCTTTTTTTTCCTTTTCCTTTTTTTTTTTTCATTTTATTTTGTCTGTTTTAAAACCACTACTATTATTATTACTTTTGTCCTTCTTATTATCATATTTTATTCTTCCCTTCTCAGGTGAAAAAAGTTTTCAGCTTTTTTTCTTTGCCCTGTTCCTGGTTCCAATTTTTTTTTTTCCTTTTTTTTCCTTTCTTGTGGGTAACCCTGTTCCTTGTTTTTCTTTTTGCATTTTTCCCATTTTTTCTTCATTATTCTCCTTCTTTACTTTTTCCTTTTATTGCCTTCTCCCCAGATATTGTGGTGTTTTTGTTATGGTTTGTTTTTGTGTTTTTCCCTTTTCTCTTTTATGGTTACTGTTCCTGTATGAGTACATGGTGTGCTTTTTATCCATTTGCCTTTAAGTTTTTGATGGTTATTCAATTGTTATTTTTGTTTAACTGAGTGGGAAACAACAACAGTCCCTATAAGACACAACTACACCCACACCACCTGCAGCTTCACTTACTGAGTGAGAGTCACCACCTCCTTTTCCACCAACAGGCCTATGATAAACAACCAC
>NW_006921762.1:5629932-5652646 GCF_000298275.1 Orycteropus afer afer
AAAAAAAAAAAAAAAGTTGGAAATGGATCGTGATGATGGTTGCATAACATGTGAATATAATTAATGTCATTGAAATTGAACATGTAAAAAATGTTGACATGCCAATATTTTATTATCTATATACTTACTACAATAAATAATAATAATATGATAGAGACAGAGATAAGCAAGTCCATTTGAGAGAAGATTGCTACCATATGAAGATCACCAAGGAACCAAGGATTACAGGTTACTAGAAGCTGAAATAGACAAAAGAAGGACCTCCTCCTATAGCCACACTCTGAATTCAGATTTATATCCTCCTGAATTGTAAGAAAAGAATATTCTGCTTTTTAAGCTACCTACTTGTGGCACTGCTGTTACAGCAACACTAGGAAACTAAAACAATGGTGAACTTTCTGACTTCTGGCAAGATGGCAGAATAGGCAGACAAGTTACACAGACCCTCTGCAACAAAGAAACAAGAAAGCAATTGAACCAGATACAGAGGATAATCCTGGAACCCCTTCAAAAGGAAGGATAAAGAATTGGATTAAATACTGACTAGTAGAATAAATTAATGAAAACAGTGAATAAGGAGATAAAGGAAGTGTGGACTGTCAACTTACCTGATGGTGTGGCCATTTTGAATATTTGCAGGGGGTATTCTAATCCAGGGAGCAACCTGATAATCATCTCTGTTTGTCCAGGACTGCCTGAGCAACCACACTGGTGGATGACCAACCAGAAAGCAACCATACCCACATGACTCAACCACATCTGCACTTCCTGCAGCCCCACCCACTGGGCAAGGACTACCACCTGTTTCTGCACCATCTGATCTGGCCAATACCAGCCCAACCTGCCCTCAACTGCTGTACATGAACAGCTAACAGAGATCTGTGCACACATTTTTGTCCTCTGTAACACCTGTAACAGGAGATAGATAGTGAGTGCCTAAATGCTGCCAAACTAGAGAATAGAGTAGCACACCAGCCCCATTCTTTCAGACATATCAAAACAAAATAAAACCTGAGAGTATCACACCAACATAAAATCACCAATTAAATATAAATACAAAAGCATCACAATGTTGTGGAGACAACTGACAATCCAGTACATACAAAGAAGCAAGATAAAGTAGTACAAACCACGGGGCCAGAATGCAAACCCAGGAAACCTCCCTGAGAAAGAAGTGTCATTGGAACTGCCTAACAAGGAATTCAAAAGAATTATACTTAGATGCCATCAACGGATTGAGAAACAGATGAAAAAAAAAAAAAAAAAAAAAAAAAAAAAAAAAAAAAAAAAAAAAAAAAAAAAAAAAAAAAAAAAAAGAATCAAGGAAAACACAGACAAAACTCCAGAGGAATTTAGGAAAACAACAAGAACAAACTGACAAAATAAATGAAAAATTAGAAATTTTAGCAAATAAAAATCCAGAAGATTAATACTAAGATTTCAGAAATAGGTATCATATTGAAAGGGCAAAGGAGTAGAATGGAATCAATGTAAGACAGTATTACTGAGATTGAAGACAAATCTCTCAATACCATTTTGTTAAGGAGCAAATCAGAAAAATATAATTACAAAAAAATAAAGACACTCTAAGATTTATGCAGGACATAATTAAGAGGAATAACTTATGTGTAATTGGACTTCCAGAACAGGAAAAGACAAATAAAACTACAAAGAAAATTGTCAAAGATTGCTGGAAGATAACTTCCCTAATATGATGAAAGATGAGAAGATAATGCACTCAAGAAGTTCGATGCACCCCAAACAGGATAGACCCCAAAAGAAAATCACCAAGATAAATTATAATAAAGCTTTCCAAAATCAAAAACAAAGAAAGAGTCCTGAAAGCAGCATGGGAAAAATGAAAAGTTACCAGATTGCATTAACATTCTTTAAGGTCATGGATAAATCAAGTACTAGTTTTTTATGGAATGTTTGCAGCTGTTTCTTCCCAGTTAGAGTCATGCCCTTCAGCAGATGAAGGTCCCAAAAACTTTACTCCTTCCATGTCATTAAGGAAGACTCTACCTTTTCAGCAACATAAATGGAAATTTTACATGTGGACCTCACCAGATGGCATACACAGGAATCACACAGACCACATCAGTGGAAAGAGGTGATGGAGAAGCTCAATATCATCCATCAAAACAAGGCAGGGGCTGACTGTGGAACAGACCATCAATTGCTCATATGCAAGTTCAAGTTGAAGCTGAAGAAAATTAAAACAAGTCCACAAGAGCCAAAATACGACCTTGCTTGTATCCACCTGAATTTAGAGACCATATGAAAAATAGATTAGACACATTGATCACCAATGACCGAAGACCAGAGTGTGATATCAAGAACATCATACAGGAAGAAAGCAAAAGGTCATTCAAAAGACAGGAAAGGAAAAAAATACCAAAATGGATGCAGAAGAGACACTGAAACTTACTCTTGAATGGAGAGTAGCTAAAGCAAATGGAAGAAATTATTAAATAAAAGAGCAGAAGAAAAGATTTCAGACGGAAGCTTGAGAAGACAAAGTAAGGTATTATAATGAAATGTGCAAAAACCTGGAGATAGAAAACCAAAAGGGAAGAACACATTCAGCATTTCTCAAGCTGAAAGAACTTAAGGAAAAATTCAAGTCTCGAGTTGCAATATCAAAGGATTCTATGGGCAAAATATTGAATGATGCAGCAAGCATTGATAGAAGATGTAAGGAATACAGAGTCGCTGTACCAAAAAGAATTGGTTGACACTGAACCACTTTAAGAGGTAGCATATGATCAAGAACCAATGGTATTGAAGGAAGAATCCAAGCTACACTGAAGGAATTGGCAAAAAACAAGGCTCCAGGAATTGATGGAATACTCATTGAGATGTTTCAACAAATGGATACTACACTGGAGGCACTTACTGATTTATGTCAAGAAATTTGAAAGACAGCTACCTGGCCAGTCAACTGGAAGAGACAGATATTTGTGCCCATTCCAAAGAAAGGTGATCCAACAAAATGTGGAAATTATTGAACAATATCACTTATATCACAAGCAAGTAAAATTTTGCTGAAGATAATTCAAAAACAGTTGCAGCAGTATATCAACAGGAAATTTCCAGAAATACAAGCTGGATTCAGAAGAGGGTGTGTGTGGTAGTTTGGTTTGTGTGTCAACTTGGCTGGGCCTGGTTGAGTGGCTGGGCAGCTGGTGGTAGTTAATCCCCATGAGGAGACTGGCAATCATAGTGGGATCTACCACAAGCGGCTGAGTTAGCTGCCTTTGGGTATATGGTCTGCTTCCTGTATATAAGGAGAAGCCTTTGGGTATGGTCTCTAGCCTTTGGCACACTTGGACCCTGCATGTAGCCGTGTCGTTGCTCAGCAGCCTGCTATGCTCTGCCGACCTTGAGACTTACAAAGGACTTAAGTTGATGGCCTGCCATGTGGTTTGGTAACATCCAGACTGTGCCTTTTTATTTGTCAACCTTGGGGCTTCTCAGCCTCAGCAGCTAGCAGCTGTCTGAGTGAAGAAATACCTCTAGCTCCAGTGGGCCCCAAGCAGGAGGCAGAGCTGGACCCCAAGGTTGAGGGGCTTTCATCCAGCCCCTAGAGCTTGGCACTTAAAGCCTCCAAATTGTAAGAATAAACTCCTATTTGTTAAGGCCATCCCATTTGTGGTATATTCCTGTTAGAGGGGCACTAGGTAACCAGAACAGTGTGGAATGAGGGAAATTATTGCTGATGTCAGATGGATCTTGGCTGAAAGAAAGGAATACCAGAATGATTTTTACCTGTGTTTTGTTGACTATGCAAAGGCATTTGGCTGTGTTGATCATAAGAAATTATGGCTAACACTGAGAAGAATGGGAATTTCCACTTAATTGTGCTCATGGAGAATTTGTACACAGACCAAGAGGCAGTCCTTTGAGCAGAACATGAGGATATTGCATGGTTGAAAATCAGGAAGGGTGTGCACCAATGTTGTATCCTTTCACTATATGTATCCAACCTGTATACTAAGGGAATAATCCAAAAAGCGGAACTATATGAAGAAGAAGGCAACATCAGGATTGGAGTAAGAGTCATTAACAACCTATGGTATGCAGATGACACAACCTTGCTTGCTGAAAGTAAAGAGGGCTTGACACACTTACTGATGAAAATCAAAGACTATAGTCTTCAGTACAGATTACACCTCAATATAAAGAAAGCAAAAATCCTCACAAATGGACCAGTAGACAACATTACAATAAATGGAGGAAAAGATTGAAGTTGACAGGGATTTCATTTTCCTTGGATGCACAATCAACATAAATGGAAGCAGCAGTCAAGAAATCAGACATCATATTGCACTGGGAAAATCTACTGCAAGGGACCTCTTTAAAGTGTTAAAGAGTAAAGATGTCACTTTGAAGACTAAGGCGTGCCTGCCCCAAGCCATGGTATTTTCAGTCACCCACAGTGAAAGGAGGACAATGCATAAAGAAGAGCTGATGCCTTTGAATCATGGTGTTGGTGAAGAAGACTGAAAATACTATGGACTTTTCGAAGAACAAACAAATCTGTCCTGCAAGAAAGTGCAGCTGGAATACACCTTAGAAGTGAGAATGGAAAGTAAGAATTTTTCTTACCTACTTTGATCATGTTGTCAGAAGGGACTAGTCCCTGAAAAAAAAAAAATCATGCTTAGTGAAGTCAGCAAAAAAGGGAGAGTGTAGAAAAGCATATAGCAAAGTACCCAGCACAAAGCAATCACTCAGTGAATATTAGTTGAATCTGAATCAGTGGGGTGGAAGAGAACATCAAATAAAAAAGCATCCACTTAGACTAACTTCAGTTCTAGAAGCAGTTTTGCTAGTTGAGGAACATGTTTGGTGTATTATAACTTAAATCTGGAGATTAATTGTAAAGTTCCCCTTTGTGGGTTTTTCTCAACACTGAATCTTTTCAGCATCCCTACACTAAGATTATGCACAATAAGTTAGACATAAATATTTTTTAAGTCTATGTTTATTTCCTCCTACTAGTTGTCATTGAGTTAATTCTGACTCATGGAGATCCCATGTGTTTCAGAGAAAAACTGTACACAGAAAATTGCCTTCTGTATGTAAACTCAATGACCTTTGGAAAGGAGATCACCAGGCCTTTCTTCTGAGGTACCTCTGGATGGAATCAAACTGCCAGCCTTTTGATTAGTAGCCAAGTGCTTAACTGTCTGCTGTCCAGGGACTCCTACTTCCTTCTGTGTATACATATTTCCAAGATCATTGCCTGTAATGATAATTACTATACTCTGCTTTACTTCTAATCATTCAATAATAACTTTAGCAAATTCCTTTTGTTCATGAGGAAGAAAGTATCTTTAAGCTATGTGAAATATGGCAATACCTTTAAAATATTTAAAGCTGAGAGATGCAAATTAAACATATGATGTCTGTATTCTAGAGTATTAGATGTCTCTATTCTCCCTCAGGGTTAAAGAGGAGGCAAGTCTTCACTTTAAATCAATCACAAAGATGAAATGATAGCTCTAAGGCTTGTGTCAGCAAACCAGGTGGAGCTGAAGTTTCCTATTTCTTGGCTCACTCATTATGACTCTACAGGTGGGGCTCTCTGCGATCACTGTGAATAATCCAGCTAAGGACAGGCCTCTAGCAAGCAGAGTCTTGCTGGCCCAAGATAAATTTGTCAGGAACATTTTCCTATTACTTTATGTAGAGAAGAGAGAAGCCTACTCTCGAGGAGATACCCAGAGTGAGACCGTAGTTACCTAATGCAATTTGTTTACAAAGAATAAAATCTGAGAACAGTGATAATTATAACTGAAAACAACTCCATTTTTAACAATAGCTAGGGTAATTTACCCTTGGGGTTGGTAAAAGAATTTGTATCAATTATCAGTTCTGCCTCATGGAGACTGTCAGTTTTCTCATACCTCTGTGCCTCACCTTGTCATCTGTAAAACAGGTTACTGCATTTGTGTAGTAGATTTTTATTATTTTTTCTAACCATAACCCCTTATTTCTTCTGGAAGTAGCATTCTCCCAGGGCAATTGAACTCCCCTACTTTGCACCTGGCCCCAAGTGGTCTGAATGGCACTGGATCTCAACTTTCTGGTCAGTAATTTGCCACATGTGTGGGCACATGATAAAGGTTGGGACATTCTGAGAATTTCCCTGGGATTTCCAAACTGAAGTTGGGGGAAAGTACCTCTTTTTCTTTCTGGTAGGGAGAGAAGGAATGGGGGTTAAACCTAGAATTATTTTCATGAAATAAATACTTAATAAAAGGTACGGTATTCTAGGCAGAAGCAGTGAAATATGCTATAGGGTTCTGAGAGAAATCGACTTTAGTTGTAATGAAGGCTAGTGAGCCAATGGGTCCCAGACTTAGGGGAATGGTGAGCCAATGAAAGCACATTATCTTCCTCCTCCTCCTCTGCCCTCTTCACAGGGATTGCCAGAGAAAAGCAGCCTCCTTCACTTCCCTTCCCTTTCTCCAAATATCCTCTTTTTGGACTGGAAGACTGGAAGTGAGCTTTCAATAATGATAACTGGTTAAGGAGAAAAGATAGTGTCTTAGGCTGGGTTCTCTAGAGAATTAAAACCAGGGCAGTTTATATATATATATATATATATAGAGAGAGAGAGAGAGAGAGAGAGAGAGAGAGGTTTATCTCAAGGAAGTGGCTCATGAGTTTGTAGAGGCTGGCAAGACACTACGGGTCAAATATGAGTCAGGAGGCTTCTCCTGACTCACATAGCTGGAGGGGTTGACAAATCCAAGATTGGCAGGTAATATGACAGGCCACAGGTCAAGTTCCAAGAACTGGAGGTCAGATGATGATGACTTAGACATAGGATCCCGAGTAAGCAGAAAAGCCACCAAGCTTTGCCAGGACATCCATATATATTGGATGCAGGCTGTACCCCTGAGTAAACTCCCCTTACAACTGATTGGCTGATCACATCAGATCCCATCATGGAGGTGATTACATTATATCGCAAAATGGAGGATAACTACACCATTACACAACTGCCAAACCACTGAGGATCATGGCCTAGTACAGTTGACATATAACTTTAACCATCACAGATGGTGTTTACATTTTAAAATCTCATTATTTCATTTGATCCTCTCTAGCACCCAGTGAGGTAAGTATATTAGACATAATCCCATTTAATAAACAAATCTAAAGTTTAACAAGGTCAAGCAAATTCCTCAACATTTTTCTAATCAGTAGGAGATAAAAAATGGTTGGCAGTCAAGTGTGCAGATGCATATACAATCACATGAAATTCCCACTATCGTAGATTTTTAGGGCATTTCTCTAAATAAAATAAGTGTGTGGTGGCATAGTGGATAAGCTATTTGGCTGCCAACCAGAAGGTCAGTGGTTGAAACCCACCAGCCACGCCGCAATCTCCTTCCATAAAGATTTACAGCCTCAGAAACCCATTTGGGGTCGCTATGAGTCAGAACTGGCTCGATAGCAGTGAGATGACAATAGTTATGTGTTTTCCCTTTACAAGTAATGTAAAGATACTTTCATATATATTATCCATGCCAATATAGGAACAAATCCACCAGACTCCATGCCACCAACTCTACTGGCAAACATTCTAGTAAGTACACATGCTTCTGTGATGTATTCATTCCCTGTTGCTGTAACTAATTACTACATGTTTGGTGGCTTAAAACAACAAAAATTTTTCTTACAATCTTAGAGTCAGAAGTACCTATATCCTTAGCCAGGCACATAATACAAAGTCATAAATGCTGAATGAATGAATGACTTTGGGCACTTTATGTTGATTTCTGTTTTCCACAGATTCACTAGTCAACTCCCTAAGTGACTTCCAAACTTGGGTTCTTATAATTGCTTATAGTCCTGAAGCCCAAATGTAAGATTACTATAGCACAATAAAGCCACAGAGCATGGAGGGTAATGGATGAAGAAGACAAACACTATAGAAACTGGCATACTCTTAGATTGCTATGTATTTTCTGCCTTAGAAGAGTTAGGCACTTTTGGTTGATATATCACTTCTTACTTCACCTGATAGTAGGAAAACTACATCTTCAGGACTGTGTTAGGACCTATCTGTACTTAATATTTAGAATGTTAGTGCTAGAAAGAAGGCTTGGCACCCTGCCAAGACAGGAAATTCAAATTCCATGAAAATGCACAAAGGTATATTGAGTTGAAATTTATAGTCTTTTTTTTTTTTTTTTAAATAAGAGGAATTTCCCCAAGGAGAAAGAAGAACCAGGGAAACAATTTATTTGCTCAACAAGTAAGTTTAAAGAAGCTATCCATTCCCTGGGTTCTGTCCTCCAGAGGTGAGAATCACTGCTTGGGAGGCAAGGGAAATTCCAAGGAGATGGCAGATTAAGGCCCACATTCTGCTGTTAACACCCGGTGGTTAGCAGGATGGGTTAACAGCCTCTTCTCTTTGGGTTTATCATTTCTGCAGTGAAGGACTGCCCTAGAAAGAACATTCTTAAAGCTCTACCAGTTTGTTTATTATCAAAAGTGACCTGCTTTGTCCTCCCACCTCAACAGAGAAATGGCTTCAAACTTGTGCTGAGCCCAAACCTGCTTTACGAGTGATCCCAGCCTGGCTGAGAAGCCTAGCTCAAACCTGAGACCACTTGTTTATTCTGCAAACCAAGCCAAGCCAAGCCAGGTGTCCAAAGTCCTGCCTCAGCAGAACATTAAACTCTGTTAAACTCTTTGTGAGAGTTCCTGGGAGTAAATACAATTTATCTGTGTCTATTTCTTCATTGGGCTGCTTTACGTTCTTTATATAGCTATCTTTCCCAGTGCCTCAGCTCGATCTAGTGATATCTAATATAATAATAACCTAGTTTAAAAACAGTCTTTTAGATCCTGGATAGAGAGGGAGAACAATGTGGAATAAAACTCAAAATCATTTGGAAAAAAAAAAAAGGACCAGGTTTGCTGGTCTTATAGAGCCTGGTGGAACCACTGAGACTATGGCCCCTAGTTGCCCTTCAGGTCTGGAATTGAACCCACACCTGTGGCTTCCAGCCAAACAGAGGACAGGCATATGAGTTGAGCATTTGCCTGGGGTAGATACACTCCTTGGAGAGAACACTCATGGGAGAAAGAAGGGCTGTGTATGCACAAGGAGACAGCTCAGGGGGCAGAAGTGCAGGGAGGGATGGACACAGGGAAGAGGTAACTATGGGGAACAAGTGGGAGGGGAGTTATTGCATTGTGGTAAATTGCAGTCAATGTCATGACACAAAGTGTATGTGAACTGCTGTATGGAAAGTGAATTTGCTCTGTAGACTTTCACCTAAATCACAATTAAAAAAACAAAACAAACAAATAAAAAAGAAAAAACAGTCTTTTGCTGATGTCCTTGAAGTGTCTTTTTACTTCAAGCTCTCAAATGGGTTGTTGTTTGTTGTTATGTGCCGTTGAGTTGGACCCGACTCGTAGCAACCCCTCCTTGGGTTGCCGAGGCAGTATCACTATGGAAGTAGATTGCCCAACCTTCACAGGGCCAAGAAATACATAATGAGATTACCAGGATAGACTTAAGGCTGGCTATGATGATAATTCATTGTCATTCATTCCTTGATTCATCAATCACATTTTGTGTACTGTCTATACAATAGTGCTTCTATAACAGAAGTACCACAAATGGATGGCTTTAAAAAACAGAAATTTATTATTTCATAGTTTAGGATGCTAAAAGTCCAAATTCAGGGCACCATCTTTAAGAGGCTTTTTCTCTCTGATGGCTCTAGGTGAAGGTCTTTCTCTCCTTTCAACATTTGTGGGCTTGACATCCCTTGGAGGTCTCAAAGTGTCATGGCATCAATCTTCCCCTGGGTCTAGGAGATTCCCAGTGCAGGGACCCTGGCTCCAAAGGATGAGCTACACTTAAAAAAAAAAAAAAATTATTGTGATTTGAGTGAAAGTTTACAGAGAAAATTCACTTTCCATACAGCAGTTCATATACACTTTGTCTCATGACATTGATTGCAATTTCCCACAATGCAACAGCTCTCTTCACACTTCCTCCCCATAGTTACCTCTTCCCTGTGTCCTTCCCTCCCATGCACTCCTGCCCCTCGAGGTGTCTCCCTGTGCATACCAGCCCTTCTATTTTCCCATGAGTTATCTCTCCAAGGAGTGGATCTACCTATTGTAAGTGTTCAGCTCATATGCCTGTCTTTTGTTTGGCTGGAAACCACAGGAGTGGGTTCAATTCCAGATCTGAAGGGCAGCTAGGGACCATAGTCTTAGGGGTTCCATCAAGCTCTGTCAGACCAGCAAATTTGGTCCTTTTATTTATTTATTTATGATTTTGAGTTCCACAATGTTCTACTCTATCCAGGATCTCCTACATAGATCCCCCTCCGAGTGGTTGACTGTGGTAACCGGGCACCATCTAGTTCTTCTGGTCTCGAAGTCTTATCGGCTGAGGATTGCATGGTGTACTAGTTGCTTGGACTAATTGTTTCCATGTGTCTTTGCTTTTCTTCATTTCTCTCGCTCTGGACAAGGAGCAACCCATCATTGCATCTACATGGACACTTGCAAGGTTTTAAGATCCCAGTTGCTGCTTGCCAAAGTAGGATGTAGAATAATGTTTTTTTGTAGTATGTTATGCCAATTGAGCTTGATGTCACCTGCAACCATGGTCATGGAATGGGCTCCACTCTTGTCTCTTCTTTCTTGGTGGCAGTAGTTCCTTCTGGTCTCTGCTCCCTTGTTTAATCTTTTTTGTATCTCAAAAGAGATTGACTCAAGATCCAATCTAATTCTTCAGATTATATCCAGCCTCATCAACAGAACTGCCACTAATCCCAATTCATTAACATCTTAATTCAAACCCAAACTCACTGACATCATGTTGATTCCAACTCATAGTGACTACCATTGGATTTCCAAGGCTGTACATCTTTACAGAAGCAGACTGCCTCATTCTTATTTTGTGGAGCAGCTAGTGGGTTTGAACCACCAAACTCTTGGTTAGCAATCAAATGCTTTAATCACTACACAACCAGAGCTCCTCATTAACATCATAGAGGTTAGGGTTTACAACACATAAGGTAATTACATTAGATCACAAAATGGAGGATAATTACATAATAATGATAATTACATAATTACAGCCAAGTTGACACATATTTTTGGGGGACACAATTTAATCCATAACAGCTACATACTAGCAGCTACTGCATTCCAGGCACTGTGCTAGACACTGGGGATAGAGAGAAGAAAGGTGTGGTACCTGCCTTCAACTTGTGCACAGCCCAATGAGAGGCTGCCTGACACAGTAGTGAAGATCACAGACTAGTCAGACAGACCTGTGTTCTAATCCTGACCCTGCCACTTATTTACTGCATAAAGGTAGGCAAATTGTTTAGCCTGTCTAATCTTCACTTGCTTGCTGAAAATGAAGAAGACTTGAAGTACTTATTGATGAATATCAAAAGCTCTAGCCTTCAGTATAGATTACACCTTAACATCAAGAAGAAAATAAAAATCCTCACAACTGGACCAAAAAGCAATATCATGATAAATGGACAAATGATTGAAGTTGTCAAGGATTTCATTGAACTTGGATCCACAATCAATGCACAAGGAAGCAGCTGTCAAGAACTCAGATGACAAATTGCACTAGGCAAATCTGCTGCAAAAGATCTCTAAAGTGCTAAGGAACAAAGATGTCACTTTAAAGACCGAGGTGCGACTGTCCCAAGCTATGGTATTTTCAGTAGCCTCATATACATGTGAAAGCTGGACAAGGAATAAGGAAGACCACAGAAGAGTTGATGCCTTTGAATTGAGGTGTTGGTGAAGAATATTGAGTATACCATGGACTGCCAGAAGAATGAACAAATTTGTGTTAGAAGAATTATAGGTGGAATGCTCCTTAGAAGAGAGAATGGCCAAACTTCATCTCTCATACTTTGGTCATGTTGTCAGAAGGGACCAGCTCCTGGAGAAGGATATCGTATTTGCAAGGTACAGGGTCAGTGGAAAAGGGGAAGCCCCTCAATGAGATGGACTGACACAGTGGCTGCAACAGTGGGCTCAAGCACAGCAGCCATTGGGAGGATGATGCAGGAACAGGTAGTGTTTCATTCTGTTGAACATAGGATTGCTGTGAGGAGGGACTGACTCGACCGCACCAGCAACAATCTTCACTTTCCAAATGTATAAAATGGGAATAATAGTCTTACTTCACATGGTGTTGTTAGTTAACAGCATAAAGTACATTACCCGGAACGTGGTAATCTCTCAATTATTGATATCTGTTAGCGTCACTATCATCCTACGTAGAATTATAATATCAAATGTGAAGTATGAGGATGCAGGGCATGAGAATGAGGGGTGAGGAGAAAGAAGACTTTTAGGAGAATTTATTCCAAGCTGAGCCCAGTAGGATTAACTAACTGGAAGTTAGGTATGGGAAGGGCATCCCAGGAAGAGAGAATAATAGCATGTACAAAAGCCCAGAGGCAAGAAAAGGGAGGCAATTTTAGGAAACTGAGGAGCTCTGGTAGTGTAGTGCCTAAGGCATTTGACTGCTAACCCGAAGACTGGCGCTTCAAACCCACCAGCTACCCTTCAGAAGGAATATGGGGCAATATATTTCTATAGAGATACTGCCTCGGAAACCCAAGGAGTGGTCACTATGAGTCAAATTGACTTAATGGCAGTGGGTTTGGTTTCCTGGTTTTTAGGAAACTACAAGTAGTTCAGTACATCTGGATGTTGGGGTCTATGTAGGGAAGTGGTGGGAGAGCAGGTGAGGAAGGGAGAAAACATGCTATCATCCTCACAGTTTTCAAAGGAACCTGCACTGCTCTTCTACTACTTCCCCATTTAAATAACCACATGGTCGCATGGCCCCAAGGGACCATGTTACTCGGTCCTAGGCTTCAGAGATATGGGCTGTTTAGTAATATGTTTCAGTTTTCCATTTCTTCCCATGACAGTCACACAGGTGTCATAGGGAAGAGATAGGCTGTAATATAATATTCAAAAGTTTCCCTGAGAAGTGTAACCCACTTTCCAATACCAGACCAGGCTCTAAGTTGATTCAACTCCAGGAGTGTTTCCTCGCTAATGGCTTTGACTTAGCTATAGCTTTCCAGCAGAAGCTTCAAACTTGTTACAATGTTCCATAAGCAGGTTCAGTCAAATCAAGTCAATAGGCACTAATCGGGCATGTACTTTGCAACTAGCACTCTGTTAGGCACTGTGGAGAAAGACTAGAGCAGTATACTAAGACTTGAAGAGGTTCCTAAAGACCGAGTACATGGTCAAGCAGTAGGCAGGCATGGCTGAACTGGAAACTCAGGACTGCAGGACTCCAGAGCCTGTGCTCTTTCTAATACATTGTGTTGCCTCTTTGTGTTAAGCATGGCCAAGTGGCTCAGGTTTCAACTAGGAAGTAGAGCACAAGCCATGGCCAATCAGGATGTTACATATCTTGTTGACTTAACCTGAATGCGCCTGACACAATAGAGGTCTGCCTGCAATCAATGGGAAAAGTATCGATTGGCCTTGCGAAGCAGGAAGAGGTACAATATTAGAAGAAATCTCTTGGCAAGCACAAGGTAACCCTGAAGGGTCCAAAGTGTGTATGTCGGTGGGGGGGCTGCCATTCAAACTAGATCAAGACAAAACAGAAGAAACCTTAACTTATTCTCATATCTGCCTTCAAGGTAAGTAAAATGGTGTCTAAAGAAATTATGGGTAGGAGGTCCAGTGGGCTACAGAGAGTAATGAAGAACTAAAGGCAATAGCTGGCAGTCATGTAGGGCAGTAGATTTGGTAATCGAAGTCTGGGATTCAGCACAAAAAGAGAGACACTGATGGAATTCAAAGACAGAAGAATCCAGTGGATTAACGAATGAACCTTTATTAGACTAGAAATTCATGTTAAAGCCCATGGGTCACTTGGCTTTGTTACCTTCAGACACGACAACTCCACCTTAGGCATCAGTGAGAAATATCTGTATAATACTGAAAGAGAATTGATATATAACCAGTCCACTTTACCAGAATTAAAAAGCTTTAAATCTGGTCACTCTGATTTGCCTGGAAGAGATAAACATCTACAAATTTATACAAAAGGGGAGTTGGGACTCTCCCGCCACATAAGGATCTGTGGTTGGCACAAACAGTTAAGCACTTGAATACTAACTGAAAGGTTGGCAGTTTGAATCAACCCAGAGCTGCCTCAAAAGAAGGGCCCTGCAATCTGCTTGAGAAAGGTCACAGCTTTGAAATCACTATAGAATGCAATTTTACTCTGCAACACATGGAGTCGCTGCCATGAGTCGAAATTGACTTGATGGCAACTGCTTTGTTTTTTCCTCAGCATTATCAATGAAAATTGGCTCTAGAATAGGTTAGCAACTGCACTTCAGTCCAAGAACTCCACTGCCTTCTGATATGGATGTGCCATCAAGAGACACTCACTCTCACTGTCTTGGTTTCACCACCAATATAATGAGGATGATGATCGCTTCCCTGTTCCTGCTTCACAGGAAGTTTAATAATGCAGCATTTGTAATATGTTTTAAGATCTTTGAGCAATGCTTTGAGTAAATGCTGGGTATGATTTTTTTATTATTATCACTTTATTATTGCTGGAAATCACGCTTGGAGAGTGTGTTGGCCATTTTTTATATCAACTTCTAGCCAACTTCTTCTCCCTTCTTTTTTCCACACTGATGCTCATTAAGCCAGCTGAACAGGCCAGTCATGGCTCCCTATCATGAGCATCCTGAGCTTTGATTCTCTGTCATATAAAGCCGCCTGCCTGCTCTTCCGTTTCCTCTCCATTTTTCCTACCCTTTTTCTCAGGAGCTCTGGTCGCATAGTGCCTACGGCATTTGACTGGTAACCAGAAGTCTGGTGGCTCAAGCCCACTAGCCACTCCTTGGAAGGAAGGTTGGGAATCTACTCCTGTAGTGATACCACCTTGGAAACCCAAGGAGGGGTCGGTATGAGTCAAATTGACTTGATGGCAGTGAGTTTGAGTTTGACCCTTTTCTCAGGAACTGGTGATGCAGTGGTTAAAGTGCTCAGCTGCTAGCTATAGGTTGGCAGTTTGAACCCACTAGCAGCTCTGCTGGAGAAAGATGAAGCAGTCTGCTTCCATAAAGATTTACAGCCTTAGAAACTCTATGGAGCAGTTCTATTCTGTCCTATAGGGTTGGTCTAAGTTGGAATGGACTCATTGGTAGCAGGGGGTAATAGGTACCCTTTTCTCAAGACCCAATTCAGATTTCCTCATCTCTTTGAAGTGACCTCTTCTTTTTCTGATTCACCATGCTCATTAACATGTGCTGATTTAACATGTATTGAGTCCTTACAGTATAATTAGGCACTGCTCTAGGCACTGGAGATACAGCCACTAAAAAGGGCACTGTCCCTGACCTGAAGAAGCCCATAGTCTAATTCAATAGCTTTCAGAGTTTCTGATGGTGATCCATAAGAAATGTATTTTATACATCCCAATCTCTTACATACGTATATTTGTGTTTATATGTGTATGTGTGGGAGCTCTGGTAGAATAGTGGCTAAGACACTTGCCTGCTAACCAGACGGCTGGCGGTTCAAACCCACCAGCCACTCCTCGGAAGGAAGGTTGGGCAATCCTACTTCTGTAGTGATACTGCCTCGGAAACCCAAGGAGGGGTCGCTATGAGTCGGGTTTGACTCGACAGCACATAACAACAACAACAACAAATGTGTATGTGTATGAAAGTTTCACAATGTACTATTTATGGTATACACGGTTCTCTATCATCTATTTCATTTTGAAATAATGCTGGTTGTGAGCTACTACTTTTCTTTTACAATTCCCTAATTAATTAATTAGCCAGTGAAAATGCTATGGGTCACAACAATGTTATCTGATACAGTGCTTATAGATGAGCCCCCTAGGTTGGAAGTCACTCAAAATATACAGTGGCTGCAACAATGGACTCAGGCGTAACAATGGACGTGGAGACAGTGCAGGACTGGGTAACATTTTATTATGTTGTATGTGGGGTCATTATGAGTCAGCACCAAGTCAATGGCAACTAACAACAACGAGTCTCGACTTAAAGCTGAGGTACATAGAGAAACAGCCATATAAACAGGCAATTATAGTGTAGTGTTAGAAGCATATATCTTTATTGTTCACAATTGTATCCATGGGAGTCATGTTACCTATGGAATGAAAGATTTCATGAGGGTAGAATGTTGAATTATATCTTGTACTCTTTCTTCATTCATCAGTCCAGATATGGTACACTCCACACAAAATGCAACAAATATATTATTGTTAGTGATAACAATTATATTAGTTTGGATCGTTTGAGAAGTAGATGCCAAGACGGAATTAGATGTGCAAGAGATTTAATGGGGACAATGCCTGTAAAGGATAAAGGGGGATGGAGCAGGAGAAGATGAGAAAAGTTTTGAGACCACAATGCAGGTCTGATACCTGATTTTGAGACATAGGGAGAGGTGAAGAAGGAGAAATGGGTAGGAATGACTGCAGCACAGTTCAAAAAAGTTTTGCCCAGGCTGATTGGGTGTCCTTGAGCCAAAGCCACCTATTGGAGGAATCCTGCATTTCAAAGAATGGGCCAGACTCAGTATTCAGTCTGCACATTGTGTATGGCTGGGAGTGGCCTGCAAGAAGCGTGTCCTCCACATGAACGCCGTAGTGGATCCAAAGGGGCAGAGGCTGAGGTTATCAGCCAATTGTGCTCCCTGCAGGGGTTTGAGAGGTGCGTTTTCATGGCCACCACAATGATGATAGTTTTGAAATCATGGGCCAGTTTTTCCGTTTCAACTAAAACCAAGTGATAACAAACTCTAGGCACATATAAGTCATTTTCTGCTGCACCCTGTTGTAGGTTCTGCCTCTGGTTGCCCTCCTGGGTGATAGGTCTCAGGCCCTGTTTGGCAGCCACTACCCCACAGACTAGCTGAGGCTTTGGGAATCTCTTGACACCATTGTTCTAGGTTAGTGTTCCTTGTAGGTGGGGTAGAGGAAGGGGGTAGTTAGTGCTCAAGGGAGTGGGGAAACACTTGAGAAAAGTTGCTGACACCAGAGAGTCCTACACAAAGAAGATTGGGGCTATAATAAATGATTCCTGGTCTCCCTTGGTCCCCAGCCTTTTCATCCACTGCAGGCCACACAGTGGGCTCCATCAGCAGATTTTGGGACCTAGGAGAGGCCCCTCCTCACTTTTTAATTCAAACACTGCAATTAGTGAAACAAAGCTTTCCTATATCTTCCAGAGGTTGTGAAGTTGCTGGGGAGCTGGGACCAGCTCTGTTCCTTCTATTTTCTTGTCCACTGTCTTGAGACTGAATTGTCCAGGCTCAGGCACTGCCTGAGCACCATCTGATGGCCATTCAGGCAGAGCCCACTGGTAGCAGGATCTCCTAGAGATCTGAACTTACATGTGACATATTTAGTCATAACTGTCAGGGCAGACTGGCAAGATGTACTTCTATAACTGCATTTTTAGGCAATGCAGCACCCACTGACTTTTGTGGCTGGATGGCTCACAGCTGTCTCAGTTTCAGGCCTAGTTCTCATGACATCACTATTCGTGAAAACCAAAAACCAAACTCACAGCTCTTGAGTCGATTTGACTCATAGCCACCTCTCCTTCGGTTCCTGAGATGGTATCACTATGGAAGTAGATTGCCCAATCTTCCTTCCAAGAAGCAGCTGATACATTAGAACCCTCTGGTTAGCAGTCCAATGCCTTAGGCATTATGCCACCAGAGCTAAGTACCTGTTAAAAAGGTATGTCAGTCAAGTTAAATAGTGACTACACTGTTTGTTCAGCATTCTATTTAGCAAGAGCTCAGAGCACTTTACAACTATAATCTCACTAACCCTTACAACAACTCCTTAAAAGAATTGGCAAATATGCCTGCTTTGTTAGTCTGGGAAAGAAGACTCATGAAAATGAAGACTGACTAAACCACTTAATCAAATAAGGTCATACAATGAAGATGTAGAGAACTGGAGAATCAGGGACTGGGTCTTTGAATGCAGCCTTTGCTCATTTCTTTCTAGGGGCTTCCAGGCCTGATCAGGTCGGCAACCAGTCATTTCAAAGATCATCAAACTGAAGTCTAAACTGTATGGTGTTCAACCTGATTTGGACAGAGGATTACTTCCTTCTGCTTTGCTGTCTCTGTGGAAGACATAGACTAGAAACAGCACATGCTATGTGTGCATCGTTGTGATAGTAACGGGGTGACTTTCAGGTCATCATGCTTCAGAAGACTAGCAAACCTTTTGGATGAGGGTAACAGCTGCTGTGGAGTGGAAAGGTTATCTGAAGTACCTCTTCTTTCTCAAGTTAGAAAACCCAGAAAATCTGCAAGGACACATATAAATCCAATCTGGCTGAATCTCTAACTTGGACTTATGGGGGAAAAAAGTGATGAAAAGATCAACTCTATGTCTTCTCTCCTAAAAGCTGTCTTTCTAGTTAATCAAACCAAACCAAACTCACTGCCGTCGAGTTGGATCCAACTCATAGCGACCCCTCCTTGGGTTTCCAAGGCGGTATCATTCTGGAAGTAGATTGTCCAGTCTTCCTTTCAAGAAGTGGCTGGTGGGTTTGAACCACCAGCCTTCTGGTTAGCAGTCAAATGCTTTAGGCACTATGCCACCAGAACCATACCCATTTTGTCAGTCTGGGAAAAGAAAACTCATGCAAATAAAGACTTACTAACTCACACAAATAATACTCTTAGGGTCATTGTGAGAAATGAAAGGGCCAAGGGACCCCAAAACAGCCTTGTAAAATGCAAAGGCACATGCAGCTGTAGAACAACAAAGGCTCTAAGGTTTCTGACTTCTGTGACTGAGTGCCATAAACAGAGACTTGAAGCAAACATGCAAGAGGGAGACAATATAGAGAAGAAAAATAGTATGTGGGGCTTTTCACATGTTGTAATTGAAGATTAACAGGTCTATTGAAGGATCTATTGGCCTGGCCTGTCAGGAACCTGGGCTGGTGTTCAGGGGAAAATGTCAAGCCCAATAGATATGAGAGTGGCACATAGTTAATAGCTGAAAACAGGAGTGTGGCTAATACCACCAGGAAGAGGGTGTTGCATGAGAAGAGGCCAAAGACACGGCTTGGGGAGGTCTATATTTTAGGGTGGAGGAACTGAAGAGGAGCTACCTGATGAGGTGCTTGATTGGCAGAAAAACCAAAAAGGAAGAAGCAACTCCAAGTCTGATCCTAGAAGTCAAATGAGATGAAAAGAGGCTTTGGTTTGGTAGTTTAAGAGGCCGTTGGTAACTTGAATGAGAATAGTTTCAGTATGATACTGGGTTGAGGAGTGAACAGGGCATGAGGAAATGAAAGTAATTAGCAGAGAAGGAAGAAGAGAAGACGTTACATGAAGCTCTTCATACGAGCTTTGCAGCAGTGAAACATGGGGGTGAGGGGAGCAGGCCAGAAGACAACCTACACAAAGATCCACTTCTGAGTTGGGTCACCTTGAGCTGTCTTCCACCTCTGCTTTATTTCTCTCCATAGTAATGGTTGCTTTGTAATGTACCATATTTAACATTTTTATTTATTTACATTGACAAGAATGTAAACTCTGTGAGGTTAATTGTTGGTTCACTAGTGTATCTGCAGGGCCTAGATCAGGCCTGACACATAGGAAGTGCTCAGTAAAAGTTTGCTCAATGAAGTAATGTACAGCCATTTCAGAGCTAACATGGGGCCCTTCCTATGTAGCCTCAAGAATCCCTGTGCTCACAACCTAACTGAAAAAGAGCCTGACCAGAGAGAGTGGCAGCCTGCTTCTCAAATGGGTGCATTTTGTTTTGTTTTTTGTCATTTCTTTCATTGTGGTAAGTACATAGGTTTCAACAATCATCACACAAAGTTTAGTGACATTAATCATGTTCATCACATTGTTCAATCATTGCCATTAACTATTCAGAATTTTTCCATCACCTTTAACTTCTCACATGGGGCTATTTGACATCCAGGTGAAAAGAAAGGTAACTGTGTTCTGAGGAAACTTCTTTCCAGAGGACGTGGGGGTAGATGTCTAGGAATGACATTTTTAGGCTAATTGATGCACAATGATTAAAGTGGGAAGATGGGACTTGATGACTGTGGGAGGCCCCACTGGTTAACAGGAACTCATGGATTTTATAAATCTGTTCCCTCTACCCTCAATTGGGGGCTGTGCCAGCTTTAGTCAAAGGGCCAGTTTACTCCAGAGTCCTGTCCTGGGTAAGGAGCTCCTGGCCAGGTAACAAGGGCCCCTTGTATCCTTGTCAGTTTGTTCAAACTGCCAATAGGTAAAACACATGATATTTCACTCACATATTTGTGTTTCAATTGGCCTCAAACCAGGAAACAAAGCACATAATGTTGTAAGCAGGAATTACAAGTCTGAGCATTGCCTGGAAGCTGTGAGTTCACTCACTGTAGATATTCCCAGTGTTCAGAAAGTATGAACAGTAATCATGGTTCATGGGTCCTATACCTACTCTTGAGCTGCCAGTTCCCTCAGACATTAGGCAAAAATAAAACAAAACCCTTTGCCATTGAGTTTATTTCTACTCTCGGAGACTCCATGTGTCACAGAGCAGAACTGCTCCATGGGGTTTTCTTGGTTATAAGATTTATGGAAGCAGATTGCCAGGCCTTTCTTCTGTGGAGCTGCTGGATCGGTTCATACAACCAACCTCTCAATTAGCGGCCAATCATAAGCCACTTGCATCACCCAGGCTCAGAGCCTCTGTGAAACAGTGACCCAATTTTCCTGTTCTACAAATTGCGTATGAGAATCCTCACTTGCTTTCCATAACCGCGCATACAGAATGAAGGAAATCTGATCCCACCTTTGAAACACCTTGTGTTCCTGAAAAAGAGGCAACTTTGCTTTTAGACAGTAGCACTGCTGTTTTAAAAGTTGACTGGCCACTTGTCAAGAGAGGTCATTTGTCAAAAGGGGTGAGCTGGCAATTTCCTGGGAACCATGGCATATGCCTGCAATCTCACAGGGGAGAGGCCTGCTGGCCCTTAATTTCCTTCCCCAGAGAAAACCAGAAGGCAGTCCTCCCTTACGTCAAGTGCCCAGAAGGAAAGACTCACAGTGGGAACCCCTAATACCTGCTAAGCAGGGATGAGTGGGAAAGGGATAACCTGTTTACACCTGTCAATCTAGCCCCCTCAGCTGAAATGCCAGTCTTGAAGAGAAACACCCATCCCTGAGGCCAGGATGTTATGCTCAATGCCCACTTCCTACTGAGGAGAGAAGCAGCCAGGGTGTGAGCCAAACTCTCTGTTGCCAGGGCAGCTCTGTAAGAGCTGGGTCCTCCTGGAGTGCTGGTCTCAGTTGGGGTTGCTGGAACAGCACTCAATGGTCTCAAGATGCATGTGTCATGGTCACCTGACTCTGATGAGCAGGTGTGGAGTGTCAAATGCTAGTCCAGAAGTCTGAGGTGATAATGTTTGGAAGTGGCAATGTGGGGGAGTAGATCTGATTCCAAGATCAACTGAGGCAGTGTGTTTCCAAACACGTCTTCTCCCCATTCTCCCTCTTTTCCCTCTCCCATGCAGTAAACCAAACTGCTCAAGAGATAGAACAGCATTGTGGCACCTGCCCTATACAAGCAATGCCTGTGCTCTAAACCCCCATTTGGTAGCTGTTTGTCCCTAGGCAAATTACTTAGCATCTCTGTACCTTGAATTCCTTACTCAAGAACCAAACTCACTGCCTTTGAGTTGATTCTGACTCATAGTGATCCTATAGGACAGAATAGAACTTCCCCTTAGGTTATATGGGAGCTCTGTTGTTGTTGTTATGTGCCGCCAAGTCGGACCGACTCATAGTGACCCCTCCTTGGGTTTCCGAGGCAGTATCACTATGGTTTGAACTGCCAGTCTTCTGGTTAGCAGTCAAATGCCTTAGGCACTATGCTACCAATGCTCCTAAGGGAGCACCTAAGGGAGCTCTAGTAGCATATAAATCTGGTAGCGTATAAATCTTCATGGAGGCAGACTCCTCATCTTTCCCCCATGGAGAGGCTGGTGGGTTCATATTGCTGAAGTTTTGATTAGCAGTTGAATGCCTTACCCACTCACCCCCAGAACTCCTTCGATTTCCATAAGTCCATCTATAATTCTAGTTGCTGTCAAGTCAATGGCGATTCCATGTGTGTCAGAGTAGAAATGTACTACACAGGGTTTTCAGTGGCTGATTTTTCAGAAGTAGATCACAAGGTCTTTCTTCTGAGTTACGTCTGGGTGGACTTGAGCTACCAAGCCTTTTTAAAAAAAAAAAAAAAATTATTTTGTTGTTGAGAATATACACAGCAAAATATACACCAATGTAACCATTTTTACATGTACAATTTAGTGACGTTGATTACATTCTTCAAGTTGTGCAACCATTCTCACCCGCGTTTTCTGAGTTGTTCCTCCTCCATTAACATAAACTCATTGCTCCCTAAGGTTCCTATCTAATCTTAGAGTTGCTATTGTCACTTTGATCCCATATAAATAGTTCTTAAAAGAGAATAATGCTCAAGGCAAACTTTTTTTTTTTTTACTACAAAACCAAACCAAACTCACTGCCATCAAGTCAGATCCAACTCATAGCGACCCCTCCTTGGGTTTCTGAGGTGGTATCACTACAGAGGGAGCTCTGGTAGTGTAGG
>NW_006921762.1:5652746-5654455 GCF_000298275.1 Orycteropus afer afer
ACTCACCAGCCACTCCTTGGAAGGAAGGTTGGGCAATCTACTTCCGTAGTGATACTGCTTCAGAAACCCAAGGAGGGGTCTCTATGAGTCAGGTCCATCTTGATGGCACAACAATAACATCACTACAAAAGTAGATTCCCCAACCATCCTTCCAAGGAGTGGCTGGTAGGTTTGAACCATCAGCCTTTTGGTTAGCAGTCAAATGCTTTAGGCACTATGCCACCAGTTTTAAGACTTCAGGGGATATTTTTGGTGTAAGGTTTAAAGATTATCTTAGGGAAATAGTTTCAGGGGTTCATCCAGCCTCTATAGCTCCAGATAGTCTGGAATCCATGAAATTTGTAATTCTGTCCTGTATTTTCCCCTTTTTGAACAGGATTCTTCTATAGAACCTTTTATAAAAATGTTCCGTAGTGGTAGCTGGGCACCACCCACTTCTCCTGGCCTCATGGAAAAGAGGAAGTTGAACCACCAATCTTTCTGTTAGAAGCTATTTGCAAGTTTAGGTATGATGGCGGAATAGGCAGAAAGACTGCACAGACCCTCTTCAACAAAGAAAAGGGGAACCAATTAACACAGACAGAAGATAATCCTGGACCCCTGAGCCTTGAAGAGAAGGATATAGAAGTGGGCTAAACCCCAACTAGCAGAAGAATTTGCATGAAAATACCAAAAAAGGAGACATACAAAGCTATGGTCTGGCAAAGATCCTGAGTGATCCTGATGGCACAGTCAGCTTGGAGACAGCCAAGTGGTGGTAGGACTTAAGAATTAACCTAAAATCAGCCCTGCTAGCCAGGGACTGCACAGAGGACTGCTCTGGTGGCTGTGGAATAAAAAGCAAAGCATCAGCAAAGAGAAGGTAGGCTGAGCTGTGGACTTTTGCCTGTCCAGAGGGTGCAGCCATTTTGAATGTTTACAAGAGGCTTGACCATTTTGGATATTTAAAGTGACAGCACTCTCCCAGATTCTAGGAGCTTAAGAACAGGTTCCGCTTGACAGTAACTCCAAGGATACTCCAGACCTGGACAACTGAAAAGGTGCGACATTCCCCTTGTTACTCTTACACCCCACACCCACTTGGTGAATGGAGATGCGGCCATCCCCTATTCCCACCCACCTTCTGGGCCCGCAGGAGGTCCATCCCAGTCTGTGGGCTGAGAGGGAGCCTGGGTGCCCTGCCCTGCCCACCCCTGATTTTTTTCTTTTTCTTTTTCTTTCTTTCTTTCTTTCTTTTCTCCTTTTTTTCTGGTTTTTAGTTTGCTTGTTTTTGTCTATTTTAAAACTACTATAATTATTAATACTTTTGTCCTTTTTACTATTATTCTTTATTCTGCCTCTCCCAGGTCCTAGTTTTCAGCTTTTTTTTCTTTTACCTGTTCCTGGTTGCAATTTTTTTTCTCTTTTCTTATCGTGCTTAACCTCATTCCTTGTTTTTGCATTATTTTCCATTTTTTCTTCATTATTCTCCTTCTCTACCCTTTTTCTCTTAGTGCCCTATTGCCAGATATTGCAGGTTTTCTTCTTCTTCTTTCCCCTTTTTTTTTGGTTACTGTTCCTGTGTGATTATATGGTGTATTTTTTGTCCATGTGCTTTTAGTTTTTTGATGGTTATTCAATTGCAATTTTTGTCTAACTGAGTAGGAGACAGCAACAGTCCCCATAAGACACAACTACACCCACACCTCCTGCAACTTCACTTACTGAGC
>NW_006921762.1:5664790-5672102 GCF_000298275.1 Orycteropus afer afer
AAAAAAAAAAAAATGAAGCCATTTGCACCACTTATGAAACTCTACAGTGTTGTTAGTTGTTGTTGAGTTGATTGCAACTCATATTGACCCCATATATGCAGAGTAGAATTGCTCTATAAGGTTTTCAAGGCTGTGACCTTTCAGAAACAGATTGCAGGCCTGTCTCTCAAGGTGTCTCTGGGTTGGTTCCATTTGCCAACATTTCAGCTAGGAGTAAAGTGGTTAATTGTTTGCACCATCCAGAGACTCCCTGGTAACTCCATAACTCATTGCCATTGAGTTTATTTCAACCCATACCAATCCTAAAGGACAGAGTAGAACTGCCCCCATAGGATTTCCAAGGCTATCAATCTTTATGGAAGTAGATGACTCATCTTTCTTTCACAAAGCAGCTGGTGGTTTTGAACCACTGACCTTTTGGTTAGCAGCTGTTCTGGTTACCTAGTTCCAGGCTCTAGGGGCTGGGTGAAAGCCCCTCAACCTTAGGATCCAGCTCTGCCTACTGCTCCTGGCCCACTGGAGCTAGAGGCATTTCTTCACTCAGACAGCTGCTGGCTGCTGAAGCTGAAAAGCCCCAACGTTGACAAGCCAAAAGGCACAGTCCCGATGTTACCAAACCACATGGCAGGCCATTAACTAAAGTCCATTGTAAGTCCCAAGGTCAGCAGAGCATAGCAGGCTGCTGAGCAACGACAGGGCTACGTGCAAGGTCCAAGCATGCCATACACTGGAGACCATTCCCAAGGCTTCTCCTTAAAAACAGGAAGCAGACCACATCCCAAAGGCAGCTACTCAGCTGCTTGTGGTAGATCCCACCATGGAGTTGATTGCCAAGCTCCTCATGGGGATTAACTACCACCAGCTGCCCAGACACTCAACCAGGCCCAGCCAAGTTGACACACAAATGTAACTACCGGAGCAGCCAAACACCTTAACCACTACACCACCAGAGGTCCTTCGTAACTCCATAAACCCACTGCCACTGAGTCTATTTCAACCCATAGCGATCCTATAGGACACAACAGAATTGCCCCATAGTGTTACTGAGGCTGTAAATCTTAATGGAAGTAGATTGCCTCCTCTTCCTCTCACAGAGCAGCTGATGGGTTTGAATTGCCAACCTTCTGGTTAGTAGCCACATGCCTTACCCATTTTGCCACCAGAGCTCCTTAAATAACTCTATAAACCAAACTCAATGCCATTGAGTCCATTCTAACTAATAGCGACCCCTACTGAGTTTCAGAGGCGATAAATCTTTACAGAAGTAGATTGCTCCATCTTCCTTCCATGGAATGGCTGGTGGGTTTGAACTGCCAACCTTCTGGTTAGCAGTCAAATGCCTTAGGCACTGTGCCACCATACCCCTTTGTTGTTGTTGTTGTTGTTATGTGCCGTCGATTCGGACCCTACTCATAGCGACCCCTCTGTGGGTTTCCAAGGCAGTATCATGATGGAAGTAGATTGCTACACCCCATTAGTAACTCCATGTTGTTGTTGTTATGTGCCGTCGATTCGGACCCTACTCATAGCGACCCCTCTGTGGGTTTCCAAGGCAGTATCATGATGGAAGTAGATTGCTACACCCCATTAGTAACTCCATGTTGTTGTTGTTATGTGCCATCAAGTTGGACCTGACTCATAGCGACCCCTCCTGGGGTTTCCGAGGCAGTTTCATTATGGATGTAGATTGCCCAACCTTTCTTCCGAGGAGTGGCTGGTGGGTTTGAACCACCAGCCTTCTGGTTAGCAGTCAAGTGCCTTAGGCACTACACTACCAGAGCTCCCTAGTAACTGTATAGGAGGATGAAAATAATGATACCTACCTCAAGACTTATGAGAATGAAATGACTTAACACATTTAAAATGAATAGTGCATGGCACAGGGTTTTTGCTCAATAAATCATCACTGCATTAAATAACATTAATGCTTCTGCACTAAAGGAATTGGCAAAAAAAAAAAAAAAGTCTCCAGGAATTGATGAAATACCCATAGAGATGTTTCAACAAATTGAGGCTGTGCTGGCAGCACTTACTGGTTAATGGCAAGAAATTTGGAAGATAGCTACCTGGCCAACTGACTGGAAAAGATCCATATTTATACCCATTCCAAAGAAAGGTGACACAGAATTTACACAGAATGTGTAAATTATTGAAATATTAACATCACACTCAAGTAAAATTTTGCTGAAGATCATTCAAAAATAGCGCAGCAGTATATTGACATAGAACTTCCAGAAAAGCAAGCTAGATTCAGAAGAGGACATGGAACGAGGGATATCGTTGCTGATGTCAGGTGGATATTGGCTGAAAGCAAAGAATACCAAAAAGATATTTACTTGTGTTTCATTGACTATGCAAAAGCATTTGACTGTGTGGATCATAACAAATTATGGATAACATTAAGAAGAATGGGAATTCCAGAACAATTAACTGTGCACATGAGGAACCTGTACATAGACCAGGAAACTGTCATTGTTTTATGTTTATGTATGATACTGCATACATTAAAATTAGGAAGGGTGTGCATTAGGATTGTATCCTTTCACCATCTTTATTCAATCTGTATACTGAGCAAATAATCCAAGAAGCTGAACTATATGAAGAAGAATGCAGCATCAGGATTGGAGGAGGACTAATTAACAACCTGCGATAAGCTGACAACACAACCTTGCTTGCTGAAAGTGAAGATGACTTGAAGCACTTACTGATGAAGATTAAAGACTGCAGTCTGCAGTATGGATTACACAACATAAAGAAAATAAAAATCCTCACAACTGGACCAATAAGTAGCATCACGATAAACGGAGAAAAGATTGAAGTTGTCAAAGATTTCCTATTACTTGGTTCCACGATCAATACCAATGAAGCAGCAGTCAAGACATCAGACATCACACTGCACTGAACAATTCTGCTGTAAAAGAGCTCTTTAAATTGCTGAAGAGGAAAGATGTCACTTTGAAGACTAAGGTGTTCCTAACCCAAGCTGTGGTATTTTCAATTGCCTCATGTGCATGTGAAAGCTGGGCAATGAATAAGCAAGACCAAAGAAGAGATGATACTTTTGAGTTGTGGTGCTGGCAAATACCAAAAGTACCATGGACTGTCAGAAGAATGAACAAATCTGTTCTGGAAGAAGTGCGGTCAGAATGTACCTTGGAAGCAAGAATGGCCAGACTTCATCTCACCTATCTTGGTTACGTTGTCAGAAGGGACCATTCCCTAGAGAAAGATAGCATGTTTGGTAAAGTAGAAGGTCAGTGAAAAAGGGGTAGGCCTCCAGTGAGATGGATTGACACAGTGGCTGTAATGATGGGCTCAGGCATAGCAAGGATCGTGAGGCTGGCACAGGACCAGGCAGTGTTTCTCTCATAGGGTCGCTATGAGTCAGAGCCAACTCAACAGCACCTAACAACAACAACAACAATACTTCTGACAGCTCCCTGGAAAGTTTCTGCTGCAGACTAAGCCAGGTAGAAGGCAATAAGCAACATAAAGTTGGTGAAGAAGATTGTTTAGCCTACCCCACACCTTCATCAATGGAAAACCCCTCCCCTTGCCTGATCTTTGAAAAAATTGTGTAACTACCTTTATGAAACTTCAGAATTGTTCTCTGACACTGTAGATCTTCCACCTCACCCAGATTATAAAACTATAGTGGCCTTGGTTAAACCTCTGCCCAGCCCAAGACCCCAAAGATACATTCTTCCTGGGCAGAATTTTTTTCTATCACTTTCATTTTAGCTCCCCTAGCCACTCCTCGGAAGGAAGGTTGGCAATCTACTTCCGTAGTGATTCCGCCTTGGAAACCCAAGAAGGGGTCGCTATGAGTTGGGTCTGACTCCATGGCACATAACAACAACAGCCTGTAAATTAGACTTTCAGTGTATTGGGGGGGGAAATCAATAATTAACACCACCACCTAGGCACCAAATCTACGTTTTCCATTTATGACCTAGTGTTTCAGAAACTGAAGCCTCTACATGATGTGGCCATGAAGCCAAATTAATTCACATTTTTTAAGATGTCTGTTTTCTCAGACAAACGTTTCCTAAATATTGGGGGAGGGTAATTAGAGAAGGTAAGATAAACCAGAAGTCCCCCCACTGCCATCTTCTCTCTGATACAAGATTGAGGACAGCTGAGGCTTCCATGGGCCATCTCTGGGGCCAGTACTCTGCTGCCTTTTCTAAAACTCTGTCACCAAGTTGGGTGAGGAATAAGCTGAAGAGCATAATGTAGCAGGAGCAACTTGAAAGCCATATTCATCTATTAAGCCTAGGCAGGAAACAATCTCATTGTCATCAAGTTGATTTTGACTCAACCCAAAGGACAGAGTAGAACAGCCCCATAGGATTTCCAGGGCCGTAAATCCTTAGAGAAACAGACTGCTACATCATTCTCCCATGGGGCGGAGTGGCTGGTGAGTTTAAACTACTGACCTTTCAGTTAGCAGTTAAGTGCTTAACCACTGTGCCATCAGGGCTTCTATTAAGGCACATAAACCAAAAAAACCAAACTCACTGCCACCGAGCCAATTCTGACTTATACCAACCCCCATTGGGTTTCTGAGGCCGTAAATCTTTATAGAAGTAGATGGCCCAATCTTCCTTTGCAGAGCAGCTGGTAGGTTTCAACCACTGACCTTCTGGTTAGCAGCCAAATGCCTTATCCATTACACCACCAGAGCTCCTATTTAGGGCCATCAAAACCAAAAAAACCAAACTCATTGCCGTCGAGTTGATTTGACTCATAGCGACTCATCCTTGGGTTTCCAAGGCTGTATCTCTAAGGAAGTAGATTGCCCAATCTTCCTTCTGAGGAGTGAGTGGCTGGTAGGTTTGAACCTCCAGGCTTCTGGTTAGCGGTCAAATGCCTTAGGCACTATGCCACCAGAGCTCCCATTTAGGCCCATAGTAGATATGAATAAAGTAAGAGTTGAAGGTCTACACCAGTGCTTCTTGGATTTTAGCAGAGCCTCAGAATCACCTTCAGGATTCTTTGAAACCTAGCTTGTTAGGCCCAACACTAGAGTTTCCAATTCAGTAGATATGGGTTGGGGCCTGAGAGTTTGCATTTCCTAGGAAATGTCTAGGCTGCTATCCCAGGGACCACATTTGAGAATCACTGGTCTACACAAAAGATCTCTGAGTGGCACAAATGGTTTGCACTTAGCTACTAACCCAAAGTTTGGTGGTTCAAACATACCCAGCAGTGCCACAGAAGGTGTGGAGATCTGCTCCCATAGATTACAGCCAAGCAAAACCTGTGAGCTCATTTCTGCTTTGTAACACATGCAGTTACTATGCATTGAAAATGACTCAATTGCAACAGGTCAGGTCTACACAAAACAAAGCGGTTTTCCATCTTTTCTTTTTTTTCTTTTATAATTTATTTTTTTAAATTGTGATTTGGGTGAAAGTTTACAGTACAAATTCACTTTCCATACAGCAGTTCACACACACATTGTCTGATGACATTGACTGTTTACTCCATTGCAACAGCTCCCCTCCCACTTTCTCCCCATAGTTACCTCTTCCCTGTGTCCATCCTTACATACACTCCTGCCCCCTGAGTTGTCTCCCTGTGCATAAACAGCCCTTCTTTCTCCCATGATTGTTCTCTCCAAGGAATGTATCTACCTCAGGTACATGTTCAACTCTTATGCCTGTCTTTTATTTGTCTGGAAGCCACAGGTGTGGGTTCAATTCCAGACCAGATGGGCAGCTAGGGACTATAGTCTCAGTGGTTCCACCAGGCTCTATCAGTCCAGCAAATCTGGTTTCCGTTTTATTTATTTATTTTTTCCCAAATGATTTTGAGTTTTGTTCCACATTGTTCTCCCTCTTTATCCAGGATCTCCTACATAGATCCCCCTCCAAGTGGTTGACAGTGGTAGCCAGGCACCATCTAGTTCTTCTGGTCTCATAGTCGTATAGGCTGTGGATCACATGGTGTACTAGTTGCGAGGATTACTCATTTCCATGAATCTTTGGTTTTCTTCATTCTTCTTTGCTCTGGACCAGGAGAGACCCATCATTGCCTCTAGACGGCTGCTTGCAAGCTTTTAAGATCCAGTCGCTACTTGCCAAAGTAGGAGGTGGAACAATGTTTTGTGTAGTATGTTATGCCAATTGAGCTTGATGGCCCCTGCAACTATGGTCCCAAGCCCACAGGTTCAACTACTTGGTCCCTCTGGGTAGCTGGCTGTGACCAAGAAGTGACTACAACCTTGTCCCTTGTCAGCTCTACTATACTCCTGGGAGTTCTTACAAAACATACAAATACACTTGTAGAACCACTGTCTGCCAACCCTGTACATGGTCTTGGATACACTCCCTGCTGCATAGACATACCTAATAGTTCAGGCTGTCCACCCATCTATCCACCTGTATACCCACCCATGTTTGCCTTCACTGACAACACAGTGCTGTATGTGCAAAAGGGTTCATCTTTGTTGTCTGTACCTCCCATGTACCTCTCTCTGTCTTCCTCTTCCTCAATGCCACCATGTTGATCACTCACATTTGGTATATTGCCCTTCTCTTCACCCAAATAAATATACTTATGTCTACCTATCTTAGAGTGTTCCCCATCCTACCCTCCCACTCCTAGTAACCAACAAAGAAAATTTCCTTCCATATATAAACTGTTCCTTGACTTTTACAATAATGGACTAATACAATATTTGTCCTTCTGTGACTGACTTATTTCACTCAGCATAATATCCTCCAAGTTAATCCATGTTATGCTGCGTTTTACAGATTCTACATTATTCTTTAAGGTTGCATAGTATTCCATTGTGTGTATGTACCACATTTTGGTTATCCATTCCTCAGTTGATGGACACCTAGGTTGTTTCCAACTTTTTGCTATTGTAAATAGTGCTGTGATGAACATGTGTGTGCATATGTCTGTTCTTGTCATGGCTCTCACTTCTTTAGGATATATACCTAGTAATGGAATGGTTAGATCAAATGGTATTTCTGTTTCCAACTTTTTAAGGAATCACCATACTGCTTTCCACAGTGGTTGTACCATTTTACATCCCACTAGCAGTATATGAGAGTCCTAATTTCTCCACATCCTCGCCAGCATTTGTTATTTTCTGTCCTGTTGAACTTTGCTGGTAGTGCTGGGGCAAGATGGTATCTCACTGTTGGTTTGATTTGCATCTTTCTAATGGTTAATGATCATGAGCATTTCTTCTTATGTTTGTTGGACACCTGAATATCCTCCTTGGTGAAGTGTCTATTCATGTCTTCTGCCCATTTTTTAATTGGATTGTTTGTCTTTTTGTTATTGAGGTGTTGGA
>NW_006921762.1:5673092-5674450 GCF_000298275.1 Orycteropus afer afer
TTCTTCTGGTGACTGTAGGCTTTTCTTGCTGTTCTTTCTCTAATTGTTGGAGATGTTGGTTTAAAGTGTTGATTTTGGCTCTTTCTTTTTTTTTTTGATGTGTGCATTGATTGCTATAAATTGGCCTCTGATCACTGCTTTGGCTGTGTCCCAAAGTTTTTGGTATGTTGTGTTTTCATTCTCGTTTGATTCAAGTAATTTTCGAATTTCAATTTTGATTTCTTCTCTTACCCAATCTTTCTCAAGGAGGGTGTTGTTCAGCATCCATGTGTTTACTCGTTTTTCTGTTGATCTTCCTATTGTTGATTTCTAGTTTGATAGCATTATGATCTGAGAACATGCTTTGCAGTATTTTGATGTTTTTAAATTTATTAAGGCTTGCTTTATGGCCTAACATATGGTCTATCATAGAAAAAGTTCCACGTGCACTGGAGAAGAATGTATATTGTGCTACTGTTGGGTGAAGTGCTCTGTAGATGTCTATAAGGCCAAGGTGGTGGATTGTATTGTTTAGTTCTTCTGCATATTTGTTGAGTTTCTTTCCAGTTGTTCTATCTTTCAAAGAAAGTGGTGTGTTAAACTCTCCCACTATGACTGTGGAGTTATCTATTTGCCTTTTCAACTCTTTTAAAGTCTGATTTATGTATTTTGGGGCTCTTCATTGGGTCCATAGGTATTTATTATGGCTATATCTTCTTGTTCAATTGGTCATTTAATCATATAATGTCCTTCCTTGTCTCATATGGTGGTTTTTGTTTTAAAGTCAATTTGATCAGAAATTAATATTGCCACTCCTGGTCTTTTATGGTAGCCATTTGCTTGATAAATCTTTTTCCAACCTTTGATTTTTAGTCTGTTTTTGTCATTGTCTCTAAGGTGCGTCTCTTGTAGACACCATATTGATGAATTTTGTTTTCTTATCCAATCTGCAACTCTCTGTCTCTTGAGTGATGCATTTAATCCATTAACATTCAGTGTAATTATTGACAAGTATGAATTGGTTGCTGTCATTTTGTTATAAGTTTTTTCATGGTGTCCCTGGTTTTTTTGTTCCATATGATTTTCTGTACTGAGCTCATTATGTTTATGGATCGTGTTATCATTTCCTTTGTTGCTGTTGTTTTAGTATTTGCTGAATATTTGTGTTTGTTCTTTTTATTGTGATGTGAAGGATTATCATTTTTCTTCGAGGTTACCTTGTGATTTATAATTTTCTCCCCAAGTTTTTTATTGTGATGTGAAGGATTATCATTTTTCTTTGAGGTTACCTTGTGATTTATAATTTTCTCCCTGAGTTTGGAATAGTCCATTCTATCTTGCAACTCTCTTGACTTCCTCACTCTTTAGAGGTTCTGAAA
>NW_006921762.1:5675075-5683406 GCF_000298275.1 Orycteropus afer afer
TTTTATCATATCAGAGAAGTTCTCTTCCAACAAATATTGGACAATTTTCTCAGTGGTTTTATTTTTCTCTTCCTGTTCTGGAATTCCAATGACATGTAGGTTATTCCTTTTGATGGTATCCCACATGATCCTTAGGCTTTCTTCATTTTGTTGTGTCTTTTTTTTTTCTGATTGATCCCTTTCCTAAGAATTATTCAGGTATTTGTTTTCAATCTCAGTCATTCTGTCTTCCATTGCATCACTTCTACTCCTTTTCCCTTCCAATGTGCTATCTATTTCTGACAATTTCGTATTATTTTTTTGGATTTCTATCTGTAGATTTAGAATCATTTCTAATTTTTCATTTATTTTGTCGTTTTCTTCTTGTATTTTCTTCCAAAATTCTTCTAGGGATTTGTCTGTGTTTTCCTTGATGTATCTCTCAATCCTTTGAAGATACCTAAATATAATTCTTTTGATTTCCTTATCAGGAAGTTCCAATGCTGTTTCTTCCTCATGGATGTGTTCTGGGTCTGTATCCTATTCCCTTGTTTCTACCACTTTATGTTTCTTCTTTGTGTGGACTGTGATGGTCTGTTGTCTCCGAGACATTGTGACATTGTTGTATTTAGATCTCTGTTAATTGTTTGTGAAGAGCAGCTAGGGTGAGTCAAGCTCTTCTTGGTGGTTGTTTATCGTAGGCCCATTGGTGGAAAAGGAGGTGGTGACTCTCACTCAGTAAATGAAGTTGCAGGGGTGTGGGTGTAGTTGTGTCGTAGGGGACTGTTGCTCTCCCACTGAATTAGACAAAAATAACAATTGAATAGCCATCAAAAAAGTAAAAGCAAATGGACAAAAAGCACACCATGTAATCACACAGGAACAGTAACCAAAAAAGAGAAGAGGGAAAAAAACAAAAACAGCCCACAACAAAAAACACCACAATATCTGGGGAGAGGGCAATAAGAGAAAAAAGTAGAGAAGGATAATGTGAAAAAAAAAGGGAAAAACACAAAAAGAAAAACAAGGGACAGGGTTATCCACAAGAAAGGGAGAAAAAAAAATTGGAACCAGAAACAGGGCAAAGAAATAAAGCTGAAAACTAGAACCTGGGAAGGGAAGAATAAAGAATGATAATAAAAAGGACAAAAGTAATAATAATAGTAGTGGTTTTAAAACAGATAAAGGCAAAGTTAAAAAAAAAAAAAAGAAAGAAAAATCAGGGCGGGGCAGGGCACCCCAGCTCTCTCAGAGCACACAGACTGGGATGGAATTCTTGTCAACCTAGAAGGTGGGTGAGAGTGAGGGATGGCCTCCCCTCCATTCACCAAGAGGGTGTGCGATATATGAGTAACAAGGGGAATGTCGCACCTTTTCAATAGTCTGAGAGTCAGGGATGTCTTTGTGGTTCCTAGCAAGTGGAGCCTGTTTTTAAGTCCCTGGAAGCTGGGAGAACACTGTGGCTTTAAATATCCAAAATGGTCAAACCACTTGTAAACATTCAAAATGGCTGCACCCTCTGGACATGCAAAAGTCCACAGCTCAGCCCACTTTCCTCTTCGCTGCTGCTTCACCTTTTATTCCCCAGCCACCAGAGCAGTCCTCAGTGCAGTCCCTGGCTAGCAGGGCTGATTTTCAGGTTAATTCTTAGGACCTACCACCACTCAGCAAAATCCAAGCTATCTGTGCCTTCAGGATCACTGCCAGACCGCAGCTCCGTATGTCTCCTTTTTTGGTATTTTCATGCAAATTCTTCTGCTAGTTGGGGTTTAGTCCACTTCTATATCCTTCCCTTCAAGGTTCAGGGGTCCAGGATTATCTTCTGTATCTGTATTAATTGGTTCCCCTTTTCTCTGTGGAAGAGGGTCTGTGCAGTCTTTCTGCCTATTCTGCCATCTTACCGGAACTCCCATCATTTCTTTAGAAACCTCAAAGTCATTGGTTCCTTGTTTCTCCTTAATTCTTCAGAGCAGAGCAGCTAGGCTCTTAGTGTTTCATTTAAGAGGGCAAGGTCTGAGGTAAGACTGCATGGGTTGGAATGTTGGCATCATCTCTTACCAGCTATGCAATACTGGCCCAGTTACTTAACCTCTCTGTGCCCCAGATTTGTTACAATAATAAATGCTAATATTTTCAGAGAGTTTACTAAGTGTCATTGCATACACAGTTCTAATGTATTTACTCTTTATTTATTAAAACCTTGTAAGATTGTGAACAAAAAACTCAAACTCACTGCTGTTGAGTCGATTCAATTCATAGTGATCCCTCCTTGGGTTTCTGAGGAGGTATCTCCACGGAAGTAGATTGCCCAATCTTCCTTCTGAGGAGTGGCTAGTGGGTTTGAACCGCCATCCTTCTAGTTAGCAGTCAAATGTCTTGGGCACTACACCACCAGAGCTGCCTAAGATTGTGAGGTAGGTGCTAGTATTATTCCCACTGAGGAAACCGAGGCACAGAAAGAAATGAAAATAGCAAACACCTCATAAGATTATTGTGTGGATTAACCGAAACATCCCATGTGAAACTTTTGAGTTTTAGCACTTAAGAATGCCATTTATTCTTATTGTGGACCCAGGGATCTGAAAGCCCTCTCTTCTTTTGCAATTGTTAAGGATGCCCTCAGAAAACGAACCACCCACTTCTTTCTGGGATCTCTGGAATTACAACCCTATCCTGTCCATCATCTAGGCCCTCCCACAAGAGGTCGGGCTCTCCTCTGGCAGACTTTCTGTCTCCAGAGAGCTGTCACAGTTCTAAGGGCTGCAGGGCATGTGTGGGAGGAGAAGTGGGAGTAGGGGAAGCTGTAGGGAGGAGAAAGCCTGCATGAAAGCAATGAGGTGTGTGCGGCTGGTTAAGCAGCTAGTCCTGTATGAGACCTGACAGGGGTACATCACAAGAATGTGGACGGTTTGCAAACTCACTAGACCAAAAGAGGGGAGAAAAAGAGGGAGGGAAAATGAATGCCCTAAGCCCCTGAGCTGCACCAGCACATTCCAGCATGACTGACACTTGCTGATGGCTTTTGTTTTTCTACTAGAGCTGAAGGGTAGGGGCTAGAGACTGGACCTTTGCTTTCCCTGACCTTGACATATTTTAAGCTTTCTTTTTTTTTCCCCACAGATCAGGATGGAGGCATTCTTTAAACCTAGGCTGAATGTGAATACTAATTGGTATTTACTCTGCATCATTAAACTGAGTGAAAAACAGATGACTAAGTGGGGCCGACTCGACAGCACGTAACAACAACAACAACAACAAACCTTTAGAACTTTCTAGCTGTAAGTAAAATAATCTGAGATATAAGTGCCCTTCTCCAGGAATGATCCTTCAGTTCTAATCGGTGCTCTCTTTCATCTCCCAGTGCTTACCCTGGCTGCTGAAACTGCTGCTTGTCCCTGCACCCTGTCCTGTCTTTGGGTCAGCAAATGCTTACTTGTCTCTTGGGATATCAACACCCCCAGTTGGTCCCTTGATCCCCTCTCCCAGCCCCCACCTCTCACCAAAGCTAGATTATGTGCCCATCTAGGTGCTCTCCAGCCCCAGCTCTTACCACATTGCTATGTGATGGCCTGTTTACTTGTCTACCTCCTCTCCTCAACACAAAGGCAGAAGCATCTTATTCATCTTCAGTTTCCCAGGGCCATCCATGCCTAAAGCCTGGCTGATAACAAACACTAAGTAAATATTTACTGACCAGCATTTTGTGCATGCTCACCCTGTCCTCACCACTCTGCTACATGCCATGGACCCTCAGACATGGAGAACTTTCATTTCTGCACTCAAAGAGGAAAATGAAAGGTAAGGCGCACTCATCAAGTCATTCCCTGGGGTGAATATGTATTTGACTCACTCTAGCTTAAACAAAGGCATGGTGATGGGGGAGCAAAAAAAAAAGGCTCCTGATCAATATGTCAACTCTTCCTGAGTGGACAGATGAGTGAGAGGTGTACCTGACCAGAGACAGAAGAATGCAGGCTGGCAGAGAAGGCCTTGCTGGCCAGCTTGATGCCTTTCTAGATCCTTAATTCCTCCCAAGAGTCCCTGGGTGTTGCAAACGGTTAATATGCTCAGCTGCTAATAGGAAGATTGGCAGTTTGAGTCCACTCAGAGACACCTTGGAAGAAAGATCTGGTGATCTACTTCCAAATAATCAGCCCTTGAAAGCCCTATGGAGCACCATTCTACTGTAACAGACATGGAGTCATCATGAGTCTGAGCCAACTGCATGGCAACTGGTGGTGGTGGTGGTGGAGCTCCTCCTGTTCCCACAAGTCTGACGGGGTATGCAGGTGTTCTAGAAGACCAGCATTACAGAGACTTTTTTTTTTTTACCATACTAATGAGGTAGTTAGGAGCACCACAGGCTGGTTAAGCAAGGAAGTATAAGATTTGCCACCTCCTAGAAATTAGCATTATTCTGACCTGAATCTGGGCCTTAAAGATACAGGTTAGATCCCCCTGGCCGACAAACCTCTCTATATCTACTTCTGGATCCTCATAATTGCAGACTATCTCTTCTACTCCAGTCAGTGGATAGCAAATGGAGAAAAAATATTGGGGTGAGTGGGGGCACATTTCTTTGCAACTGGAACAGACAAACAAACCTGTTGTCATCAGGTTGATTCTGACTCATAGTTACCCTGTAGGACAGAATAGAACTGCTTCATAGAATTTCCAAAGCTGTAAATTTTTATGGAAGCAGAGTGCCTCATCTTTTTCCCATGGAGTGGCTACTGGGTTTGAACTGCCAACCTTTTGGTTATAAGCTGAATACTTTAATCACTGCATCACTAGAAACATCTCCTAATAGATCAGCAGCACCCTTTTTTTGTAGCTGGGAGGCAATGAAGATAATTTTCAGGGTCTGGGATGGCAGATTAGTCTGAACCTGAAGGGTCCTTATGTGTGCACCTGGTACAGAAGGACTTTATGGTAGTTGTGTGTCAACTTGGTTGGGCTTGGTTTTGAGTGACTGGGCAGCTGAATGTATTTATTCCCCATGATGAGACTGGTAACCAACTCCATGGTGGAATCTGCAGTGAGCAAGTGAGTAGCTGTGGTCTGCTTCCAGTGTATAAAGAGAAGCACTGAGAAAGGTCTCTGAGGGTTTTGGCATGCTTGGACCCTGCATGGAGGTGAGTCTTCATCTCAGTGGCCTGCCATGTTCTCTGCTGATCTTGGGGCTGTCTCTGGACTTGAACAAGTGGCCTGCCATGTTGTCTGATAGTCTTAGGACTGTACCATGGTACTTGTCAACCTTGGGTTTGTCAGCCGCAGCAGCCAGCAGCTGTCTGAGTTAAGAGAAGCCTCCAGGTTCAGAGGGTTGTGATCAAGAGGCAGAGCTGAAACCAAAGGTTGAGGGCCCTTCACCCAGCCCCTAAACCTGGCACTTTGAACTTGGACATCTAACCTCCTAAACTGTAAGAGAATAAATCTGTTTGTTAAATCCACCTATCTGTGATATTTTCTATTAGAGAAGCACTAGAGAACCAAAACAGACTCCACAATCTTAGTGTTGCCCAGGGTAACTGATTTCTGTCTGCCCACAGTCTAATCTGGCTTTTATTTTCCCTTCATTGCTTTTGTGTGCATCTAGTCTTCTTAATATGAATATATGCTCCTTGAGGGCAGGGTGAATCATATGATGATCCCTTTGTAATTTAGCACAGTCCTGGGGACTTAGGAGGAGAGACAATACTTGAGGAAATGATTTTAAAATCAAGAAAGACATTTGGCACAAAGATCCAGGCCTATCCAATCCAAGAGCACTTAGATTGTCCTAAATTCACTTTTCTGATTTTATTGGTTTTATAAATGTCTAGTTGAAACCTTGTGGAAAATTTCTGTCATAGGGAAACAGGCCCCACAAAAATATGAGTACAATGTATTATGGAAGTTCATAAAAGTTCATAAAAGCTGCTGGGAAGCTTGGGTGTCCACTGTCAGGGAGAACTCCCATCCCTGCAAAGTTAAGCAAAGGCCAGAGTTGCCTCCTCATTTTGGAGTAAAATTTGGCTCTACCAGACATCACCCTTCAGTGAGCAGTGGAGGCCAGATTCAGCAAGACAGCACAAGGGAAACTCATCCCTGGTACCAGTTCCCTTTTCCACAGATAGTAAAATTAACTTTCTGTTCCTCTAACCCCTCTAGCTGAGAAATCTGAAATAGCAAAGTGGTGATCTTTCTGGTGTCCAAGAAGAAATGACTGAAGGAAACTAGAATGACCGTCTTCAAATATTTGAAACTTTAGAGTGGGATGGACTGGTTCTATACTACTTACTATGGAAATGGGACCAGCACACAGAGGCTGACTTCAGCTCAGCATAAGAAACAACTACCTACTGCTTCCAGCACCTGGAATGGAATGGTCTGCTTTTCCAGTAATGAATGAGTTTCCCATACTGATGGCATTTTAAAAAACATTCAATTTCGTTTTTGAGCAGGTAATATACATAGGATGAAATTCAAAAGAAAAAAGAAAAAAATTTATCATGAAATGTTTGCACTCTTTCTACCCCTAAAAGAAATCAAACCAAAGTCACTGCCATTGAGTTGATTCCGACTCATACTGACCCCCTTTGGGTTTCTAAGGTGGTAAATCTTTATGGAAGTAGGTTGCCCAGTCTTCCTTCCACAGAGTGGCTGGTGGGTTTGAATTGCCAGCCTTCTGGTTAGCAGTCAAATGTCTTAGACACTATGCCACCAGAGCTTCTTCTTCCCATCCCTGGTTTCCAGATATTCAGCTTTCTTCTGAAGAGGCAAACTTTATTACCTGGCATTTGATCAAAGGCCAGACAACTCTCTGTGAGGAATACTATAAATGGGCCTTGACTTCTGATACTGGACAGGTTCCTGAAGGACCTTCCAAGTCTTTTGGCTCTCCCCCTTTAAATGTACAGGTCATAATCCCCAAGGTTCTCTCACAAAATATAAATCCACTCCTCAAGGATTGGGTTGAAATTTTAGACTTGATAATGGGAATAATGGACCAGACACTGAGAAGCCCTTAAGGCAACAGACACATGTCATTAGAGAAAGAAATATATGAAGGAAATGGAGTATAGATCTTTGTGCAGAATTTGTAGAAATTCTTTTACCCAAAGTAGTCTTCCCCCACTGAAATTCAAAACAGGAACAGAAGTGCAGAATGATTGGATAGGTCAGGGATAACAATTGGGGGAAGGGGTTTTGTTGGCAGGAGGTAGGCTGGAGGACAGAGTAGAGTGGAATGGTGATGGTACCAGTCAGGGACTTCTGGGAAGTCCTCTGTGTGACCCTGGACAGGGGCCTTTCCTGCCCATTAGAAAACATCAAGTGCTCTTTTTGGTCTTTATTCCTGCCTGATTGAATTCCAGATTTCTTAAATACTTCTAAAGTCTGTGTCAGAGAACATAGAAAGCATGATTTTGTCCTCTCATGTACAGAGCTACACATGACTGTATAAATGAAGTTTCTTTTCAACTATCTTAGGAAATTCAAAGATATTTTTGATCCTGAAGGTTAGCTATAACTTTGATCCTGACAGATGAGTTCAGCTGTAGCCTTCAAGGGCATGCAGACCTGACAAATCCAGGTGGCATCTGTCCTATTTTGGGAGCTTGGATATTTCCCCAGCACAAATGGAGGGAAGTGAAAAAAGGTGGAGCTTTCAAACCAGCTTCCAGACTGATCTTTAATAACAAGAGGTACAAGAGGCCATCTTGCCTATCTCTGGTTCAGTTTCTTAGAGGGAAACCAAACAACAAGATCTTTTCATTACTATCATTGTAACAGTGGTCATTATTCATGTTAAATGCCAGGTAGTCAGTACTTATCAAGTGTAAATTGAAAAAAAAGCATATATTTGTAGGCATACATTCATATCAGAAATAATAAAACACATGGCAAACAGAATCTAAAAGTATTTAAGGAGTTTCTTATGCAAAACAAATTTACAGGACATCTCCTAAGACAGATTACATGGCTCTGTGCTTGGAAATAAGTTTGGCTTCAGTTTCACAAGCATCTCTTCAAATATTAAGCACTTTCCAGAACTTTGTTCAGACAGCTTGATCATGGGAATCTCTGGAGGTATAACTGAGCTGAGGCTGGGATTGTAGGCATCACCCAAAGCTACTTGAGGCAGTGTTGCTAGCATGAAAAATTCCACGTGTACTAATCACAATGATAAAATCAAGGATAAAAGTAATATTAAGAATAGCTAACATGCTTAATAGGAGCTCTGATAGCATAGTGGGGAAGGCACTTGACTGCTAAACCAGAAGGCTGGCGGTTCAAACCCACCAGCCACTCCTCGGAAGGAAGATGGGGCAATCTACTTCCATAGTGATACTGCCTCAGAAACCCAAGGAG
>NW_006921762.1:5683672-5685799 GCF_000298275.1 Orycteropus afer afer
TTGAACCGCCAGCCTTCTGGTTAGCAGTCAAGTGCCTTAGGCACTATGCTACCAGAGCTCCTCATGGAGTGGCTAGTGGGTTCAAACCACCAATGGTTTTGTTAAGAGCCAAATGCTTTAACCACTACACCACCTTCACACCAGGCTAGAGACAGAAAAGCTTTTTGGCCCGAGGCTGTTCCCACAGGACACCAGTGATGTGCTGACCTAAGCAGGAGGCCTCATCATACTACAGAATTTCTGTTCCTGAGCCACCTGCAGCTTCACCCAGATCTCTTCTTCCGAGAGCTAAATACATAGAAAACATGCAGTATTGCCCTGTCTTTGAATATAAAAAACTAAGACTATATTGCCATTAATGTGCTGGAGCTTAATCCTAGTGGGTATGAGAGCTGATGTTGAATTTCCAGAAATATTCTGAGCTGATTGTTAATTGAAGCTTGCAATTGACCACCGAAATTGGTAAATACTACACATTGAGGCTATGTCTTTTTTTGAACCAAAAATAAGATACTATGATTTATCCACAAACATGTCATGCACTCACAATTTTTTCAGCAAACTTTGTTGGGGGTTTGTCAAGTAAGTTGGTTCAAGAACTATAGAGATAAGTGATATGTGATGGTTAGACTAGAAGAGACCCACCAATTTTGAGAAGCTCCCTTGCCATTCTTCTGCCTCTTGCTGAGAAAAGTGAATAGGCTTCAGGCAATTCACACTTGTTATTGAGTTATTCTGAAGTCTATCCCACTTGCCATCAAGTATCCTAAGAAAGGTATACATAAGCTTGTAACTAATTCATTTCAAATGAACATCTTTACTAAGCAACAGAAGAATCAAGTTCCTAATTCTTTTTCTTTTGAGGGGGGGTTAAAGAGAAATTTTTATTCTGTGCTCCCGCGAGAGGGGTCTCGGTGTCCCTGAGAGGGGCCAGAGAAGTCGCCAAGTTCCTGATTCTTGAGAAATAATTTTCTTCCTTTTCCTTCTCTTCTCTTTACCTTTTTTCTGGTCCATTGGGGATTTTTTCATGCCAAAGAAAGGAACAAAGGGTAATTCCCTTGAGTAACTTGGGGCATTTGCTCTTGCTAGTGCCTGTTAGAGTTCTGGGAACAGGTTAATAGGGATTTCACAAATGCTATTTATCATTTACCCATTGCCATCAAGTCAATTGTGACTCATAGCTACCTTTGAAATGACACAACATTGCTTACTGAGAGCAAAGAGAACTTGAAGCGCTTAGTAAGAAAGATCAAAGACCACAGCTTTCAGTATGGATTACACCTCAACATAAAGGAAATAAAAATCCTCACAACTGGACCAATAAGCAACATCACGACAAACAGAGAAACTACTGAAGTTGTCAAGGGTTTCATTATCTTAATTCCATAATCACACCCCTGGAAGCAGCACTCAAGAAATCAAACAATGCATTGTATTGGGGAAAGCTGCTACAAAAGACTTCCTTAAAGTGTTAAAAAGCAAAGATTTCACTATGAGGACTAAGGTGTCTCTGCCCTAAACCACAGTATTTTCAATAGCCTCATGCATGTGAAGACTGGATGATGAATAAGGAAAATCGAAGAAGATTTGATGCATCTGATAGTGTTGACAATGAATATTGAGTATACCGTGGACTGCCAGAAGAATGAACAGATTAGTTTGGGAAGAAGAATAGCCCTACCCCACCAGAGCTCCTGAAGTATAGCCAGAAAGCTCCTTATTAGGGAGAATGGTGAGACTTTGTCTCCCATATTTTGGACACTTTATCAAAGGGGACCATTCCCTGGAGAAGAAGGAAGGACATCATGCTTGGTAAATTAGAAGGTCAGTGAAAAAGAGGAAGACCCTCAATGAGACGGATTGACACAATGGCTGCAACAATGGTCTCAAACATAACAATGACTGTGAAGATGGCACAGGCCTGGAAGTGCTTGATTCTGTTATATGTAGGGTTGCTATGAGTCAGAATTGACTCAACAGCACCTAACAACAACGTTTATCATTTGTTTATGTTTAGTCATGCTCAAATTTGGCCTTGGTGACAGAAATAATGCTGGAACTCGTACGGTAGAATTTTGCAAGACCAATGACTTGTTCATTGCAAACACCTTTTTTCAACAACACAAA
>NW_006921762.1:5688086-5694244 GCF_000298275.1 Orycteropus afer afer
GTTCTGCTGTGCATGGGGTCGCTATGAGTCGGAAACGACTCGACGGCACTTAACAACAACAACAACAAGTCATGCTCAATAAATGAGATTCTCACTAAAACCCTTCTGTGGTTTTAATTCCATAGTTTAGTGTTCAGAGTAAAAAATGCAAAAGAGTAAAAAGACTATGTAGTTTTGGATAGAGTTGGAGTTAACCTCCCTGTTCTGCCACTGATCTGCTGAATGACCTTCAGCTACCACTTTCCTATTCAATGTGTAACAGGCTAGAGTTTCTACCCACTGGGGCATTTAAAGGATTAACTGTGGGTGACAGGATATTTAGAAAAGAAAAAACAGTTGGTTATTACTAATCTTATGCTAGGCTAGTCCCATTGACAGACTCTACATTGTCTAGGTTATTAAAAGCCTTGAATTCCTTACCTCCAAGAGCCATAATTGGCTTTAAAGAACCTAAAACCATGACTGCTCACAATTTCTGTTGAGGAAGTCAGTGCTATGGTTGCTCACTCACAGGAAGTGAAGCAGGATCAGGTAATGGCCTCAAAGACCTGGGTCATGGGAGAATGTTGACTTCTTACATTCTCTTAGGGTAGTTTGGAAATGGAAAACAAGTGTGAGGGGGCAGGAGGGGGCTGAGAGGAGAGGGAATTGAATATTCCCCTCTATTTCTCTTTCTTTTGGGCTTCAGCTCTTTATCTGATGATCCTTGCAGAATACTTCCATTTTTAAGCCTCTTGTATTATTAAGGTTCCAAGTGTTTTTTGGAACACTTACTCCATGATACATAGTGGGGATATGTTGGAGAACAAGGTGTGGTTCCTTTCCCCAAAGGAGCATATCTCAGTTTCCTAGTGCTGCTGTAACAGAAATACCACAAGTGTATGGCTTTATAGGACAGAAACTGGTTTCTCATAGTTCAGGAGGCTAGAAGTCCAAATTCAGCATGTGGATCTAGGGGGAGGAAATTTCTTTTCTATTTCAGCTTCTGAAGCATGACCATCAAGTTGATTCAGACTCATAGTGGCCCTGTAGGACAGAGTAGAACTGTCCCACAGAGTTTCCAAGGCTGTAATCTCTACGGAAGGAGACTACCACTTCTTTCTCCTAAGAAATGTCTGGTGAGTTCAAACCACCAATCTTTTTGTTAGCAGCCAAGTGCTTAACCATTGTGCCACCAGGGCTCCTTATTCTGCTTGGAGTTCCTGGACTGGTAGATCCATCTGCCTTCATAGTGTCTGTCTTACCCCTGTGTCTGCTTGCTTCTGTCCTTAATCTGCTCTTTCCACATCTCAAAAGTGATTGGTTTAAGACACATCCTACACTAACATGGCTTTATTAACAAAGGACACCCTATTCCAAGTGGGATCACTTCCATGGGTGTAGGGGTTAGGATTCCAACAGATATTTTTAGGGAGAAAGAGAAGGAAAGAATACCAGCTGAGTATGATGGAAAAGGGTAGAACATGATGATGTAAGAGTTTGTTGAAGGAGTCTCTAAGTCAAGGTGGTCACATTAGGAGTAACTTCCTAGAATGGGTAATATCTGGGCTAGTTTAGGGACAAATAGATGCTAGCCAGGGAAGTGAAAGGGAAAAGGGTTTCCCCAAGAAAAGGGGAGAGAAGGTACACAGAGATGTAAGAGGACTAAGTTCTTTTGCTTCTCTTGAAAAGGAAAAGGCACTTCAAAGAATTCTCTGGAGTTTTAGGGTTTTGGCAGGAAGGCCTACAGGAGATGAATCTGCAAAGGCCAGCCCCAGGACATCCTGTAAGTTATACTAAGAACTTGCAGTTTATCCACAGAAAAAAGGAACTGTTGAACTATCTTAAGCAGGAGACCAATTAGAACTGTGACTTAAAAAGCATATTTAAATGTAATTATAATAATAAAATTTATTTATTTTATAATAAATAATATCTGCTGAGCACTTGTTACGTGTCAGGCGTATTTTAAGCACTTTTCTTGATGTAATGCATTCATTCTCATAGCAAGCTGCCCTGAAGCCATATGGCAGCAGTAAAGTAGGGTCAGGATGCAAACCATTCCAGGCTGCCACCAATAACCCTACTTCCAGCCACTAAGCTAATATCTTAAGTTATTGTTGTATTAATATTAATATAAATGTCAATTCTCATTGCTTATCTTGTCCTTGTTTTCAATTTTAAACTAGTGTACTCTCAGTAATTCTTATGCACAAATAAGATGTCTGACTGTGCACAATGCCAGATTTCAATTTTCTTAAATAAGGTCTAGGGGGTCACAAATTAGAAAGACTAGACTTAGAATTAGAAATTAGAATTGAAAAATTCCATGCTGACTGGACTTCTTTCTATAGCGGTTGCAAGGTGTTCCTCTTTGTTTCAGTCTGGAGCTTTGTTTGGAATCCACAGGAATCCTTATCTAGGCTGAGTTTCTGGATCTCAGCGCAGTAGTTAAAGCATTTGGCTGTTAACCAAAAGGTCAGCAGTTTGAACCCACTAGCCACTCTGGGGTAGAAAGATGAGGCAGTCTGCTTCTGTACACTGACAGCCTTGGAAACCCTATGGGGCAGTTCTACTCTGTCCTATAAAGTCATTATGAGTCGGAATCAACATGATGGCAGTAGGTTTGGGGTTTTGGGGTCTTTTAGAGTACTATGAGGAGGATACTCATTTTCTATTTCACTTGGAGCCAACTTTTGGCAATCAAATTCCCAGTTAATAAGAAGCACATAATGACTGAAACAAATCAAATAAAAAAATTCACATCAGAATCAAAAATCAAATCAGAGTTAATGAGGAATTATTTATAAAAACAATTAAAAAGGATTTCTTTCATTCATAGAGGGTGAATCTTATGCCTTTAATAAGCCCTAGATTGTGCATGTTGTTGTTGTTAGATCCCATCAAGTTGATTTAGAGTCACAGTCACCCATGTGAAAGAGGAGAACTGGCCCAGAGGGCATCCTTGGCTGTAATCTTTATGGAGCAGATCACCAAGACTCTCCCACGGAGCCACTGGGTCAGTTTGAACAGCCAGCCTTTTGGAGAGCAGCTGAACATTTAACCATTTGCACCTGCAGGTCTTTTTAGATTGTGCATAGCTCCTGAGATATGCTTAGAAATATCAAACATTGCATTTATGTAGTCAATCGACTAAAACTTACTGTACACCTGCTATGTGCGCTGTACCATGCCAGTCAGAGATCAGGAAGTGGTTAAGTCATAGTTCGTGCCATCAAGCCGAAAGAGAGGCTCAGAGTGCCAGTGATATTCTTACAATGCGGGTGTTTATCATCTTCATCTCTAACACCTCCATCTTCTCAGTGACCCTTGCCACATACATCCTTTGCTTTGCACTCCCTCCCCTGACATGCTCCAGTTCTGGGCAGCCATTCTAGTCCAGGGAGAGGAGGGATTCTGTCCTCCTGCTTTTTCGTTTTACTAACAAATGAGTTGGCTCACGCTACACTGTGTTGTTACAAGCCGATTTGGGAGTTAATGGCCTGTGGCCATTTTTTAAAGGGAAGAGTGAAGATTTTTTTTTATCTTAAGCCATCTAGAAAGAATCACTACTACTTTAAACACTGAAAGCAAAAATATTTCTAAAAGAAATACCAGCCCTTTGGAGAATCTCTGTAAAGCCCAGCTATTTGGCCACCAGCCAACTTCATCCCTTCCCCAAACATATAAATTCCTCTGTAGGAAGGTGTAAATTATAAGGGCCCAAAGTGAAGTGCTTGAGGATTAGTTGTCATGGAAACAAAACTAGGACGGAAGTTGCTCCGGCAGCCTCACTCTCCCTTCCCAACCAGGCCCTTCTCTGGGGGAAGAGCTAAGGGGAGGGACACAGCCACAGAGCCAAAGGGGCAGAGATCACGGAGCCTTGCCTGCTCAGCATTTTTTAGGTGAGCCCATCTTTCTCATTCTTGAATGGAGTTGTTGTTGTTAAGTGCCGTCGAGTTGTTTCCGACTCATAGAGACCCCATGCACAGCAGAATGAAACACTGCCTGATCCCGCACCAGCCCCACAATCCCTGCTATACTTGAGCCCATCATCGCAGCCACCGTGTCAATCCATTTCGTTGAAGGCCTCCCCCTCTTTCATCGAATCCACCCTACCCAGCATGACATCCTTGAATGGAGGGTAGTGAAGAAAGTGAGGTTTGGAGTTGTTCATTTTATATTAACTAGGGGCTATCATCTTTTCCCTCCTTTTCTCCTCCCATTCTCTTCCTTGCCTCTTCCCTTCCCTCTCCTCTCCTTTTTCTTCTTGTTTTCTCTCTTTTCATTCCTTCTTCCTTCTCTTCACTGGCTCTCCTTGTTTCTCACTTCATCCTGCTCATCCCCTCCCCAAGAGTGTCATACTGACCTCCTTTTGATACACCCAACAGTTGACAAACCAGTTCTTTGACTGTCACCTTCACCCCCACAGTCATCACCAAGTAATAATCTCCAGTCTCTGGAGAGACCAAAACCAAATCAAACTCACTGCTGTTGAGATCTGACTTATAGCAACCCTTCCTTGGGTTTCTGCAGCGGTATCACTATGGAAGTAGATTGTCCAACCTTCCTTCTGAGGAGTGGCTGATGGGTTTGAACCACCAGCCTTCTGGTTAGCAGTCAAATGCCTTAGGCACTAAAGAAAATGAAGGGAGCCTTCCTGAAACCAAAACCAAAACCAAACTCACTGCCATTAAAGTGGTGTCAGACTCATAGCGACCCCTCCCTGGGTTTTGGAGGTGGTATCACTATGGAAGTATATTGCCCAACCTTCCTTCCGAGGAGTGGCTAGTGCTTTGAACTGCCAGCCTTCTGGTTAACAGTCAGGTGCCTCTGGCACTACTCCTAAACCAGTACCTCATTCAGACTTTGACATCATTGACAGCATTTTTGTGTAGTGCAGCAGGTAATGAAAGGTTGGTTTTACAGGTGTGAATTAATCATCTCTGTCTCCAGTGTGCAACACAGTGCCAGGCCATAATGAATATATAAGTTATTAGCTGCTCAGTTCCACCCACTTCCTCTGAAAACTGTGACTCTTCCTCTGCTCCACTTCCTCCTTATGGAGTTCTTATTCAATACTATCCCAATGGTCATAACTGATTGCTTGATGAGAAAGCACATTTCCAGTTGGGCCAACTGCCTTCTCTGGAATTTTTGGGCTTGGGGCCACAAGTGGTCAAAAACGATAAGGCATAAAGCTTGGAAGCTGCCAATAGTCAGATATCCCACTACATGGAAATAGGCAGTCTGTGACAGAAGAAAGAAAAAGACAACACTTAGAGATAACAGAGGAAAAAGATAGAGAATTCTCATCATAGTAGGCCTCAGCCCTGTGGTTTCTGGGGTCTGCTATATCCTTGCCTTTCTTGTGGCTTGGTTGCTCTGGTAGATAACCCAAACTTAAACCCAAACCAAACCCACTGCCATGGAGTTGGATCCGACTCATAATGACCCCTCCTTGGGTTTCCAAGGCTCTATCACTATGGAAGTAGATTGCCCAACTTTCAACCCAGGATCCTTCAAATGTATGAGCTGAGTCTGTGTCACTTGTGACCAAAACAATCCTATTTCCTGTCATTAAGCAAGCACTTTGTAAATGTTTACTGAAGGATAAATGCGTTTTTTTTTTTGCAGAGTCTTAAAGCTGGAAGATGTTGGAGAGGCCACAGGTTATCCCTAATTCCTGGGGCAGATCCCCAGACACACAACCTAGGAGAAAGTGCTCTTACTTTTAAAGCCCTTCTAGAAACACATTTTATAACCTCCCTTGCTTACCTAAGAAAGGGATGAGAGGAACGTGGACAACCACGACACCCTGAATGACTTCCTCTTTCTTGATGATTCCTCTTCATTCTAAAAATATATTTTAAATTTTTAACTCTTTCATGTCTTTTAATTTTTCATATCATCTAAAATCTACTGTGGGAGCTCTGGTGGCATAGTGCCTAAGGCACTTGACTGCTAACCAGAAGATTGGCAGTTCAAATCCACCAGCCACTCGGAGGAAGGAAGGTGGGGCAATCTACTTCCATAGTGATACTGCCTCAGAAACCCAAGGAGAGGTTGCTATGAGTCAGGTCCGACTTGACGGCATATAACAACAACAACAAAATCTATTGTATTTCTAATCTTTTTTTAAAAAAATATAATCCCGATTTTTAGTTCCGGCAAGATGG
>NW_006921762.1:5700373-5728176 GCF_000298275.1 Orycteropus afer afer
ATGAAAAGTGAACTTACTCTGTAAATCTTCACCCAAATCAAAATAAAATTAAAAAAAAAAAGAGTAAAAAAAAAATATATATATATATATGTATATCATTGTCCCCTAATGATAAGCCTTATCATTTTCCCAGAAAATTAAAGGAGCTCATCATAAAGAGACATATCATGTACATTCTTTCAAGCAGAAAACATTTACTGAAAGCTCTGTCTTATCAGGCACTATGCTAAGAGCTGTCATAATTTAAGCTCATAGGAGAGAAACTATAAGCCATATCCCAATGCAATGGCTTTGGATGGGTGGTTTTATTAGAAAGCTCTCTTTGGTTATATTGTTGTTGTTGTTGTTATGTGCCGTCGAGTCGGCCCCGATGCTAATTTTGATTATTACTGGCGTAGGTGAGCCACAATTTTAAGTATTATGAACCTTGGTTCGGAGGATTTACTTTTGTTTCTGCCTGTCACCCTGAGACCATTGCCTATTCAATCCTCAGATTGAGGACATCTGGACCACACTAGTGCTGTGAACTTAAATACAAACCTACATGACTACTAGCTTGCAGCTTGCAGTTCAAATTCACAGGTGAGATTTCCTCCACTCTCCCTCTCACCACACAGTGCCAAAGTAGAGAGATGCACTTTTTTTTTTTTTTTTTTTTTTGCCGCCCCTGTTTGTGTGATGAGTTTATTTCTTGTTTACCTTCGTATTACTTGTAGCCCTTTGGTATAACAGCTTTTTGTGGAAGTCTCTTATTAGATACCTCATATTTTCTTTCTTATTAGTATATAAAATAATGGTACATCTTTTAATTGATGGCATCTTATAGTGGGTACATGTGATAACTAATCAAAAGCATAGCACTTCAGGATTTAGATACAGGATGGGCATGGAGAATGAGGGAAACAGAGAAAGCCACTGAAAAAAAGAAGTGGAAACAAACAAAAATGATTTTGCATAATTTTTACTTCAGGAATTCAGAATCGATACCTTTGATCCTTTTTGGTGATTATGATATATACATGATAGGTCTCTGTTATCTAATATAATATATAATAGCCCTGGCCTCACGACTAATTATTCATCTATGTTAATGAGAAAATGAGAAAAGAGTAAGAATATGACTTGACTGATATACATACTAATTATCATTGGCTGCAGGGCCATTTGGAGTTTAGATGCCAAGGGAAGAACTACGACACTAGTTAGATGTTGTACTTTAGAATAGTATGTCACAGCTAACAGAGTGCTCCAAGAGTCCAGAGTATAACAGTCATCCAGGGTGCCTGGGACCATTTACTTTCCCTGGAAGGGAGGGTGCCTCGGAGCCCTTGCCCACAATTTGTTTTTTGTTTACAACCACTATGAAATGTAAATTCCATTAAGGTCAGGGCTTTGACTTCCTCTTCCACCAATGTCTTCCAGTGCCTATAATAGTATCTTCCATAGTAGGTGCTTAAATAATTCATTCTTTGAATGAATGAGTGGGTAATGGGCCACTGTTGGCACTGCCAGTGATGTCCTGGGCGAGGGCCAGAGCCAAGGATGTGGTACCTCAGGTCTGAGTTTGTAGTACTGAGGAAGTGCTGTCACCAGACCCAAAGTAAACAGTCTGAAGCTTACAGATACTAGAAATGGGATCCAAGTCATAAAGTGGATCAGGAATGAGGGGAGCTGAGGTGCGAGGAGAACTGGAGCAGGCAGAGGGAAGGATCCTGGAGGAATGCCCAGAGCTGGAGAGCAAGTCTTCATTTCAGTCTTCCTTAAATGCCTGCAGCCTCTGGTGAATGTGTGCTGAGGGCAGGGAGAAGAGCCAGCGTTTAGTGAGCAGGAAACTTCATTTAACCCTGAGAGATGCATTTTTAAAAATGCTATCAATGAGATTTTGAAACTATAAAAAATATTTTTTTTCATTTTTTATCTGAAAAGCAACCCCTCGACAAAAACAAAGCTTTGCTCCAAATAAGCTCCTGTTTTACCCATGTTAAAGAAACCTTTTCCTCATCTTTACCACTTTCCACCAAATTTCCTTCTCTTTTCAATTCACTTCAATCCAGCTTGAACTCCATACTTTGACTAAAGTTTCCTCTAACTTCTTAATTATGGAATCTGGTGATTTCTTTTCATTCGTTTCCTTTTTTATTTCTCTGTGGCAGCTTCCTATTTTCTGAAACTCTTTCTGCCCTTGGTTTCTGGCACACCATCTTTTCCTTGTTTCTTCTGAGTTTAATTTGCTGCCTCCTCATTGTCTTGTCTTTTATGTGTTAGTATTCTCCAAGCCCTCCCACTTGGACCTCTCTCTCCTCACACTACACCCTGTCCTTGAGTTATCTCATTGATAGCCATAGCTTCAAATAACACATTTAGAATGATGACCAAGAAATGAACCTCCAGTCCAGAGCTCTCTTCCTAAGGTCAGATGTATATTAAGTTGGAAATCATCAAGATTTACCAATATTGAATGATTAGGTATGTCTATGCAGAGGGAAGTGTGCCCATGACTATGTATAGGGTTGTCAGACAATGTTTACAATGTTTCTACAAGTGTATTTGTATGCTCTGTAAGAATTTCTGGGTATATAGTAGAACTGAAAAGGGACAAGGTTGTAGTCACTTCTTGGCCATAGCCAGCTACCCAGAGGGACCGAGTAGTTGGACTTGTGGGACCATGGTCACAAGGGACATCAAGCTCAATTGCCATAACATACTACACAAAAATATTGTTCCATATCCTATTTTGGTGAGTAGTGACTGAGACCTTAAAAGCTTGCAAGTGGCCAGCTAGATGCAAGTATGGGTCTCTCCTTATGAAGAGCAAAGAAGAATGAAGAAAACCAAAGACACACAGAAACAATTAGTCCAAGGGACTGGTATACCATGTGATCCTCAGCCTATATAACTATGAGACCAGAAGAACTAGATGGTGCCTGGCTATCACTGTCAACCACTTGGAGGGGGATCTATGTAGGAGATCCTGGATAGAGTGGGATAACAATTGTCGAACAAAACTCCAAATCATAAAAAAAAAAAAAAGGACCAGGTTTGCTGGTCTAATAGAGCCTGGTGGAACCCCTGAGACTATGGTCTCTAGATGCCCTTCAGGTCTGAAATTGAACCCACACCTGTGGTTTCCAGCCAAACAAAAGACAGGCATATGGGCTAAATATTTACATCAGGTAGATACACTCCTTGGAGAGACCAGTCATGGGAGAACAGAAGGCTGCATATGCACAGAGAAATAGCTTGGGGGGCCGGAGTGCATGGGAGGAAGAGGTAACTATGGGGAAGAAGTGGGAAGAGAGCTATTGCGTTGTGGGAAACTGCAGTCAATGTCATGAGACTGTGTCTGTAAGCTGCTGTAAGGAACGTGAGTTTGCTCTGTAAACTTTCACCCAATTACAAAAAAAAAAAAAAAAAAAAAAAAGATTTACCAACACTTACTTTGATTTTTGCAAGTAATAATCTGTTTGGTCTCTCCACCTTTCCCTCAGTTGCCAGCGTGTTTGTTCTTTCTCAGATTTAATTCTGGTCATACTTCTCTTCAGCCTATAGAGTAACTATTAGTGTTACTCTTACGTCATGTCAGAAGTTGTACTACCTACTTTTCTACTAATCTCCTGATAATCTTTTGCATAATTCTTCCATGTCTCTTCCCCTGAATATATTGTATTTTATCAGTGCTTTGGGCCTTTGTATAAGCAATCTCTTCTGGAATTTTTCCATCCCATAAGTACCTGCTTGGCAGACTCTTATGCAAGGGTCAACTCAAAGGTTACCTCCTCAATGAAAGTTTTCCAGATGTTGCATTCAGTGGGAGTCACTCTTTTGGGGGTTTCTCAAAGCATTTTGCACATACATTTCCTGTTGTATTTATCATAGGGTGTTATAATGCTTTGTTTTCGCATCTGCCTCTCACATTAGACTGTGTATTCCTATGGGAAAAGTATTATGTATAAATCATCTTTATAAGGCAGCTTAAGTCATACTGTTTGATATATAATTGGAATAAAAATATTAAATCAATGAATGAGACCAAACATTGGCTCTGGCTGAGATACATTTTTATTAAACATGAACTTTTAAAACCAACACTGCCATATATGTAACTTATTTTTCAGTTCCTTAAGATATCATCCTAGTTGACTCTTGTGCAATAGTCTTTAAATGAAGAGATCAAAAACCTTAGATTAGGGTGGAAAGAAAATTTCTAAGTGTAGAAAATACCCTAAATAAGAGCTGCCCAAACACAATTTCAGATCCATCTGGTCATATTGCGTTTAAAACTAATTCATGATTAATATTTATTGAGCTATGTGCTAAGTTACTTTTCATAATTACTTCATTTAATCCTTATAGCAATCATATGAGGTAGGTACTTGTGGTGTTATGGGTCACTTTTGTATGAGCTTTCTCGCCATGGTCTTATAACTTCCACCACATGACTGGGTCTCTACTCTACTCACTGCCATCGAGCTGATTCATCTCATAGTGACTCCTCCTTGGGTTTCCAAGGCAGTATCACTACAGAAGTAGATTGCCCAACCTTCCTTCTATGGAGGGGCTGGTGAGTTTGAACCACCAGGCTCCTGGTTAGCAGTGCCCAGAGCAAATGACTGGCAAATACGGTGTATGGAACCCTAATAAGAGAGTTGGTCAGTTTTGCCATCCCACCAGGCTTAAAATGAACCATCCTAGATACAGGAAGTGTGGGACCTCACTACCACCAAGAAGAAGAGATGGGAACAGAGTCTTCCTTTGGATCTGGGGTTCTTGCACTCCTAGATCCAGAAGACAGAGAGCTATAACACCAGAGGCAGAGCAAGATGGTAAGAGGCAGCAGTAAGTCTGAAGAAAACTGGTAGCAGTGGAACCAGGAGACCAGCAGAAGATGGTGCAATGGACTTTCTGGCCCACAGAGCAAGAAAGCTGAGCACCTTTGGGGAAGAGGCTTGCTAGCAGAGTGGTGCGCCTCTGGGCACTTGTCTGTGGAGCTAGGCTTGCTGAGCACCTTTGGGCAGGAGGCCGCCTGGCAGAGTGGGCTGCCCCCAAGAACTTGTTGGTGGAGCTAATGAGCTTCAAAAACTTGCCCATGCAGGGCAGATGCCAGGTTGAGAGGCTGAGAGCTAGAGTGAGGTCTGCCTGTGGGCATGGCCTAGGGGCTATCCTGAGTGAAAAACTGTATTCTGGGTCACTGTGGATCCTAAACTATAACCTGTTACATTCTAAAAAAAAATCCCATAATCATGAGTATGGTCTGTGAGTTCTATGTGGCCATTGCAATTGATTATCAAACCCAACAGAGACATGGTGCCATGGGAAGGATGGTTGGTGTCAGAGCTGGTAAGTTTAGAGGGTGAAAGTATGTTTGACCTTCACCTCACTGGCATCAGCCTTGGGCTGAGGTTGATGGTGATCTTTCTCCCCATTGTAAAGTTAGAGGAAGACCTCTGGTCCCCTGCCCTGCCATTTTTCACAGTATTATATTAGTTTCTTGATGTTATAGATGAAGGAACTGAGATCTAGAGAGGCAATTAACTTGCTCGGTATTATACTGTCCTGATTAAAACTCAACCAGCAAAAGCACAGAAGCCAAGCTTGTTACCACTATAGTTTGTCATCCCCGTAGAGGCTGACTCATTGCACCAGATCTGGTACCAAGTAGTCTTTAAACTTCAGCTTCTGCTCAGTTGTCTTGGGAAATCCTTCTGTTCACCCATAGCCTGGGCCTTTGCATATCTCTATGATAGGCCTCTAATATTTTATTGTGATTTATCTGTACACCTACCTCTATTTCTATCCAGTTAAGGAGCCCTCCCATTACAAACAGTTACCAGCTTGGCTGTTAACTGAAAGGTTAGTAGTTTAAACCCACCCAACTGCCCAATTAGACTACAATTTCTCAATGGCAGAAATTTGTTATATTCAGTGTTGTATACACCACACCCAATACAATGCCTATTGTTTAGTAGGTTTTAAGTGAATATTTATTGAACTGAAATAAACCAAATAGGGAGGACCCCTGAATTAACTGGTTTCCTATCCCCTGAAATGAACTCCCTTTTATTTTCCTCCTTCTCTGAAAGAGTTTCTCAATATTTCTGCCTAACATAAACATTTCACAACCCCCTTTAGAATTACTAATATGCAATGACAACTAATTTTTTTTAGTTAGAATCCATCTTTGGCATGTCCTCACCAGTTAAAAAGACTGTGCAGATTTACTTTCTTCATTTTGTATTATGAACACAACAAGCATAGGTTGTTTAAAATCCATATATGTGTTTATATGCCTTTGAATTGTGGTATTGGTGAAGAATACTGAAAATACCATGGATTGCCAGAAGAACCAACAAATCCATTCTGCAAGAAGTACAGTTAGAATGTTCCTTAGAAGTGAGAATGGTCAGACTTCATCTTACCTACTTTGGTCATGTTGTCAGAAGGGACCAGTCCCTGGAAAAAGATATCATATTTGGTAGAGGTCAGCAAAAAAGGGGAAGACCTTCAACAAAATGGACTGACATAGTGGCTGCAATGATGGGCTCAAGCACAGCACGGATTGTGAGGATGGCACAGGACTAAGCAGTGTCTCCTTCTTCTATACACAGGGTTGCTATGAGTCAGAGACAACGTGATGGTACCTAACAACAACAACAACAACACCAAAACAACCATACACACACACACACCAAAAAAAAACTATTTTAAATATTGAATGTATTTTCTAACTGCATTCCATTCCCCCACAGATCACAATGTAGCCCCACTGAGAATTTCTGGGTTCCCCAGTTTTGTTCTGACCAGCCTCCCTTCTCCATACTGGATTCCAGCCCCTTATATCTTGTCCAGTGGTTGAGCGTTGCCATAGGTAACCAGACTTCCAAGATGATGAACTCCTTCCCTTTGCACTTCTAAGTACTCCGCACCCTCCACACACACCCCCTACCTGCACTCCCCACTGCTGGAATCCTGCACTTTGTTTGGGTTACAGTTACTGGCCCAAACCCTAGGGCTGCCTGGTGCAAGACGAGTTCACTGACTTTGCATTGCTCTTGGGTCTACTCTCTTCTTACCCTCCTCCCTCCACCTTTCAAGCTTTGTTTATCCTGGTGGGCAAATTTCATGTCAGGACCTGGTTCTCTCTGACCCTCCCTGCTTTACATTCCAAAGATAAGATATATTCAAAGAAATTTGAAAACTTAACAGGCTGAGAGAACAGAGGCCTCTGCCTGAACCAAGCATGTGGTATTTCTCACCCTGGGAAAGCCCAGCAAGATGAGGCTTGACTGTCTCACAGTCAGTTTTATCCCTTAGAAGGTACAGGATTCCGACGAGGGGATTGCTATTTAACTCCAACCACAGTTGACATGATTAGTTGATATGAAATCTCAGATTTTGTACTAACCAAGAAATGGACACTTCACAATCAGAGAGGCAGAGTAGGGTGGTGGGAGGAGTTCCAAGGTGTACTCAGAAAGACTTAAGTTCAATTCTCAGCTTTCTGTGAACCTGGTTAAGTTATTCAGTCTTTATAAGATCTAGTTTCCTTATCTGCATCATGAGGGTAACAGTGGCTATTTTGTAGTGTTATTGTAAGGATGAAATGTGAACTCACCAACAGAGCTAAACACTAGTGACTAGTTGCCATGGAGTCAGTTCTGACTCTTGGAGAATAGCTGTGTGTCAGAGTAGAACTGTGTTCCATAGGATTTTCAATGGCTGATTTTTTGGGAGTAGTTTTCCAGGCTTTTCTTCCCAGACACCCCTGGGTGGACTCCAACTTTTCATTCAGCAGCCAAGTGCATTAACCATGTGCACCACCCAGGGACAGTACCTGAGGCCTTTGACTGGTCACCAGAAGGTTGGCGGTCCAAACCCAACAGCCACTCCACAGAAGGAAGACTGGGCAATCTACTTCCACAAAGATTTACTGCCTCAGAAACCCAAAGGGGTCGCTATGAGTCTGCACTGACTTGATGGCAGTGAGTGTAGTTTTTTGGTGTTGTAAGTGCTCAACTCACCATCATCTTTGCAAGCACACAATATAGATCTGAAACTGTTAGTTTCTTTTTCCCTTACAAAAATTTAAAACAAAAAACCTTCAGATTGCTAAACTTTAAATAAAAACAGGAGTTTGTTCCTATGGTCAGAGATCTAAATGCAAAGCCTTAATGTTTATTGTATCAATCCTCATAAGAATCTTATTACTGAGGCAGATGTTTTTATCCTCATTATGCTGCTGTTGGTGTGTCATCAAGTAAATTCTGACTCATAGCAACCTTACAGGACAGAGCAGAACTGCTCCATAGGATTCCCTAGGGTTGGAATCTTTATGGAAACAGATGATCAGGTGTTTTCAGCCTCAGAGCCACTGGTGGGTTGAAACTGCCAAACTTTCAGTTAACAGCCAAAAGCTTAACCTCTGTGCCACCAGAGTTTTACATTCTTATTATAGAGCAGAAGAAACCAAGAACCATAAAGGTTAAGCAACATGACCAAAGTTACACAATTATGAAGGATCATAATTCTGGGCTTATCCTTATGATGGTATCAACCCAGTTATAGTAAGAACATTACCTCATAATTATCAGAAGCTCTCATTGGTAATTACATATGACTTTGATCAATAGAAAGAAAAGTAACAATTATTTAATAAGTGGAACTTAAGAGCCCTGGTGGTGCAGTGGGTAAGTGCTTGGCTACTAACTAAAAGGTCAGGAGTTCAAACCCACCAGCTGCTCCCAGAAGAAAAATTGGGCAGTCTGCTTCCATAAAGATTTACAGCCTAGGAAACCCTATGGGGCAGTTCTACCCTGTTCCATAGGGCCTTTAAAAGTTGGAATTGACTCAATGGCAATGAGTTTGTTTGTTTGTTTTTTGCCAAGTGGAACTTATTTGATAGCAGTGTTTGAAACTAACGGAACACAGAGAGTGGTAGTATCTAAAGAGATGTTTGCCATTCTACAAAATAATTACTTTCTTTTCTTCAACAGGTGGACATGATAAAAAGGAAAGCTGCAGTACATGTCTAGATTCAAAGAGACACAAATACAAAGTCCTATCCTTTGATTCAGCTGTGAATAAACCAGACATAAAAGGCATGTTGGAGACAATTTGGGAAATGTGAATATGAGCTGAGTGTAGATAACAATAGAGAATTATTACTCATTTTTTTGTTCACTGGAATAATGGTACTATGCTTTGAGGGAAAATTTGAAGTATTTAATAATAAAATATCATGCCTTTATTTTTAAATGGTTCAGCAAAACAATATGTAGATGAAGGAAATGTGACAAAATATTGATAGTTGTAGACTCTACGTGGAAGACTAGTTCACTGAGTTATTATTTCTACTTCTTTGTATATTTGAATAAAGAGTTCTGGTGGCACAGTGCCCAAGGCATTTGACTGCTAATCAGAAGGCTGGAAGTTTAAACCCACCTGCTGCTCAGTGGGGCAATCTACTTCTGTAAAGATTTATTACCTTGGAAACCCAATGGGGGTCACCATGAGTTAGAACTGAATTGATGGCAGTTGGGTTTGGGTCTTTTCTTTTTTTGGATATATTTAAATATTTTCATATTGAAATGTAAATTAAAGAAAGAAGACCTTGGGAATCCCTGATCTGAAGGGAGGGCTCTAGAGTTCTTTGTTCCTGATCCTGTTCCTTTCAATATTTGTATCAAAGACTGAGAGGAAGACATAAGACCAGGTTATTGAATCTGGGAGAACTAGGGAAGGATGGACTCTAGATTCAGAAAGACAGTCACTGACTAGAACCTAGAAGAATGGAAAACTTGTTGCCACTGAGTGGATTCCAACTCAGGCACCCTATAGGCAGAGTAGAACAGTACACAGGTTTCCAAGGCTGTAAATCTTTATGGAAGCAGGAAAGCTAGAAGAACAGCTAAAAGTCTAGGAAACTGACAAAACAAGGCTTTAGTTTGTGGCTGAGTCACTGTGAGAGAGCGTGTATGATGCAGCTGCTCGGAAAAATAATGCCACTTTAGTTTCTATTTCTAGAAGTAGGAGAACCAGAACAAGGGATGTTAAGAATCCCACAGTCACATTTGGCCAGGCCACATCTAGAGTTTGGGACTCCATTTTGGTTGTCACCTTTTGAGTGACACAAGAGTGGATCTAGAGAGTATAACTGGGGCCATGTCACACTGGTCAAAGGACCAGGGGATCTTAAGTTAAAGAAAACTAAGGGGAACATGGGCCACGTCATCAAATATTTTAAGGACTACAGTTTCATGCAAAAGGGACTAGTTCCATGTAGGCAGTTCCACAAAAAAAGAACCAGGTGCACTTGTTTCAATAAAAGGAAGAATTTTTGTAGAGTTGCTCCAGAGAGGGACTGCATTTGCTAAATAGCACTGTGTAAAACACTGCTGCTTCTGTTTGATGATAAGAGAACAATGGTAAATTCAACTCTATGAGAGAGGAAAAGCAAGTTAAAGTGCTTTGAAAAGTTTAAAATGCTACATAAGCTTGAGGTATTTGATACTATTTGCCAGTAGTGGCATTTCAGGTGACAAAACTTCCAAGGGCCAGAGATAAAATTTATTCTTTAAATTGGACTTTTGCCTCAACTTTGTACTATTCAAGGACTGTGTTTGAGTGTCAGGAAGATAAACAATTATGTTGATAATCTATAGCGTTTCTAACTTTTCAAAGTTAGACAGCTTCTGGCAACTTGAAGAGTGCTTTGTTTCATTTTGTTTTGTTTTTGAATCAGTGAAACATTCACATGACTCAAAATTCAAAGAGTAAATAAAGTGTGAAAAGTGTGCCCCTGGCCATTTCTGTCCCCCCAGCCATCCAGTTCCACTCCTCAGTGCCAATTATTATTACAATGTCTCCTTCTAGTTATTTTATGCACATCTTAATCTTTATGCAGTGTTCATGAAAATCCAGGAAGTCAGGGCATCCTGACATTTCTGGCTAGGTGACATCCCTTAGGATGGTCTCTGCTACACAAGACTGAGTCGAGGACAATCCCAAGAATTTTAGGAACTAGTTTTACTGCAAACAGCAAATATCTGCCAGTGCCCAATTTCACTATTCTGCAGTTGACTGCCTAGGCAGTTAAACATCTTGCCAAAGACTTTGCAAAGAACAAGAGATAACATCCTGTGTGGGTGAATGTATCTCTTCCTCCCTGACCAACTTCCCTGACAGGGTCACACAATTGCATCTTTGTTCCTTTCCAGAGAGCTGGACAGTTGGTGCTAGGGAGACCACTATTGCTGTAATCACAGGATGTTCAGTTTACAGTAGAGTAACTTGTGCTTACTCACATACTGGCCTGTATGTATGCTCTTCATTTACCTTTGCACGTGTGCATGTGCGTGTGGATATGTATGTGTGTATTATTTCTCCAACTGAAATTGTAAGTTCTTTAAAGGCAGGATTCTAATACCTCAACCTTTTATAAATCTTCAAGGCCCAAATTCAGGTATCTTCTCAATTATTTTCTCATATTGCTTAACAAGCTTAGGAACAGACTATCCTAAATATTTCTAATATGGGTCTGGGTAGCTCCTGTTAGGATATGGTGTCAGCATGAAGTATTGTTTTTATACTCATTAAATTACATTTTTCTGGAGAGGCAAAGTTGAATATATGAAACCCACAGAGGCTCACAGAGTTTCCCAAGGTTAAGCTGGCAAATGAATGGGATAGTGAGTTAAATAGCTGAATAGTTATATTTTTAAAGCTACAGCATGACTCTTCCTTGAATACAGCATTTCTCTGCATTCCTGGGAATGAAGGACTTGTATTGATGGATTGGTTTTTAAGTTCTCTGTTGGAGTGAAGGAGATGAAAGAGTAGGAGTAAGTCTACCTCATGCCTGTTGATTTTTACTCTTGAGTCTTTTTTTTTTTTTTTAAGAACAGTGAAATCAGACATTAGCCTTGAAACAAAGAGTAACCCAAGATTATCTGTTTGGTAAAATTAATCTGAACTGTATATGACTTTGAACATGAATAACATTATGACTAGATTTTCATAATGAAGAAATTGGCCTATTGATGAGATTGGCACCTAACAACACAATTGATGAGAGGTTGTGGGATAAAGCCTAGATTTATACTATGTTGTTGTTGTTGGTAGGTGCACTAGAGTTGATTTCAGCTCACAGTGGCTCTGTGTAAAACAGAATGAAACACTGCCCGGTCCTGTGCCATCCTCACAACTTTTACTATTCTTGAGCCCACTGTTTTAGCCACTGTGTCAATCCAAGGTGATGGAAGTTGAGAGTGTCCCCCTTTTTTGCTTATCCTCTACTTTACCGAGCCTGATAACTTTTCCCGGGACTGGTCCCTTCTGACAATATGACCAAGTATGTGAGATGAAGTCTGCCCATTCTGACTTCAAAGAAGCATTCCAGCTGTCCTTTTTCCAAGACAGGTTTCTTCATTGTTCTGGCAACCCATAGTATATTCAATATTCTTCAGTAATACCACAATTCAGATGCATCAATTCTTCTGTGGTCTGTGGTATTCATTGCTCAGCATTCACATGCAGATGAGGCTACTGAAAATACCATGGCTTGGGGCAGGCACATCTTAGTCTTCAAAGGGACATCTTTACTGTTTAACACTTTAAAGAGGTCTTTTGCTGTAGATCTGCCCAATGCAGTACATCATTTGCCTTGGGTGTTGATTGTGGATCCAAATAAAATGAAATCCCTGAGAACACTTCAGTATTTTCTCCATTTATCACGATGTTGTTAATTGGTCCAGTAGTGAGGATTTTTCTTTTCTTCTTTATGTTGAGGTATAATCCATACTGAAGGCTGTAGTCTCTGATCTTCATCAGTAAATGCTTCAAGTCTTCTTCACTTAACAGCAAGCAAGATGTGTCACCTGCATATCTTAGGTTGTTAATGAAACTTCCTCCAATCCTGATGTCATGTTCTTCTTCATACAGTACAACTTCTCAGATTACTTGCTCAGCATACAAATTGAATAAGTATGGTGAAAGGGTACAGCCTGACACACACTTTTCCTGATTTTAAACCATGCAGTATTCCCTTGTTCTGTTTGAATGACTGCCTCTTTTTCTATGTACAGGTTCCTCTGAGCACAATTAAGTGTTTTAGAATCCCCATTCTTCACAATGTTATCCATAATGTTATGATTCACACAGTCAAATGTCTTTGCATAGTCAATAAAATACAGGTAAACATTTTTCTGATATTCTTTGCTTTCAGCCAAGATCCATCTGACATCAGCAATGATATCCCTCATTCCACATCCTCTCCTGCATCTGGCTTGAACTTCTGGCAGTTCCCTGTCGATGAATTGCTGCAACGGATTTTTAGGTATTTTCACCAAAAGTTTACTTGCATGTGGTATTAATAATATTGTTTGATAATTTTCACATTCCATTGGATCATCTTTCTTTGGAATGAGCACAAACATAGATTTCCTCCAATAAGTTGGACAGGTAGCTGTCTTCCAAATTTCTTGGCAAAAATGATTGAGTGCTTCCAGCATTGCATCTGCTTGTTGAAACATCTCAATGAGTATTCTGTCTATTACTGGAACTTTGTTTTTTGCCAATTTCTTCAATGCACTTGGACTTTTCCTTCAACACCATAGGTTCTTAATCATATGCTACTTCCTGAAATATCTGAAAGCCGACTAATTATTTTTGGCACACTGACTCTGTGTATTCCTTCCATCTTCTTTTGATGCTTCCTACATTGTTGAATATTTTGCCCATGTTGTTGTTAGGTGCCATTGAGTTGATTTTAACTCATAGCGACCCTATGCACAACAGAACAAAACACTGCCCGGTCCTGTGCCATCCTCACAATCATTGCTAAGCTTGAGCCTATCATTGCAGCCATTGTGTTAATCCATCTCGTGAGGGTCTTCCCCATTTTTGCTGACCCTTACTTTACCAAGCATGATATCCTTCTTCAGGGATTGGTCCCTTCTAAAAGCATGACCAAAACACTAAAGACAAAGCAAAGTCTTGTTTCTAAGGAACATTCCTGCTATACTTCCTCTAAGATAGATTTGTTCATTCCTCTAGCAGTCCATGGTACATTCAATAGTCTTTGCCAACACCACAATTGAAATGCATCATCTTTGCCCATAAAATTTTCAGTGTTGCAACTCAACTCACCAAACACTGCTGTCGAGTTGATTTGACTCATAGCGACCCTTGGGTTTCCTTGGGTTTCTGAGGTGGCATCACTATGGAAGTAGATTGCCCAACCTTCCTTCTGAGGAGTAGCTGGTGGGTTTGAACCACCAGCTTTCTGGTTAGAAGTCAAGTGCCTTAGGCACTACACCACCAGAGCAACTCAGGGAATGAATTTTCCTTCAGTTCTTTCAGCTTGAGGAATGCTGATTGTCTTCTTCCCTTTTGATTTTCTAACTCAGAGTCTTTGCACATTTCATTGTCTTTACTTTACTTTTTTCATTCTTTATTTTGTCTTCTGGAGCTGTCCCTTGAAATCTTCTGTTCAGAACTTTTACTTTATCATTTCTTTAATTCACTTTAGCTACTCTCAGGGAGCTCTGGTAGCGTAGTGCCTAAGGCACTTGACTGCTAACCAGAAGGCTAGCGGTTCAAACCCACCAGCCACTCCTCAGAAGGAAGATGGGGCAATCTACTTCCGTAGTGATACTGCCTCGGAAACCCAAGGAGGGCTCACTATGAGTCAGGTCCGACTCGATGGCACATAACAACAACAACAACTCTCCTTTCAAGATCAAGTTTCAGTCTCTTCTGACTTTTTTGTCTTTTCTTTTTCTTTCATCTTTTTTTAATGACCTTCAGATATCTTTATGTATGATGTTCTTGATGTCATCCCACAACTTGTCTGGTCTTTGGTCATTGGTTTTCAATGTGTCAAAACTATTCTTCAGATGGTCTCTAAATTCAGGTGGGATATACTCAGGGTTGTATACTGGCTCTCATGGACCTATTTAATTTTCTTGAGCTTAAACTTAAACTTTTCTATAAACAATTGATGGTCTATTTCACAGTCACCCCCTGGCCTTGTTCTGACTGATCATATTGAGCTTCTCCATCATCTTTCCACAGATGTAGTCAATTTGATTTTGACTCCTGTATATTCCATCTGGTGAAGTCCAAAACTATAGTCACCATTTATGTTGTTAAAGAAAGGTATTTGTAATGAATAGGTTGTTCATCTTGCAAAATTCTATCATGTACTCTCCAGCATCATTCCTTTCAATAAGGCCATATTTTTCAACTACTGATGTTGTTTCTTTGTTCCCAACTTTTGCTTCCAATCATCTGTTATTATCAATACATCTTGATTGCATGTTTGGTCAATTTCAGACTGCAGAAGTTGGTAAAAATCTTCAATGTCTTCATCTTTAGCTTTAGTGATTGGTGCATAAATTGGAATAATAGTAGTAACTGATCTTCCTTGTGGAATAGCATATGGATATTATACTATCACTGACAGCATTTATCTTCAAGATAGATGGTGAATTGTTCTTTTTAACAATGAATGCAATGCCATTCTTCTTCAATTTGTCATTCTTGACATAATAGACCATATAATCGTCTGATTCAAAATGGCCAATACCAGTCAATTTTAGCTCATTAATGTCTAGAATATTGATCTTTATGCATTCCATTCCATTTTTTACAACTTCCAGTTTCCCCGGATTCATACTTTGTATGTTCTATGTTCCATATATTGATGGATGTTTGCAACTGTTTTTTTCTCATTTGAGTTGTGGCACATCAGCAACTGATGGTCCCAAAAGCCTTTACTCCATGTATGTCATTAAGGGCACCTCTAGTTTGAGGAGGCAGCTCCTTCCCAGTAATATTTTGAGTGCCTTCCAACTTAAGGGGCTCATCTTCTGGCACTATATCAGACAACGTTTCACAGCTATACATAAAGTTTTCAGTAGCCAATTTTTCATAAGTGTGCCTGGCCACATCCTTCTTCTAGTCTGTGTTAGTTTGGAAAGTCCACTGAAACATGCCCAACATGGGTGATCCAGCTGGTATTTGAAATACCTGTGGCATAGCTTCCAGCATCACAGGAACACACAAGCCACCACAGTATGACAAACTGATGGAAGAATCATGGAGGAATATACTATAGATAAAAAAGTAACTGCCAAGCCCAAATGATTACCTCTAAGTCTCAACTGGTACAGTCATGCCACAAGGATGACATGACTCCCACATCACAAGTAGAAGCAAGATTATTTCTTTTAAACAGTTACGACTCGTAGAGAAAATCAGGCAGCATATGTATAGATCTCTTTTCAAGTTCAAATTAAAATGGTGGTACTGGGTTGCTCATGTGGAGAAGTTTGTCAGAATAGGATTTCTTAGTTCAGGAAATTCATACCTCAGTGCCATTCCTCTTCAGTATTTGGTTGCAGGAGCAAAGGAAGAGGGACATGCATTAGCTGGCTAATTGTTCAACAAGTGTACTAAGGGGCATCACTAGTGTGCTACGGCCACATTGGTCCAGGTTTGGACTTCAGATTCTGGGAAGTGAGTTCACACTAACCCAAAGCAAATAAACTAGTTAACAAAGCATCCAACTAGAGAAATGACAGTTTAGCGGACTCTACAATTCTTGTGACAGCTGATCAATCCACTTTCTTATCACTGGGACACTATTTGAGTAACCAAATTAAGATTATAAGGTTGCTGGATAGACAATCTGAGCAAAGATGATGAATGATGCTACAAGTCACTATTAACCAAAACAACCTGAGGCTCCCTTCTCTCTAAATCCTCCATCAATGGAATCAGATTACTTAAGAAGCTGTGTGAAAACATCTTGGTATCTCTTTTCCTGAACAGATGAAAATAATAGAGTATGTCACATAGACCAGAAGTTCTCAAAGTGGTCTGGGATTTTCTGAGACCCATCCAAAGCACTGGAGGTCAAATTTATTTTCATAATAATTTAAAGGTGTTATTTGCCTTTTTTTTTTTTTAAATAACTTTTTATTGTGATTTGGGTGAAATTTTACAAAGTTGATTCATTTTACTTTCAATAGTTTATACACATTTTGTTTTGTAACACTGCTTACTTTCCCCACTGTGTAACAGCTCTCCTCTCATCTCCTCCCTGTGGTTACCCTTTCCCTGTGTCCTTCTTGTCTATGCATTCTGGCCTCCCTACCTTCCTCCCTGTGCATATGCTGCCCTTCAGATTTCCCATGGTTGTTCTAAGGAGTGCATCTTTCTGGTATACGTATTCAGCTTGCAGCCATCTATTGTTTGATTGTCAGGTCATGGGAGTGACTTCAATTCTAGGCCCCAAAGGTGACAGTCTAGGCCCCAAGGGCTATAGTCTCAGGGATTTTACAGTCTCTATCAGACCAGTAAGCCTTTTATGATATTGAGTTTTGTTCCACATTTTTCTCCCACTGTACCCAGGATCTCCACTTTTGATCCCTTTTAGAGTAGTTGGCATTGGTAGCCGGGCACCATCTAGTTCCTCTTGCCTCAAAGCCACGTAGGCTGAGGTTCTCATGGTCTATTAGTCCTTCAGAACTGTTTCCACATGTCTTTGGTTTTCTTCATTATTTTTGTTTTGGACAAGAAAAGACCAATAGTTGCATCTTAGATGGTCATGTGTGAGCTTTTAAGACCCCAGCTGTTACTCACCGAAGTAGCAAGTAGAGCAATATTTTTGTGTACCATGTTGTGCCAGTTGCGTTTGATGTCCCCTGTGACCATGGTCCCCAGCCTACAGGGCCAGCAACTCACTCCCTCAGGGTGCTTAGTTGTGGCTAAGAAGTTATCCTAACTTTGCCTCCTATTATGTTTAAACTGCATATGGACATTTTTATAGCACATACAAATACATATGTAGGAATATTGTCCGCCAGACTTATGCATGGTCATGGGTATATTCCCATTTGCCTATCCATAGCTGATCTTCTTGTCTATCTATGTATCCACCTGTAGATTAGTGTCTGCTGTTACTGATAATGCAGTATTGTGCATGTAATAGTATTTGCCTTTATTCTGTACCACTTGTGCACCTCTCTGTGTCTTTCTTTTCCTTAGTGACAGACACATAGACCAGAAGTCCTAAAAGTGGTATGGGATTCTCCGAAATACTTTAGAAGTATCTGGAAGTCAAAGTCATTTTCATAATAATTCTAAGGTGTTATCTGCCTTTTTAAATCTCTGTATCTCACAATGGTACAGTTGAGGTTGCCAGAGGCTACATGACATTGATAATGCCACCACTCAGACAGCCAATGGGAGGTGTGCTTGTATACTCTTGTGTTTTGAAAATTTCTCCCTTTTGATTTCTAATATAATAAAATAAATAGCTATAAGTCACATTTTAAAAGTTCTTTTGGTTTGTCACTACTTTTAGTGTGTAAAAAACCCAAAAAACCAAACTCACCGCTATCAACTCAATTCCAGCTCATAGTGACCCCATTGGGCTTCCAAGGCTATTGTACATCTTTATAGAGGCAGACTGCCTCACCTTTCTTCTGTGGAGCAGCTGGTGGGTTTAAACCACTAACCTTTTGGTTAGCAGCCAAATGCCTTAACCACTTCACCACCAGAGGTCCTTATAAACAGAGCTCCTTTTAAGTATGTAAAACCAAAGCCAAACCAAACTCATTGCCATCAAGTTGGATCTGACTCAAAGCGACCCTTCCTTGGGTTTCCTAGGCAGTATCACTATGGAAGCGGATTGCCCAATTTTCTTTCCAGGGAGTAGCTGGTGGGTTTAAACCACCAGCCTTCTAGTTAGAGTCAAATGCCTTAGGCACTACACCACTAGAGCTCCTTTTAAGTATGTAAAGTTTCCTACAATTAAAAAGTTTAGGAACCACTTCCTCTGTCATCATGTTAGGACACCAGTAAACACTAGGATTTTATTCTTTTTGATGAGAATTTGGAAACATCTTAAATAAAACCTTCTTAATGAAATTTAGGAAGCATTCTCTCTCACTAAACCTAAAACACCCAAGCCATTTGCCATTGAGTCAATTTTGACCCATGGTGACTCCATGTGTGTCAGAGTAGGCCTATACTCCAGAGTGTGATTTTATCAGAGAAAGCCTTTTGTGGTGGTTAAGTTTGTGTGTCAACTTGGCTGGGCCTGGTTGAGTGGCTGGGCAACTGGATGTAGTATTTCCCATGATGAGACTGGTAATCAGCTCCATGGTGGAATCTACTGTGAGCAGCTGAGTAGCTGTCTTTGGGTATGTGGTCTGTTTCCTGTATATAAGAAACAGCTTTGGGAATGGCCTCTAGTTTATGGCACGCTTGAACCCTGCATGTAGCCTTCTGGTTGTTCAGCAGCCTGCCATGCTCTGCTAACCTTGGGACTTTCAATGGACTTGAATTAATGGCCTGCTATGTTATGTGGTATAACATCGGGACTGTGCCTTTTTATTTGTTGACCTTGGGCTTGTTAGCCTCAGCAGCCAGTAGCTGCCTGAGTGAAGACATGTCTCTAGCTTCAGTGGGCTGGAAGCAAGAGGCAAAGCTGAAGCCCAAGGTTGAGGGGCTTTCACCCAGCCCCTAGAACCTGGCACTTCGAACTCGGACTTCTAGCCTCCCGAACTGTAAGAGAATAAACTCCTGTTTGTTAAGGCCATCCCATTTGTGGTATATTTCTGTCAGAGAGGCACTAGGTAACCAGAACACCTTTCTTCTGAGGCATCTTTGGGTAGACTCAAACTGCTAACTTTTTGATTAACTGTTTGTGTCACTCAGGGGCCCTCCATATCATTACCAAAAAACAAAAATGAAACCCATTGCCATGGAGTCAATTCTGACTCATAGCAACCCTAAAGGACAAAGTAGAACTGCCCCTTAGGGTTTGCAACGCTATAACCTTTATGGAAGCAGACTGCCACATCTTTGCCCTGCAGAGCAGCTGTGTGGAACCTTTACCTTTCACTTGGAAGCCAAGTGTTTAACCACTTTGCCACTAGGGCTCCTTTCTACCTCATTAGCCACAAAATAGTCAGATTACCCTAAAAGCTCCAAATAATTGTTCTTGGGGTATGAGTATAGGTACCCCATATCTTGTTACTGGATATGTTAATTTGCAAAAGTCTAAAGAAGAAAACTCTGTTACCTTTTGACAATTATATGGAATGGGATCACAAGGCACACAGCCTTGACTCTGAGAGGAAGTAGGCACTGTTTTGGGAGCTCTTGAACTGAAGTGAAGCCAAGAATTATACGAGGTTTATTTAGACTCCAGGCCCTTAGATCTAGATTTCTGAAGCGCATTCTTCAAATAGACTCAGCACAGAGATCAGTTCTCAACTGTTGGTCCAGTTTACATGCAGTCATAATCCTGGGATTCTACAAGGTCATTGCCTCATAAGGATTTTTTTTTTTTTTTTTTTTTGTGATTTGGGTGAAAATTTACAGAGCAAATTCACTTTCCATACAGCTGTTCATATACATTTTGTCTCGTGACATTGACCACAGTTTACCACAATGCAACAGCTCCCCTCCCACTACCTCCTGACAGTCACCTCTTTCCTGTGTCCATCCCTCCATGCACCCCTGCCCCCTGAGCTGTCTCCCTGTGCATAAACAGCCCTTCTTTCTCCCATGATTGTTCTCTCCAAGAAGTGTATTTACCTCAGGTACATGTTCAACTCCTGTGCTTGTCTTTTGCTTGGCTGGAAGCCACAGGTGTGAGCTCAATTCTAGACCTGCAGGGCAGCTAAGGGCCATAGTCTCAGTGGTTCTACCAGGCTCTATCAGAGGAAGGAGTCTTTTTTATGAGCCTTCCGAAGCTGGACACAGAGCATACTCACTACTGTTGAGTCAATTCAACTCATAGCAACCCCTCCTAGGGTTTCTGAGGTGGTATCTGTATAGAAGTAGACTGTCCAACCTTCCTTCAGAGGGGCACAGAGCATATGTGCCCATAAATAGAATATTTGTGAACCTAGTTTTCCTTTGACTCCCTTATACTATTGACACGTGGACTAGGATAGCTGTAGAGGCATATATCCTCAAACCAAAGTAACCAAACTATAAAACACAAGCACTTGGCATGGATTTGAACAAGCAAAGATTAGCTGAGTATCTGGTATGTGCAAAGCAGTAAAGGAAGTGACTGGGGAATGCAGGGCAAGGCACAGTTCCTGTCCTCGAAGGTTGCAACATCTAATCACTCACCATTTTCCAGTTTTGCTTCATAGTATCCTCTGTCATTTACTAGCATTAACTGACAGGGATAAGCACAGAAGGGTGACCTCCATTTCTCCCTTTTTTCTCAACAGACTAAATTCATATAGGATTCTCTGAGGCATGTCTAGCCCCATGTCCTGAAGGAAGAGCTGAAATAATTTTCACAGAAAACCCATGTGTTAGACACAGAAGAGTATTGCCTATTATTATACAGATAAGAAACAAAACAAATGGAATACACTTACATGGCTCTATTTTAATCAATACACTTTTATAATCATGTAAATTAAGCTATTTTGTCTTTGGGAGAAGTGGGTGAGAAGAGAGTAGCAAGAGCCATCAGCAACTCTTAGGAAGGCAAAAATGAGTCATGTCATTGGCATAGGAAGCAAGTGTGAGGAGAGAGCTCCAGTATCTGAGACCGGTTTGGTGAGTTTGTTTTCTCTCTGGGAGTCTGGAAGAGATGAGCTCAGACCATTCACCGCCTCATTGTCTTGCTGACTGCCTTCCTCCTGGGCAAGAAAGAGAGCTGTCTTTCCTGTAGAGTTTTGTAGGCATCTGAGAGCAGGTCATGGAAGACAGCTGTTCTGGGGCCCAGAAGGGGCAGTCTGTAGTGAATGCTCTCTGGAGGGCAACACAAGAAGAAGGAAGGACAAGGGCTGCTTAAGTTTCATCCTCAAAGAAACTCAAAATAACTAAAGGACACCAAAGGCTGTTTTAACCTTATAAAACATATTCAAAATTCACAGAAGAGTTCTTTGAATAGAACGCTTTATCCCTCATAACAGTTAAGCTTTAACAAATCTTATCAAAAAGGCCAAAAAAAGAAGTACCTAGAAACATAAAACTCAAATATTAGGAGCCATCACCAATTAAATTGAAATTAAAATAAAATGTGTCTGGAGTTGTAATGTGAATCAAAGGGAAAAGAAGATTCAACTCTCAGGAGCCTTTTCAGGGACCACATATAACGGTTCTGTCCTTTCTGAAAAAACAAAACATCATCTTACAAAACAGGGAGAAAGTGGTTGCATTTCAAAAGGAACATTCAGTTAATTGAATTATTTTTCTAGGGGTCTTTAAAGTCCTTAGCTTCCTGACCTCTTATTTATTTACAAAATGTTATTTATCACAAAAATTTATTTACAAAATGTCAGTTAATATTCAAATTTTCAGGAAGACACATCACTTGAAGGAGAGTAAATCAATGCATGAAATAACACTTTCCCTTTGGGAATCCTGAGTAATTAATGGAATTGGAGCCCTGAATGCTTCGGAGCAAGCTCCTCTGCCCAGCTAAATCAGAGCTTAGAGATGTTCCAGAATCATGCAAACCCAGGATCCAGTTTAGTCTTATCACTGTAATGAAGAGAAAACAGAGGTCCAGGGCCACAGGCACTAATGGACTAAGGACCAGAACCCAGATCTCTTTAACCCTGACACAATGCTCTTTGTTCCGATCATACCACTGTGCCAAGTGGTAGGCTGTAGTCAGGTGGTTAGCATCTCCAAGCAATGTTTACCATGACCAAGTGTCGTTAGATACTTGACTCAAGGCAAGATAAATGAAACCAGAAGGAATCCCCATTACTTGTGGAGATAGGCCCTTTCCATTTATATATTCATTAAGAATTATTGGTAATATATAAGGTTTAGTTGAATCCAGGAAAAGACTAGAAATCACTATTGTGGCCAACAGAATGAGTTAGACAACCACTGGCAGTAATGTTTATTGGGATGAGTCAGCCATGTGGTATTTGTAGCATGTCCACAGGGAACACAGCCCAGGTGGGTGGAGGCTTCAGCAATAAGCAGCAAGTGCGGCAGAATGAACATGCCTAAGCTCCATAAACCAGTGAGACTGGGCAGTGTCAGCAGTTTTTCTGGGTCAACCAAAGGTGAAGGCTGCTTGTGTTGAGTATGCGGCTTTCAGTGGGGGCAAAACTGTTCTCTGGATTTACAAGTGGGAATGTAGGCTCAGACAGTTTAAACAATTTGCCTAAGCCTATACGGCAAAGTTAGGATCCAAATCCAGGTTTCTTTGCTCCTATACTAGTGTTTTCTCAGTGGTCAAAAACATAACACAAGGCCAAGGCTTAGCTCAAAAGGGTCACAACAAATAGAAGGAGTGAATCAGGCCCATGTGGCATAGAATGTGCCTGGGAAACAACATGACATGGATAAGAAGAGCAAGAAAAGCCTACAGTGGGGACAAATGGAACTGGAGAGAGGGGAGGGCTGTATATCAGTCAAAGCAGGACATAAAGCAACCTGCTAAGCTTGGTATAGTATCTAAGGCATTTGACTGCTAACCAGAAGGCTGGCAGTTCAAACCACCAGCTACTCCTTGGAAGGAAGACTGGACAATCTACTTTCATAGAGATACCTCCTCAGAAACCCAAGGAGGTGTCGCTATGAGTCAGGATCAACTCAATGGCAGTGAGTTTGGTTTGGGGCTACTAAGCTTCAGCTCCCAGTCAGCTCTACAACCACTCTCCTTACAATCTCACCTCTAGTACTGCTGTCCCAGGTTGGACTGTGTGAGCAAGAACAAGGTCTGTCCAAGAACATAGTGTACTTATCTTGTGCCCACCAAGTCGAGCTCTTTTACTAATAAAGGAAGTAAACTACCAGGGCTAATAAACTGATGAAAGGCATCTTGTTACAGTGTCCTCCAATATCAGAAAATAAAGATTCTTTTTGACTGAAGGGCATATAATAGTGTGGAGGGGGGAGCGGGGTGAGGAAAATTGGTTGGTTCATCCCTTTGTGAGGACAGGCCTGAAAAAGTCCAGTCCAAAGGAAATTTTGAATGAATATGTGGCTGCTACAGAGAACCCTGAAACCAAAAGCACATGCCAGTATTCTCTTGGCTTCAAAAGAATGAGGTGGTCACAGACCAGAGAACAGCTGAGTGGGAAGGTTACTTCAGGTGGATGCTCTTAGCTCTAGGCTCTTCTGTGTACTTTGCTTAAATGAAAGCCATGAACTAGGACAATGTTTTTGGATAAATAAGATGGCATTCACTGGGACTGACAGTCTTTCACTCCACTAGATGCAATCTCCAAGTAACCATACTTATCTTAGTCTCTGGTCCTCCCTTTTGGCATCCTCTCCCCCAGGACATCCCTTCTATCCTCTAATTTCCTTCTAGATGCCTTTTTAGCTCAGTTCTGGCTCTAACTCCCCTGCAACCTCCCAAGATAAAGCTTAGACTTTCCCATCTGTAGGAGCTCTCGTAGTGTAGTGTCTAAGGCATTTGACTATTAACCAGAAGCCCGGAGGTTCAAAACCACCAGCCACTCCTCGTAAGGAAGGCTGGGCAATCTACTTCTGTATAGATACCACCTTGGAAACCCAAGGAGAGGTCGCTGTGAGTCAGATATGACTCTACAGCAGTGGGTTGGGGTTTTTTTTTTTTTTTTTTTTTTGGTTTTCCCAGCGGTACAAAGTGAAAAGAGTGAATAAGGATCTTGATTTTCCTTATTGTGTGTTATCAAATGAAAGAAAAAGTTCAGATGGCTTCAGGTAATATGGGAGTAAATAAGAAGATGGATAAAGTCATTAAGGTAATAGCCTATGATAGCCTATGCTCCACTAAACCCTCAAATTATGCCACCTCAAAAAATGTTCCCTTCCCACCTTCACAACTTGGCTGCCCTAAAGGTTGAGACTTAGGTCAATGCTGAAGCTAGAGACAAAGCCTCTATCCTTTGCTTTATTAATAGCAAGCAAAGATAAGAATAGCATTGGTCAGTTGCTGGGAGGAGGCAGGTATTTCAGGGGACCTGCAGGGATGGAAGTTTTAGGGCCCTGGTGAGGCAATTCCAGACATGTGCAGATACAGCTCCCTTCCCACTTTAATTAGTACCATCAGGACTATCTGTGGAGGGACTTTTATCTAGTTTATACCACGTATCTATGGAAATTCCTCAGCAAAGTAGATTATGGGGCTCTATAGAAGGAGTCCAACTCAAAGGCACATAACAACAACAACAAATAGAAGGAGTGAATCAGGCCCATGTGGCATGGAATGTGCCTGGGAAACAACATGACATGGATAAGAAGAGCAAGAAAAGCCTAGAGTGGGGACAAATGGAACTGGAGAGAGGGGAGGGCTGTATATCAGTCAAAGCAGTACATAAAGCAACATGGAAAAGAGAAAGGGATAAGGAATGGGAATTTGTTCGGAAAATTTAAATATTATGGCAGGGATTCAGCTTTTCATTCTATCACCCTGGGGTAGTCTATCTCACACTACAAATAGTCCAAAAGAAATCAAACCTGTCAGGATGTCATCACAAGGAGGTTTGGGTGCAGTCTTAGGTCTTGGTGGATGAAGACCCATCATCCTGATTGGAAGGAGCAAGAACAATTAGTTAATTGGCCAGGGTTTGGTGGAAAGGGATGTGTCTTTATGCATTTTAAAACACAGATGGTCTCTTGAATCCAGCACCTGTTAACATGGTGACCAGGTTACTTTTGCAGCACTGTGAGATGACTCGGTTTACAACTTATCAAGCTGTTTTTATTTTTTGGCATTTTTGTGGATTTTAAGAAAAATCACTTAAAAAATAAGTTTATTCCACTGTCAGAACATGGATGGTCTGAAAACAGGAGGCATTAAGTAAAGAATCCTCTAATTTCCAGGGAAAAAAAAACGTAGCAACTCTTCCAGATCAGTGATTTGCCTTTCAAGAGCGAAACTGAAAGAATATTTTAGTTGGAACCTTTTAATTTTGGAGAAAAACTTCTTGACCACATCCTATTTCTTCTGATGGCCAAAGTTGTAGAGGACACCAAAATAGTTTTATATTTGTTTAAATTGTTTAATTTATAACAATGACAAATCTATTAACTTTGATGGTCTATCTAAGGCTCTACACTCATTTCATGGTTTCTAATTTCAGAAAAATCTTTTATGATTATTTTTGCTTTACTAAAAATAAAATAAAGGTTGGGCCAGTCAGTATATTTTATTCAATTGCCATTGGGGTACTCACTGAAATTTAGGAAAAAAAGAAAAACTCCTATTATCCACTTTGGGCAAAACAGATGATATTTGTAGCACTGAATAAATTAAGATTCTTTCTACACTGTAATTCAATAAATGCCTATCCTTTCACCCATTTATCACCCATTCATACACCTTTCTTTTGACCTTCCCTCTCTCCTTCCTTCCTCCTTTTCTTCTCTTCCCTTTCTTTACTTTTCTTCCCTCTTTTTATTTCTTTCCTTCCTTCCGACATCATTTTAATTCCTGTAATGGCTATAATTAAAGTCATTTAAAAATTGTATCATGTCAGTGAGGGCAACTCCACTTGCCTGTGTATGTGGTGAGATGAAAAGAATATGAGGACTGAGTTTATAAGCTAAAATAGAATCAGAGCCATTATTTTATAGTCACACTAGGTAAATGTCAAACAGAAATGGTTCATTTTCCTTCATAATATGAAAAGAAGGACCAATCTTATGATACTTTTGGTTGGTACTGACTTGATTTTAGGACTAGTCCAACCCGTGGTCTTAGCTTTAAAGGCATAGGAGCTGTAAATGACTCTAGGATTTAGGACTTCATTTAAAGTACCATACTAGCAAGATGAACAGAATGGGACAACACAATTCAAAAGTACCTCCCATAGAGGAGTAAGATTTTCTCAGAAATCTCTGATTTTACATAGTCTAGTTATTCATTTAAAGTCTATAAAGAATATTATTAGAATTATTTTTACTGTGATCTGAGAGAAGAGCTCTTTAGGATTGTAGAATTGGTATAAGTAAATGTTATCAGCACTGGAGCCTGTATTGCCCAAATACTCATTTCCTCTACCACCCTGTCTACTGGGGCCAGGCACCTGGGACATAGTTTCAGTGCATCTGAGTCCACATCTCAGCCTGGAGTGAATGGCTTTGAGTTCATAAAAGCAATGAGAACATCTGCCGATGTGCAATATAAGGTAACAAGAAGCCCTATTTATTTTTCCACATTATTGCTCTTTATATGAGGGAAAAATATTTAAAGATTGTCACCAGAGCACACGTAACTTCTTTGGTTGGTCACACATGTTGTTGTTGTTGTTATTTGCCATCGAGTCGGCCCCGACTCATAGCGACCCATCCTTGGGTTTCCAAGGCAGTATCACTACGGAAGTAGGAATGCCCAACCTTCCTTCCGAGGAGTGGCTGGTGGATTTGAACTGCCAGCCTTCTGGTTAGCAGTCAAGTGCCTTAGGCACTATGCTCGGATGGCTATATGTTTACATTCCAGCCATCTACTGTAAGGCAAATCTATGTCTCCTGGTGCCTTATACAAGATGGGCACATGTTTTGAGTTTCTGATGAAAGTAAACACTGAATCCTTTTCCCCCATCTGAGAGTCAAATACAGAAGAAAAAACAAACCCTGATTATTTGTAATCAGATTATTTGTAATCAGAATTCTGACTGGAATTTATTGCTGTTACAATCAATCTTGACAAGAAAGCAGCAAATGAGAAAAATGAAACAAGATCTGTACCTCACACTATACACAAAAAAGAACTCCAGATGGATCAAAGACTTAAATGTGAAACCTAAAACTATACAGTTCCTCAAGGAAAATTTAGGGTCAAATTTAAGGGCCCTAATATATGGCAT
>NW_006921762.1:5730084-5741342 GCF_000298275.1 Orycteropus afer afer
CATGAGACAAAGTATATGTGAACTGCTGTGTGGAAAGTGAATTTGCTCTGTAAATCTTCACCCAAATCACAATAAAAGAAGAAAAAAAAGAAAGCAAGCAGCAAATGACACCAAAGTAAACTGATAACAGGGATTTAGTTATTAAAAAGCAGTAGACGTTGTCCTGAACTCAGGTCAGATTATATGTAATCCCCCATGCCTCCTGAATTAGATATGCCATTTATATGTATTTCATTTAAAATACAAATTGCTTGTAATTTGTATTTCATTCTGAGCTATCAAAGAAACTATCTATTCTTTCTGTATAATGTTCTTGTGAAGGTGGAAAGGAAAATAATCCTTTCTATAGTAGTTTCAACAGCTGTTCAAGAAAAACATGAAAATATTTTTTGGTTTCACTATGTTTAGGCAGAAAATGGAACCAGTCATTAAGTCCATTCCCTACACATTCTTTAAGAATTCTACTTACTATGTTCCTTAATCCACTGTCCTGTGTCCCTGAACAAATAAAACCAGAATTAAAGTCATGCCTGATTTAAATTTTCTACTTACCTGTGATTCGTAAAATTCTCAAAGGATGGTTTCAGATCATCTGGGATAAGCATAGTTCTTGGTTTTACCTAAGGAAGAAAGTCTTATTTAAACACTGCCCCAAACTCCATTGTGGTTTAAATAATGTACCCAAGTTGTGTTTAATACCGAAGGCATTCATACATTCTTTTGTGGTATGAATGAACTCGAGGACATCATTCTGCCCTCTTAGTCATAGGGTGCTTGCTCTTCCCTGGTTATCAGGTTTTTGAAGTTAGGTAGCTCAAGATTATATCCACTGCTGTTAAGTCCATTCCAACTCACAGCTACCCTACAGGCCAGAGTAGAACGGCCTCACAGGGTTTCCAAAACTGTAATCTTTACAGAAGCAAACTACCACCTCTTTTCCCTAGAGTAGCTGTTGTTGTTATGTGCCATTGAGTCGGATCCTACTCACAGAGATCCCTCCTTGGGTTTCCGAGGCAGTATCACTATGGAAGTAGATTGCCAAACCTTCCTTCTGAAGAGTGGCTGGTGGTTGAACCACCACCCTTCTGGTTAGCAGTCAAGTGCCTTAGGCACTATGCTACCAGAGCGCCCTACAGAGTAGGAGGTGGTTTCAAATTGCCGACCTTTCAGTTCAGCAGCCAAGTGATTTAACCACAGCATCACCAGAGCTCCTTTCAACATTAGTAAACCCTCAGATTCTCGTTGCCTAAATCATTCCCCACACATCATTCTGCTTTTACGTTAACCGTCACTTTCTCACAGAGACGGGAATGTAGAGGACACAAGGACAAACATCCTTGTTTGGTAGTCCCCTGCTTTACGTTCCTATTGTTCTCTGGGCTTTGTCTTTCAGAATGCTCACTGCACTTTTATTGCATGTACTTGCTTAATGTCTGGTTTCTCTGATAGAATTTCAGTTGTCTGAGCGCAAAGACAATTTCCAGGACCTAACACAGTGCCTGTTTAAGAAATATCTCTGAATTAGTGAATGAATGACCCCACTAAAAAGCACACTTGAAAAATTTAAGTGTATCCTTCACGTAGGGCTAAAATCATTTAAAGAGTTAACAGTATTCTTGGTTAAGAGACATCACATTCTTGAATTTTTTTTTTTTTTTTAACATTTGTTACTAGCACTAAACTCATTGCCATCGAGTCAAATCCGACTCATAGTGACCCCTCCTTGCATTTCCGAGGTGGTATCACTATGGAAGTAGATTGCCCAATCTTCCTTCCAAGGAGTGGCTGGTGGGTTTGAACCTCCAGGCTTCTGGTCAGCAGTCAAGTGCCTTAGGCACTATGCCACCAGAGTGCCTTTACTAGCACTAGCTGTTGGTTTTCTTTTGGAGATCATGTTTTCACTTAGAAGGAGTTTCTTTTTGTTTTTTCATTATTTCTCAAGCATTACTAGAGTCATGACAATAAGAAGATAACCACGAATAGGTGTCCAGCTGGGTTACTAAGTGACTTCTGTTTTAAATTTAGAGAATCAGAAAAATTTCAAATTACTCTGTGTCAAGGACCTTTAGGGGTGTTTGAAAATAGCAACAATAACAAAAACAAAACTGAAAAGTAAATCTACAGGAACACCAAGCACCAACTGCATTTAATCACATTTTTCTCCTTACTCATTAGCCAAGGGGGCCATGGAGGTAAGGGGGAAAGAAGGTGATCTGGTAACAAGTAGCATCTGGGAGTAGTGGAGAGGCAGGGGCTTTAGACAGAAGGTGAGGAGAGTTTTCTAGACACATAAGAAGAGGTGAGAACACACCAGAGGCAGTCTTGACCTTTCTTCAAAATTTCCTCTAAAGTCAGTCCTTTTCCAAGGAAAGATGAAGGGAACTTTCTACTTCCTCCTGAGTAGCATGACCCCTGTTCTAAAGCCTCTTAATCCAGGTAGTACTACCATTTCCCAATATTATCTGTGAAGTGGGCTATATAGGTGCTACATCAGAACCAAAGCTGTCAAGGATAGCATTTTGTCTCTGAGAAAAAGTGTGTCATTTGGTGAACTCCTATGAATTCTTGAAAACTCTGTGAAGTATTTTCTTCCAGGTAGCCTTCCCTGATCAACTTTTCACTCCCCACCAGGTCTTTCACCATTAAGGAAGATGTTAGCTGTGGATTTTTCATAGATGCTGTTTATCAGGACAAGGAAGTTCTCTTGTATTCCTAAGAATCTTTTTATATATTCTCCAGCATCTCCATTCAACTCACTGTTGAGAAAGAACTGTAAATCTGCAGTTCATCTCCCTAGAAAGACTCCGATGTTCTACTGCACCATTGAGGTAAGGGTATCTTACCCTTGCCTTGTTTTCTAACTTTCTTTATAAGTTTCACACATGGATCTGCATGCACTAATTCTGAGTAGTAGGGAAGGATTCTCTGGGCTTTTTTTTTTCTTCAATTTAAGGCCCTTCCTTTCTGAGACTGAGGTAGGGGAAAGGATGGAGTGGGGAGAAATCTTCAAGGAAAGACCTCAATGGTAAAACCACAGCATGTGGTTCTACTTTTATCAGGCCTGGGTGAGAGCAAAAGATAGAGAGGAAGTTTTGAGAAAAAGGACAGCTGCTGAAGTCCCAAGTGAGCCAGCTGGTCAAGGCTAGTGTGAGCCCAGGGTCAGTGTGTTCTAAATGTGGACACAAGGGAAGTGACTCCAGAAGAAATCTCAATCCTGGTTTACCAGACTCCAGTCAAGGTTAATACTGAACACTGTGCTCCTGTTGATGTTCAAAATGAACACTGACTGTAATATCCATGTATGCCTTTGCCAATGGCTTTAGTTAAATTTCCAAATCTCACACGAGAATTTCACAAAGCTGCTACTCTCTTCCATGTCCCACTAACCTGAAGCACCTCTGCCATGAACTCATCAAAGGAGCCTGTCTTATGTCCCTACTTTTCTTCCATCCCTTGCTCTTCCTCTTACTGCATATCTAAACTTAACATTCTTCTTGAGTCAGAGGAGACTCATAGGATCTCAGAGTTGAAGAGACCTTTCCACAACCCCTACCCTACACCTAATCATTTAGCCAAGTTAACTTTCAACCTAAGTCTGGTCCTTACTCTGGCCCTAACAACCATTCTATGCTAACCCTAACTGACCCTAGTCCTAACTCCAATCTTGGAAGGCCTTTTTCTTCAGCACCTGTAACTGATGGCAGAGGTTTGTCCTTGTGTCCTCTGCATTCCCCTTGGTAGCCTTCCATTTTTCCTAATACTCCCCCATTCTGTCCCACAACGAATGACACATATCCAGGGTAGGTTATGTCCCTTACTAGCTAAAAAGTGCTATTAAATCTCTGCAGGGTTTTTTTTCCCCACTGAGGTGCTAACTGAATTAATTACGAACCCAAAGATGAAACTGCTTGTTTCATGAATACAATGGTGGAGAAAGATTTTTGTGTGTGCATGTATGTGTGTGTGTGAGCATGTGTATTGTGTTAGGGAGATGTTAAAGGGCTATACTGCCTCGGAAACCCAAGGAGGGTCGCTATGAGTTGGCGCCGACTCGACGGCACATAACAACAACAACAACAAAGGGCTAGAAGATGCTCCCATATCCCCCTTAACCTGAACTCTCTGAGGGTACAGTCACCCTAGGCGTCTAAAACGAAGCAGCTCAGCTCAGCCCATCTTTCCCCTCTGGCCCACTGACCTTGGTTCACCTTAGGCTTTTTGAAAATAAGGAAGATTTATCATATTTTTTCAGTTGCTGGTGCTCCCATGCCCAACAGTTCCTCACTTGTAGCCCTTTCCAAGGCCTACCCTGCAAGGGGCCCAATCACAGTCTCCAAGGGCTTTGCTGTGTATGAGAATCAAATCAGAGGCACTTGGTGTGTGTAAATAGAGCAGCTTGAAAGCAGAGCCTTAACTCCATTTTAAAGTCTTGACAGGAATCCAGAATCCATGTTGAATTTTAAAGCTGTCTTTTCTAATAGCATTTCCTCTAACCTTGATGCTGACCTAACCATATACCCTAAAGGAGACATTCTTTTTCTCTAACGTCTGGTAGGTGCAGGATCTCACAATCTATTTCCAGAGGGTCTTTTCACCATGGTCAAGAAGATACAAGATGTGATAGCTTATCCCTGAAGGGTCTTGACATTATCAACAAATCTTTACAATGGACCTACAGAAACAGACAAGATTGAAAAATCTATTTTTATAGTGTTTTTTATGTGCCATCGAGTCGGACCTGACTCACAGCGACCCCTCCTTGGGTTTCCAAGGCAGTATCACTACGGAAGTAGATTGCCCAACCTTCCTTCTGAGGAGTGGCTGGTAGGCTTGAACCACCAGCCTTCTGGTTAGCAGTCAAGTGCCTTAGGTACTATGCTACCAGAGCTCCCATTTTTATAGTAGGTTACCAAAAAAAAATCTGTCCTGCCATTGTCTTATGACCATCCTGCAATAAACTGAAGAGCACATACACTTGCAATTATGTGCTTTAACCAATCATGTAATCCCATGTATATGTTACCCACCTATCACTGGGAAGTCCCTGCTCTTAGATATCCTGCCTTTGACTCCCCTGATTGTCTTTCAGCTAATTACAATTTTGTAACTTTTAGTTCCTGCTCTAACTGAATAAAAACGTTTTCTTTCTCAATGTCTGGTGGAGCAGCCATCTTCCCCCTATGAGTTAGGACATCTTCCTGGTCCAGACTGTCTCTATCACTCAATAAACCTCTTTTGCTTTTACTTAAGCAGATTCCATGATGTTGCTGTGCCCAACTCTGACATCCCCTTTGCCTACCATTTTTATTTCTCGACATGCAGAGCACAGTTGCCTATTTCTGAGCAGCACAGGGTTACTCTGGATCCTGCGGGCCTGAGAGGAAAGAGAGACAGAGGGAGGTGAGGAAATGATAGGGCACTTGGGGCAACAAATAGCTGGGAAAAGGGTGGAAGGGAATGAAAGGTAACAGTTCTTCACTTCCTAAAACACTTGGTCTTAGCCCCATCTGGGGTAGACATTGACTCTGAGATTGGCTGCAGCTGGTAGGTTCAGAAAGGGTTTAGTCAGGAGGGAGTGAGCTGTTAAGTCGACTAGGTGGTGGCCTAGGCCCTGCATACACTGGAGCAGGTATAACACAGCTGGCAGAAGGGGCTGTGGCTGGGGGCTGCAGTTAGCAGGAGCCTCTACTTCCCATCCAGAGCACCTGTAAACTGCAACCTTCCATAGGTGGTATATTTTCCCCATATCACACAAAGACTCCACCATCTGGACTGCTGAGGATATCTAATAGCCTGATAAAGAATGAAGAGAAGACTTTTTGCTTGCAAACCTCCTTCCTGGCCTCTCCCAGTCATTATCCTCTTAAGCCTTAACTCTAGTTCACATCCATTCTCAAGCATCCAGTGGTCAGCATCACTTCAGCCCTTCCTCCCTTTCTCGGCTCCTCACCTTCAGATAAAGCTGCGAGCAGAACTGGAGCTGGTGCGTGGGTCATGTACCCCTCCTTCCTCTGGGAGCAAAGGCTGCTTGGTCAGGGCAAGGAAGTGACCAGTGGGGGGAGAGGGACAGCACCCTGTCTGCTCACTGCTTTCTTGTTTCACTTGTGTTAAAGGGTGAAAGAGAGGGATTAGGAGCACTGACATCTGGAACACAGGGTTTTGCTTGCATCTCTGATAAAATGTTTAGTTAGGGAGCAAATGGAAACTTGTGGCTAAAATTGTGTTTGGGGATTGTCTCTCCCTTTCCTCATTCACTGACACAGCAGATATGGGCTATGTTCATAGGAAGTGTAGAGTATGGTGAAGAGTGGGGCTGCAGTGACAGGAAGATGAAGACTGTCAATTGAAATCTGCTCCTTCTCTGATCAGTTTGTTGGCCTATCACTCCATATGTGCAGACCATGTCCTGGCCCATTCCCACTGTAGCCTTTCTGCTCTGGGAGGTTTGTTGAACAGGAAGAGAGAGTATAGAACCATGCAGCCTGGGGAGAGTTTGGGGGTGCTTCTTTGTGGGGGAGTCTGCAAGTGGCTTCCTCCTATGACAGCTGGCACTTGGGTGGGGCAATAATGAGGTCAGAAGACTGAAAACTCTTGACAAATTTGGTCTATTTGACAAATATTTAAAATACATTTCATTTTCATAGGTCACTTTAAAAGAATCAGTTCAGTATTACGATGTGGGTTGCTATGCTAAAGTATGAGTGGGAATGACTAGATTCATTCATTCAATAACAAACATTTATTGTGGTGCCACTATGTGGAGGGCACTGTGATGGGGCCACAAAGATGAATAAGACAAAGTTCCTGGTCTTAAGGAAAACAAGGAAAGGATACAAATTCATTCATTTGCCCATTCAATTAGGTACTGGGGACATTGAGAAGAACAAGACACAGCTTCCAACCAACCTCAAGCTACTCACCATTCAGCAGACTGTACCAAGAAGTATGATAGTATTGATGGTATAGTAACAGAAATATACCGAGGCCACGGTATAACTGAAAGGAATTGTTGAGCTCACTTCGGTTGGGGCTAGGGCAGAGAGGGAAGAGTCCGAGATGAGTTCACAAGCAGGCAAGCTTGAGTAGGTATTGGTGGGTGAACAAGAATGGGGAGGCCACTCAAGCCCAGAAAACACTGTGCAAAAATATGGAGGAATAACCTAGCAAATCAGCTCCAGGTAACTGAGGATCATTTGGAACGGCTGGATTGGAAGGAGGGAGGTAGTGAGAAGTGAGGCAAGGGAAGAAACGTCCGTATGTGTGGAACCCACTGCTTCTTTTCTACCATGTCTTCCCTGAGGGTGGGGTGCGTGTGCATGTGACATCCCCTACAGCTCAGGCTCCTCTCCCATCCCTCACATCCCTGAAGTGTGAGACTCAGATCCCTTTTGATTCTAGGCTGGATGCTCTGGGTATCAGAGACAAGGCAAAAGTGAGAGATTACTTCTGAAAAGTGAGAGATTACTTCTGATGGCAGGAATCAGGGAAGGATTCCTGGAAATGGCATTTGTCCTTGGTCTGAAAGGAGGAGGAGGACCTGGACAGGTGGAGGTAGGGTACATATGTGCAGACCCATATCACACAAAGACTCCACCATCTGGACTAGCCCACAGGTGGAGTGGAAGAATCCTTAAGTGTGTGTGCTCTTACTATAAATGTAAACAGATTCTTGTTCGCCCTGTAATGGGTTCCTTCACCTTTTCCACACTTCAGGTTTCTGTGTAAGAATTCAAGAGCCTACAGGGACTGGAATCACAGGGTTCATTGTAAACCGAGCAACAGATGTATTTGGGAGGTCTCCAAGGTACATGGCAGGATTTTGCCCGGTTAATTGCAACTGTAAATGTGAGTCAGGTCCAACTCGACGGCACATAACAACAAATGTGACCTCAGAGTTCCACAATCATGATGACTACAGATTCATCCTTGGAATCTAAAGGACCAAATGCTTTCTATCTTATCCCTCCTGGAATTATTACCTCATCCTTTAAGCCATAGCTTAGGTATTACTTTCTGAAAAAAACTTTCCCCTCCCCCTCCCCCCATCGCTCACCTCCCTAAACTGAATCGGGTGTCTGCCTCTCTGATTCCATTATAGCTTTGGCACAGCTTTCATTGCATTTTGTACTATTTTTCTTTTTTCATGTGTTTATCTTCTCCACCAGGCCAAGCATTCTTTAAGAGCAAGGGCCATGTCTTATTCATTTTTCCATTCTTAGAATCTATCGATCCATGGCACACAGTAGGGATTCAGCAAAAGTTAGTTGAATGAATGAGCCACTGTAGGCATTTTAAACTATCCAGTATAAAAACAGGAGTCCTGGTGGCACAGTGGTTAAAGCGCTTGGCTATTAACCAAAAGGTTGGTGGTTTGAACCCATCAGCTTCTCCATGGGAGAAAGATGTGACAGTCTGCTCCTGTAAAGATTTACAGCCTTGGAAACCTCATAGGGTTCTAAACCAAAACAACCAAACTCTCTGCTGTCGAATCAGACCCGACTCATAGCAACCCCTCCTTGGGTTTCCGAGGTAGTATCACTACGGAAGTTGATTGCCCACCCTTCCTTCTGAGGAGTGGCTGGTGGGTTTGAACCACCAGCCTTCTGGTTAGCAGTCAAATGCCTTAGGCACCATGCCTCCAGAGCTCCCCACAGGGTTCTATTCCATCCTATAAGGTCGCTATGAGTTGGAATCAACTTGGCAGCAGTGGGTTTAGGGCAGAGCATAAATACAGACATAACCAACATACACCTATGTATATAAATATCTAAACATTTAAATATTTAAATATTTTAAACAAAATGTAAGTGTTACTATTATAACACTAGTTAGTGTAAGATTACTATTATAACGCTGCCTTCAGGGAAACAATATAGGACATTAGTGTTGTAGGACAACACCCTCTTTCATTATAATGTGCTGGGGAAGAGCACTAACTGGGAGTCCAGAGAGCTCTGTTCTAGACCTGGAGTGACTTTGGTCAATCATGGAAACTCCCTGGGCCTCCCCTCCTCTCCCAACAATGGTCTCCATGGACAAAAAGACAGAGGCAGAAGCTATAATCATGCCCATGCTGTACACGTAGAGGTGAAAACCAATCTTTGACCTGTGGCTTCTATCATCTCTGCCAGGAATGTGTCAGTGACTCCACCTTGGATTCACTGTCAGCTGAAACTTCACCTCCAAGAAGAGCTACTTTATTCCCTTTCTGTGGAGAGTAGGGTAAGAACACAGGGGAGCACTCCCACGAAATGGGAGGCAACTGTGCTGGCTAAGTCCTGGGTGGACAGTCTATGAAGGAACTGGGATTCCAGGTTCTGTTGGCCTCAGACTCCTCCCTCCTCTCCCTGTCCTCTCAGCCTGGAAGCCCAGGCCCTTTCCTTCTGCAGCACTTCCTCTCCCTCCTCATTCTTACTGTCCTTAAGGCCCATTCTGCATCAGTAGCAGGATTGAAAACGAGGTGGCCAGAGGGTCACAGCACAAGCCCCTGATTATCTTTGAGTCAAAGCCACCAAGAGGCTCTGAAATCTTAGTGGGGCTCTCATTTCCCAAGCAGCTGTCCCCAGGACAACAGATGGCAGTTGTGATGAGAAAGTGACAACCTGTTTGTAGCTTAGCCAAAGTATGATGCATATTTCAGTCAGTCCCCTGAAGCCAAAGCCTACTATTCACATATCACAACTGGAAATATCCTAATATCCAAGGTGAGTAGTTGCTGTGGTTCCTAAGATCTAGCTGATGGCATCAGTCCTTGGCCTTTTTGTAGCCTTCTTGTTAAGAAACAGTAAGGTCTCTCTCACTCCTTCTTGCTCTTACACACACACACACCCACACATACATATACACCTCCCTCCCACCTGTTCACATAACAAAAGCTGAAAATGTAAGCACCAGGTGGTGGTTTTAAAAATAGGCATGATAAGAATGATTTGAGGAGCACTGACAATGTTGCTTCTGGCAGTCTTGACCCTTGACACCTCTATTTCTGTTTTTCTTTCCACTCTTGCCTTAACTGAGAGACCTTATATGTCACCTAATTCAACTCTTTCAATTATTGCAACAAAGAAACTGTGGCCCAGAACTAGGTGGTACTCGGCTACCACCTTCAACCACTTGGAGGTGGTGGGGGAGGGGTCTATGTAGGAGATCCTGGATAGAATGGGAGAATAATGTGGAACAAAACTCAAAATCATTTAAAAAAAAAGGGGGGGGGGGACTAGGTTTGCTCTTCTGATAGAGCCTAGTAGAACCCCTGAGATGATGGCCCCTAGCTGACCTTCATGTCTGGAACTAAACCCACTCCTATGGCTTCCAACCAAACAAAAGACAGGTATATGAGCTGAACATTTACATTAGGTAGATACACTCCTTGGAGGGAATAATCATAGGGGAATAGAAGGGCTGTGTATGCACAGGGAGACAGCTCAGGGGGCAGAAGTGCGTGGAAGGATGGACACAGGGAAGAGGTAACTATGGGGAGGAAGTGGGAGGGGAGCTGTTGCACTGTGGAAAATTGCAAGCAATGCCATGAGACAAAGTATATGTGAGCTGCTGTAAGGAAAGTGAATTTGCTCTGTAAACTTTCACCCAAATCACAATAAAAATTAAAAAAATAAAAAAAGAGAGAAAGAAACTGTGGCCCAGAAAGGTTATGAGAGTTGCCCAATAGTATGTTTATTTAGTGGTAATCAGCCAGAAAGTTCTGTGGCTAAAAGAGTCGAAGAAAAACTACATTTCCTCAGAGGGAGAGTGGAATCTTAGGACCCATATAATTCTTATATCCCTTACCAAAAAAACCCGGACCCACTGCCATCAAGTTGATTCCAACTCTTAGTGCCGTATAGGACAGAGTAGAACTGCTTCATACAGTTTCCAAGGCTGTAAATCTTTATGGAAGCAGACTGCCTCATCTTTCTCCCATAGAGTGGCTGGTGGGTTTGAACCGTTGACCTTCTGGTTAGCAGCCCAATGCTTTAACCATTACACTCAGAGCTCCTTAGGGTCTAAAAATTAGTGGCCAGAGACCCATTTTCAATGTTCTGAAAGTCCCTAAAATAATTATAGTATTCCTTGCTATCCGAAAATACCAGCCATCTCATTAAAGAATAGAGCTCAGTATAGTTTTAAAAAATGCTATTACTGTCCATTGGGAGCTCTGGTAGCATAGTGGCTAAAAGCACTTGACTGCTAACCAGCAGGCTGGCGGTTCAAACCCACCAGCCACTCCTCGGAAGGAAGGTTGGGCAATCCTACTTCCG
>NW_006921762.1:5741442-5748282 GCF_000298275.1 Orycteropus afer afer
TAGTGATACTGCCTCGGAAACCCAAGGAGGGGTCGCTATGAGTCGGGGCCGACTCGATGGCACATAACAACAACAACAACATTACTGTCCATTAGGAAAAAATTTCAAACAGACATAAAATAATAATCATGTATCCACCTTTCACAGTTTCACTGTCATTATTTCAGGCCAGTGATGTCCATTATTACTTCCCTTAAACAATTTTATTTGTGGTTATATGTGCTTGATCAATGTCAACAGGAAAAGGACTTAGGAGTATATAAGGTAAAACTTGATGGTCATAAGCTTTCCAAATTTATAGTCAGTGAGAGGAAAATAATAAAAAGAATTTTTGGGAAAATCAGAAGAGATAAAATTGATGAGAAATTGGAAGTCACCACCCTACACATTTTTCCAGCTGTACCTCTACTACTGTGCATTCTTTCCAGCCAGGACTTTGTGCCACAGGTCTGCTAAAGACAAAATAAATACATCCACATCTTCACTCTGACTCACTCACTGGAACAACAAATTTATAGCAAATAGAGTAGAGCAAGAAGTGGGGGCATGGACTGAAGAGGGTGAAGGTGGCATTTTACAATCACTAGTAACAGAGGAGGAGCTCTGGTAGCATAGTGGCTAAGGCACTTGACTGTTAACCAGAAGGCTGGCGGTTCAAACCCACCAGCCACTCCTCGGAAGGAAGATGGGGCAATCTACTTCACACTGCCTCGGAAACCCAAGGAGGGATCGCTATGAGTCGGGTCTGACTCAATGGCATATAACAACAACAGTAACAGAGGAGCTCTGGCTAATGTACACACGACCTCCAGCAGTGGCAAGTGTTTTTGGGTGTCCAGCTGCAGTCCTCCTGACCACTCACACACATCTGCTTCTGCCTTGCTATGGATCTCTGAGTAAGTCACCTCTTGGCCTCAATCATTCAACTATTATGACGCACTTTAGTATTTCACTGCATCTTGAAGAGTTGGAAGTCAGTGCCTGTGAATGGCAGGTGAAAGTCGTGCCTAACAAAGAAGCCTCTGCAAAGGAGATATTTAAAAATGGGTAAAGGTTAAGGCGTCATTTCTTTCTTTGTCTTTTATTATCTATCTGTCTTCTTTTTCACCTCTGCCTCTCTTTTTCTGTTTTTTTTTTTTTTTTGCCCATACCCCAGCTTTTCTCTGTCTCTTCCTCCCCTCCCCTTCTCTTGCTCTCTATCTCCCTCCTCCTGTCTCTGAGCCTCTCTGGTTCTCTCTCTTCACTAGAGAGTACTGCTCTGGACACACATACCCTGCATCAGCCGTGGGGCTGCTCCTAGGCAGGGGAGGAGTGCTGTGTGAAATGTGGCTGTTCAAAGTTCTGCCCTTTGACCTGTGATGGTGAAAAGAAAGGGAGCCAGGTGGCAGGACCTTTGTGCTTATGCGTGGGGGTCAGGACTTGCGGTTGGCTGTGGGGCTGCCAGCAGCCTCTTGGCAGGTCCTGGGTGTGGAGGCAGCAGGAAGAGATAGTGTCCACAGTGCATTCCACTCCCTTGAAACACAACGTAGTTCTTTCCAGAAAGGAGCAGCTGCCAACTGAGCCCCTGTTTGCCTCCTAGTGTCCATGTGTATGCCTTTATGTTAAGAGCAGAGTCTGGAGCCTAGAATCACATTTGAGGAGGTCTGTGTGACAAGCAGGCTTGAGGTAACTGCAGGGTTCACCAACAGAATAAAGACCCTGGGTTAACTATTTGCCTTCCAATCTGCAAAGGCAGTTCTCTTTCTCATGTTGAGAGTAAAAAACACGAGGGCCTTGGTCATCCCGTTAGAGCCTCTCTAGCAGAAGCCACGTATTTATTTATGACTTCTCCTGGGTCGGCCCTGACACTGGCCTCCAGCACTGCCTATTGGATGAACAGCTGTTGCTCTTTGCTGATATCTAGTGGTCAATGGCGAGTACGGCAGACAAGAAATGCAAAGCCAGTTGGGGGAAGGCCCATCATTAATACATTCTCTCCCTCACCCCTTCACTGGCCCAGTCAGCTTGGTGCCTAGAGTCTTAGAGGCTAGGATGCGATGGTGCACTGTGACCTAGAGCAACCACAGATGAGTAATGGGCTGTATGTCAGTGAGAGCCTGCCTAAATAAAATGTTCAGAAAGACACAGTGATTGAAAGAGTTCTTGCAGGTTCTGTAGCAACCTGTAGCAACCAGGTTCTGTAGCAACTGCACAGAAATGCACTCATTTCCCTCAGTCCTAGCAGTCACTGTTATCTACTTGTGAAGGTGTTACTGGATTAATGAGGTGACTTTCACGCACAGTTCTGACCCTGACACTCCTGGGCAGTGAGGAGCATAGAATGTCTCCTCACTGCTCTTGACCTTCTGGCCGCCTATCTCTCTGCTCTGACCAAGCCCACCCTTCTCTTGCCTCCCTTCCCTCAATCACTGTGTAGCTGTCTGCAGATCCCTTGACAAGAATTTCCTTCAATTTCTGTCTCCATGTCTTTGCTCGTGTGCTTCCCTTTACTTGCGCATCCTTCAGCTCTTCCTCCTCCCCTAGCTCTTATCTTACCTCCATGTATGAAAAGAATATCTGCAAGGTGCACATGCCACTTCCTTCTTGAATTATTCCCTCCCTGGGAGCTCTGGTGATGTAGTGCCTAAGGCATTTGATTGCTAACTAGAAGGCTGGAGGTTCAAACCCACCAGCCACTCCTTGGAAAGTTGGGCAATCTACTTCCGTAGTGATACTGTCTCAGAAACCCAAGGAGGGGTTGCTATGAGTTGGATCCGACTTCATGGCAGTGTGTTTGGTTTTTGGTTTTTGGTCCCTCTGCTCACCCTCCCTTCCCCTCCAAGTACTTTGTCCCTCTTTATGATGCTCATACTGTTGTTGTGTACCTGTCCCACCTGTCCATTCACGTAGGCCGCAACTGTGACTTACTCATCTCTGAATTTGTATGAAAGTAAATACTAAGGGCTTGTTAAGCATTTATCGTCCGGTATGGAGGCTCCTAAAACTTATGGCTCCTGTGGAGTGAGCATTCCCTGGAGGTGGGCCACTGCACTAAGTGCACTAGGACAGAGCTGCATTTACCACCCACAACAGCCCTAGCAGGGGTGTGCAGTTTGCAGATGAAGAGACTGCTTCTACTCCTCCTCAGGGACGTGCATCATCAATGTCAGGGAAGCCTCTGTACAACACGCAGTATCACTGAGTGTCACCAAGCAGCCAGCCGTAGTCGATTTCACCTTTTATACATTCTGTGAGGTGGCAGGGAGATCAGTTTTTAATTAAAAATTCCACAGGTGTATGTAGGGTTGTAGGTGGGAGACATGAATAATTTTGGGGGGGAAGGGCTGTCAGGGACTCCAGAAGGATGGGTTCAGGTCACTGAAGACTTCACAATCTGTACTGGGTAGATAACACATTGTTTCTTTTATTAATTAGTTTTCCTTTCTATTATTCTAACCTTATACCTTTGTTACTATGTTTTTTGTGTTGCTCTCAAACTACTTAAGTCACTTGTAATGTGATATCAGTAATGGAAAGTTCTGAATTTACAAAGAGAAACATAGAAGCACGTGATGTTTGTAGTAAGCATCCTGTCTAACATAGCCACATACTTGCATGCTGTGATAAAAAAATTATAACGAATCACTAAATTTCTGTAAATTCGCCTAGAGATTTAAATGTGTCATAAACAATCCTCATCTGTAATCTTGAAGAAAGCTGCAACATTATACTACCTGACTGACCTTAAAAAAACAGCTGTAAGCCACTAGTCTTGATTAAGCATGGTATCACCTGGCCCTTATCATGCAAAGCCAAGGTGAAAAAAATCACATATAAACCCTGGACTTAGGCACATTCACCAAAAACAAGGCAATGACAAAAGGTCTCTGTGACTCTTTCTAAAGACTGAAAGCCTGCTAAGACACTGTCTGCCACGGCCAATGTCACACTTCAGCTACGGGGGATTTCCTCCAACTTTAAAACTTGGTCAAGCCTTTCTCCAGAGACCACTCATTAAAGGTAAATGCCTGAAGTCTAAAGATAGACTGTAATCATTAAACTGCCATTGTAATTGTTAATTCTGATTCTCTAGTTCTAAATAAATGTCTTGAGTTCTTACATGTGTGCTCTGCTGCAACTATTTTGCAATAAATGAAATGAGTTTATGTATGACAAATCTGAGTATTTCTCTACTTATCTACAAAATAACAGTCCTCCAGGACAAGCTTTATTCTTAGTTCTTGAGGACAGGGGCCCTAAGGCACTTGAGATGGGTGGTTGGGGTGATCATTCATTTCATGCAGCAAGTATTTATTGAAGACAGATGATGTGCCAGACATGGCGCTATGTTAAGGTTAAGAAGAAAGAACAATGTTGTATTCATATTCTATGTATCTTAGAAATGCTATTGGTTATTTCCTTTTTTTAAAAAAATTATGTACCTTAGATAAGGCATCTGGAACTTCAAACAAAAATGGTAAATTCATATCCTTCTTGGATGAAATCAGAAAAGTAGCAGAGGACTGAGGAAACCTGAGTAATCAGAACAAGAGAAAGTTAGATCCATAGTCATTGGGCTGACGAACCAGACCCTTGGTTGTTTCAGAGAGAGCACAAGGGAAACCCCTAGGAGTCCTCCCCTTCCACCCCAATCCTGGAGGGCCCATGACATAAGGGAGCTCCCAAAAGATAGCTCCACCCTCCTGAGCCCCTTTGGCTTTTCTCTTTCTTTTCTTTTGAACTAACTGGTGCCAGTTCTGGATTGTTACAGACAGCTTGCAAATGAGGGAAAGAAAAGAGAATTCATAAAAGTGGATGTGTGATGCGAAAAGCACACCCCAGATCTCCTTATGAAAGGGCCTGGATAGAAGCTACTGATGTTTAATGAGTGCCTGTCCCTTTACCCGTGTCCTGCTTTCTTGCAACAGGTATCCCTGCCCACCGACACAATCCACCTATTCCCATCCATGGGACATCATTCTCTCCCTCCAGCCACTCTTTCCCTCCAGAATCTTTCCTTCAGTCAGGTCATGACAGTGATGCAGCAGAGGGACACCATTCTCTTCAGAGGGTGGCCTGGCTTGGCCTCCTTGCTGGCCATTGCTATTCGTATCATTACATGCAAGGAATCATGGCTTATGGGGCCTGGTTAGCATGAGCTGTCTGTGTTTGCAGCACCGTGCATGCCCCTGGCATCCATGACATGGAAACTCAGAATGCTGGTAGTTATGCCAAGAACACCTCTCTAATGAGGAAGGATTCTCTTGCCCATTGTTCATTTATAACTAAGACCCATAGGAGTTTGGAGTTCAGGAGGCATTTATTGTTTCATTTCCCCTCACCATGTCCCTGGCCCTGTAAGACTGGGCTGGTGGGTTGGAAGGAGCTCCTTTATGCCTTTGTCTTTGATATAGGAATAGGGTGCCTTGGGCCTGCCAAATGCTGACCAGAAGAAATCAGGTTCAAAGTGCTTTAGGAAATTGTATTCTTAAATAAACAGGACCTCTTTGTGAACTAAAGGGACTTTGGAGGTAGATGATGAGTATAGCTTCAACACAGTCAGGCCAACCTGAGAGAATCCTTCTTGAAGGGAGTGGTGGTGACAGGACAGTGTGGGTCTGTACCTCCCCCAGCCCTCACAGGTATGTTTTCAAAACTCTTGAGTTGGGGAATTCTGAGCACATTTCACTAAATGTCCCTTTAGTTTTTTGGACTGTTTTGCATTAGAACTGCTTGCCCAGAGCTATCTAACACTTAAGGCACATCTAGATCTTCTTTTCAAGGTCAGTGACTCAGAAAAGGTTTGTTTTTTTTTTGCCAAAAATAAATAGCCTGGAACCCAGGGCTTTGGCTTCTTAAGAAATATTGGTACTTAAACAAACCATCCTTTCAAAATATGTACTTTGCATTCCTGTCTTGTCCTCCTGAAAGCTCAGGGCACTTCACAGGCACGGTCTAGTGGTTTTCATAGAATTCTTATGAGGTAGGTAAGCTCCATTTCTCTTAACAAGGGTTGAGACAGCTGCCCCAAATCCTCCCAGAATAGCAATGAGTTGAGCTTCACTGCCCACCTTAGGTAATTTTTCCTGTGACTCTTGTAATCTTGGCAAGTGGGAGACAAACCACCACCTTCCCGTCTCAGCTATCTGTCTACAGATGTCCATTCAGACACTCATCACGTGGCTGTGACTGTGAACAGGTGCTGAAGATGCCCACTTGTGTTCTGGGCTGGACTTTCTCAAGCTCTCCTTCCCCCTTTTCCATCCCTCTCAAAGGCTTATGAGTGTGGTGCAAATGGCAACATACTAGACAACTAACTGAATACACACAAAGGTGCCATGGAAGACAGCCTTGGTGATCTGCTTCCAGAAGGTCACCAGACTGAAAACCCGATGGGAGTGTGATTCTGCTGTGCACACATGGGATCACCGTGAGTCGGGACTGACCCGATAAGTAACAACAACAACATCAAAGGCTTGTATAATTAAGGAAAATGGGAGCTGGGGCCAGGCACAGGGATACATTGTTCCTGCAGGAGGAGCAGGTCTAATAGGCATGTGGGTGGAATGGGATAGTGGGATGTTACTGTTACAGGTCAAACACTAGCAATTTCACATAAACCCCCACATTTCTGGCATTGCTAGAAAAACCTGTATTTCTGGCAACTGGACTAAGGTACCTGTTGGCAACAAAGGTTGGAATTAAGAAAAACCAGCTGCTCCCTTTTGACAAGGGGGGGGGGGGAATCTCTGTCCACTGCAGTCCCTATTTGGCCAGCTCTGTGGGTGTAGTGCCTAAGATATTTGACTACTAACCAGAAGGCTGGTGGTTCAAACCCACCAGCCACTCCTCGGAAGGAAG
>NW_006921762.1:5748442-5776706 GCF_000298275.1 Orycteropus afer afer
TTGAACCACCAACCTTCTAGTTAGCAGTCAGATACCTTAGGCACTGTGGCTACCAGAGCTCCTTGGTGGTGGTAGAGAGGGAATTTAGGATAATATTTCCCTAGGCCACGCTTGTACTCAGTGCTCAATCTGGTCTGAGAAATGCTGGCCATTTCTGTTTTTTGGGCGCTTGACTTGTATTTCTTAACTGTACAAGTATGTCCTTCTGATAACTACTCCCCACTCCTTAAGAAATCATCCTCTATGAGACCTTTCTGGACACCTCTGCCCTTAGAGGCTAAGCTGTTACCTTTTGGGGATGCTGAGCACTAATGGCTTGTTTATGAGGCTGGCCTCACTAAGCCAAGGAATCTTGTCAAATTTTGGAACAGAAACCTGGGGAGAAACGGAAGGACATCATTTTGCAGAATTTGTTACACTTGGCTATTGCCATCATTACGATGACCAAAGTAATCTAACAGCAGCCACACTTTATGGTCATATAACAGTCAATACTTTACAAAACATTTTTATGTGTTTTATGCTTGATCGCTGTAACCATCCCATAAAGTAGCCAAGAGCAAATAACAGTTATCTCCATTTAACAGAGGAGGCGATCAAAACTTAGGGAGTGTAATTTGTCCTGAGTCACACAGCTAGTAAGTAGCTTCAGGTTTGCTAACTTTTGTCACTAGATCTATGTTCCACTGTATCTCTTTGCTTCCTATTATTTCTGTTTATGGATCCTCTATTATTTCCATGAATACAACAGAATATTAGCAACTTCCTGTTTCAAGCTTTTGGCTTTGTCTTCAGTCACAGGGTTCTCCACTCTCACTCGTTCTGAGAGGCAAAGAGGAAAGAACCAAGCTTTGAAGCTAGAAGTAGTGCCTAAGGCATGTGACCGCTAACCAGAGTGCTGGCGGTTCAAACCCACCAGCCACTCCTTGGAAGGAAGGCTGGGCAATCTACTTCCATAGTGATACTGCCTCAGAAACCCAAGGAGGAGTCGCTATGAGTCCGATCTGACTCAATGGCAGTGGGTGATTCACTTTCCAGCTGCATGTTCTTGGGCAATTTGCCTTTCTGAGCCTCAGTTTTGTCCTCTATGAAAGGGACATGATATCATTACTTGGAAGGTCAAAATACAAGAACGCAAGCTCCCTGACAGAAGGGATATTTTTTGGTCTGTTTTGGTCACTGCTTTATCAGAAGCACCTATAACAGTGCTTCATGCTGTCGGTATTCAGTGACTACCAACCCAAGGGAAGCATGGGTGCATCCAAGTACCAAACTGAGGGCCTGCCTTAATAATGGGAGTTCAATAAAAGTAGCTGTTATTATCTCTCTTCTACCAGTCAGCCTTTATCCTATCCCTATCCTCACTTGCCTCACCCGGTACTTTGATGCCACATTACCTGTCTTTCTGTTGGGATTTAGTTTCCTAGGATCCCAACATTCCGTTTTGGACCGGTCCCAAGGAAGAAGAGCCAAGAGGGCCTCCGAGAAGCCAGGAGGGGGCAGCAGCGTCCTCCTGGTTCTTCCCAGACGGAGAAGGACGCTCTTAACGCGGAGGTTGTGGCGGACCCGGAAGTGTTCGGTCGCCCCGGCGCCCCGGATGGGGAAGGAGGCGGGCTGCCGCCCTACCCCGGCCGCACACCCCTGGGACTCGGGGCAGGTGGGTTCCCAGTGGGCACCAGTGTTTCCGGGTCCCCTTCTCTTCTGCCATCCCCCGTAGGCCTAAGGCCGGATGAGGGGCGGAGGTGGGCAGGGGAAGCCCGGAGAGTTGATAGGGCGCCCCCAGAGACACCCTACCGCCGCCCCAACCCTACGGAAGGGCGTCGCCCATTTCAGCGCAGCTCAGCCTCCAGTTCCCGGCTCCGGGTACGAGTTGAAGTGCCTGCTACAGTGAGGGGGGCTGCCAGGGTGTCTGGCTTGTGAAGTGAAACATGTCGTGGACTCCATGGAAGAAATACAGGTTGGGCAATAAGAGTTTTCTAAGTGGATTTGCTGGATGGCCCTGGTATTTCTTTTTTTTTTCCCGTTGTGAAAAAGGAGTGATTATTTTCTTCGGTTCTCACAGGAGTTTTCGCGGTTATAAGTCGGAAGATAGCACTTTAAAGGGTGTTAAACTCAATTAATGGTTGAAGAATCTTTAGTTCTTTTGAGTCTTTGGTTTTGGCTAAATCACAGCGCTCATACCTCTCTGTATTGTGCAGTTAAGTTTACTGTTGTCTTTGTTGTTGTTGTTGTTATTTGTCGTCGAGTCGGCCCCGACTCATAGCGACCCCTCCTTGGGTTTCCGAGGCATAGTGGCTAAGGCACTTGACTGCTAACCAGAAGGCTGGCGGTTCAAACCCACCAGCCACTCCTCGGAAGGAAGATGGGGCAATCTACTTCCGTAGTGATACTGCCTTGGAAACCCAAGGGGGGGTCGCTATGAGTCAGGTCTGACTCCACGGCACATAACAACAACAACAACAACATCACTACGAAAATAGGATTGCCCAACCTTCCTTCCGAGGAGTGGCTGGTGGGTTTGAACCGCCAGCCTTCTGGTTAGCAGTCAAGTGCCTTAGGCACTATGCTACCAGAGCTTTAGACCCTCTGAAACCCATTCATAGACTCTGGGATGTGTGAACCAGCAGTGAAAAACTGGTTTAGAGGAAGACGTGATGTGAGGCACGAGCTTTGTGATCAGACTTTGCTTTGAATCCTGCCTCCACTATTTAGTACTCTGTTACACTGGGCTAAAGATACCTAAGGAATTGGAACTTTAGACATCTTATTAGTACAAATTGGAAAGATTGTGAACATGAAATGAAATTAGGTATGTAAGGTACCTCGTACATAGTTGGTACTCAGTAAGTGTTAGCTAACCAGAATAACTATTACTGTTCAAGGGATTATAATCTTAAAATGTGAAGTGCAATTTTAATGTCCATAATTATGAGATAGACACCACATACATTTTGCTGTTAGTGTACTTACTGAGTTGGTTCAATTTTTAATTCAGTTCTATTCTTGACCTTTTATAACTTTCATAAGTTCATAGTCTCTCTTTTTGTAGGAAATTGATGTATTGCCCTGCCTCAGAGAACAAACTCATCCGTTGCAGGCCTAGCCTGGGTTGCTGCCTTTGAAAACAAAGGAAGGTCGGTAGAATATCAACTACAGCACAGCATGGAATTTCCAGAGAGGTCTTACTTCAAACCTTTATAAAGAACCATAACCACATGGACTTCTGCGAGGGAGATTGAACTGGCCTGAGTTGGAGGGAAAGGATAATGTGTGACCAACCAGTAACTAACACCAAGGAGGCCAGGTGGCAGAAGGTCTTGTATGAGCGACAGCCATTCCCTGACAACTATGTGGATCGGCGGTTCCTGGAGGAGCTCCGGAAAAACATCTATGCCCGGAAATACCAATATTGGGCTGTGGTGTTTGAGTCCAGTGTGGTGATACAGCAGTTGTGCAGTGTGTGTGTTTTTGTGGTTATCTGGTGGTATATGGATGAGGGTCTCCTGGCCCCTCACTGGCTTTTTGGGACTGGCCTGGCTTCTTCACTGATTGGCTATGTTTTGTTTGATCTCATTGATGGAGGTGAAGGGCGGAAGAAGAGTGGGCGGACCCGGTGGGCAGACCTGAAGAGTGCACTAGTTTTCATTACTTTTACGTATGGTTTTTCACCAGTGCTGAAGACCCTGACAGAATCTGTGAGCACTGACACCATCTATGCCATGTCAGTCTTCATGCTGTTAGGCCACCTCATCTTCTTTGACTATGGTGCCAATGCTGCCATTGTATCCAGCACACTGTCCTTGAACATGGCCATCTTTGCCTCTGTCTGCCTGGCCTCACGCCTGCCCCGGTCCCTGCATGCCTTCATAATGGTGACGTTTGCCATCCAGATCTTTGCCCTGTGGCCCATGTTGCAGAAGAAACTGAAGGCATGTACTCCTCGCAGCTATGTGGGGGTCACACTGCTTTTTGCGTTTTCAGCCTTGGGAGGCCTGCTGTCCATTAGTGGTGTGGGAGCGATCCTCTTTGCCCTTCTGCTTGTTTCCATCTCGTGTCTCTGCCCTTTCTACCTCATTCGCCTGCAGCTCTTTAAAGAAAACATTCATGGGCCTTGGGATGAAGCTGAAATCAAGGAAGACTTGTCCAGGTTCCTCAGTTAAGTTAGGGAACTCCAGATTCCATTATTAAGACAAGCTGAAAAACTAGCCTCTCAACTAGACAGAGTTCCATTCTGGAAGTAGCATGCTGATGTGGGTGGGAGAACAGAGATCAAAAGAAAAAGTTAATCAAAGGCTGAGGTGGTGAAGGCCCTTATCCTTTCTGTTACTCTGTGGATGACAAAGCTTTGTGGGCCCTTTTGAATTATGGTCTCATTTATTATTTGCTATAACAAATGAATTGATGAGGCTTCTATTTATTAAAAGAAACAACACATCAATTTGTCTCGTGATTTTTCTGTAAATAGAAGGTAGACAGAAGGGACGTGTAAAGATTTCTCTATAGCTCTAATCCTAGAATCTTAAGATGCTTTGTCCAGTTCAGTTGCTCAAGATCACAAAGTTGATCAGTTAAAGAATTCAAAGTTTCTACTTAGTTCTGTGGCTATCCATAAATATATTTTAGCAAATATTGGGAACTTTTTATCTATTATTGGGCTAAATTGCTTTTGTGGGGGACTACAAGGATGAACAAAATAGAAGCACTGTGCTCAATTGTTTACAGTCTAGTGGAGACAAGCATGTATAGCATGTATACAACTACAAGGAGTAGTTTGATGCTATGGGAGTTCAAAGAGGCTGGGGATCAGGTTTGCTGGAATAACTGGGAAATAATTAAGGAGTTGGCATTTGAGGTTAGTCTTGGAGGATGGGTATGATTTGAGTGTGCAAAAGATGGTGGTTTTAGAGCAAAGCAAGATAGCAGAGGTCTTCAGAGGCTTGGTCAGTAATGCGAGCAAGAGAAGCTGGTATACTTTGACTAATAGCCGCTGTGGAAAGCTGGAGAAAGTATGCCTTGTCCAATAAGGGAAACTACACTGCTCCATATAATTGTATTCAGAATTTGGGCCTAGATTCAGATCTCTGGAATTACAAATGAAATTTCTCTAGCCACAAATCTGATTTTCAGTGTGAAATCTGACTTGTAAAGTCTATCTTATGTTTAAATAAAGGAACTTCATGCAGTCCACAAAAGATTTGCAGGCAAAATATAGCTGCTGCTGTGTCATATTTGTTCTTGGCACAGGCACAGAGAGGGGAAGAGAGTTTAAGGTGATGGAGACTTGAGGGGTGGAAAGTGCAATGGAGTAGTCAAAATGATGCAAATCAAAGGGAAAGGAGGCTGCCCTATGAAAGTGGATTTGAGAATAGACCACCAGAGTCTGGGAGGAAGGTTAGAAGGAGATAGAATCATTGCCTATAAAATTGCTGAGGGCAAAAATGAATGTTGATTTGTTCACCAAATATGACTTACTAGGAAGAAAAGACACTTTGAAATTTGGGCATGGTAAGTTTAAGACAAATGAAAATAGACCTTTATACGCTTTCTGCATGTACCTCCAAGAGTTGGAAAGGCTTGGAATATAAATGCATTCCAAAAAGGTTTGGAAATAATTGCAAATAAAATTAAGACCTGAGTTGTAAGAAAACACTCAGAACTCCCTAGCCCTTAAGCATTGGCTTAGTTAATGATTGGTATGATCTAGTGTGACAGTTGGGAAAGTTATTCATCACTTAAGTTCATTGATCCAGTTAATCTCTTAAATTTAAACCACATTTAAAGGGTGGAAATGGCATATTGATTTCAGTTTCTTGAGATGATGGTGAGTATGTGGGCAGGAAGAAGGGATGGGGAGTGGGTTAACTCCCAACCTGTCAAATGCTTGTTTGCCTTAGAAGCTTCTTCCTTTTTCCCCTCTGCATGCTCCCAAGTTCTTCTTGTCATTCTAAATTATGGGAAAGACTGGAGGATGGAGGCAGCAAGTGAGAGCAAGGAGGGAGAAATGGGGAGGCATCTTTGCCCATCTCCAAAATGGTGCTAGGGATTGTAGTTGGGATGAATGGAGAGAGAAAAGGTAGAGCTGTAGGGTGGCAGTTGTGCTTTATTTTGTGCCATAGTGGGGCTGAATAGTGATTGGCATGAGCTAGAAGGCTGTACATAGCAGTGGTTCTTTGTGGTGACCTTATTGATGTCATGTTATTCCTGTATGCTTATATCACTAGTGTCAACTTGAGAAAGCCTTTGGGCAGCCAACTTAAATTGTGGATTTAAGAATTCATACTGAGCATATTCAAGAGTGCCTATGGAGCTATCTTCAAAGCCAAAGCATCCAGGGCAAAGGCTACAATAAGCCAGTAGAGGGCATCAGTCACACAATTTATACACTATTTCAAATCCAGTGAAGTTGGGGAAATAGTGCTGGGACATAGCGCCACCTTGTGACAGTTAATGAAATTCAGTTAAAGTCTTGAAGTTCTTGCTGAATTGTACTTTTGGAAATAACTTTACCATCTGAGGCCCCTATAAATTCAGGAAGAAAATGGCATACTGGGATTTGATGAAAAATAGTAGGTACTTGAGTTTGGTTCAGAGTTTGGACATTTCATATACATTATCTTCATTACATCGTTTAGCAGTCTTGTAAGATATTTCCATTTTATGATTGAGGAGACAGACTCAGTGGGAATGATACTGACTGGGCTGTGTAAGCCTGAAGGCAAACTGGTAGGCAGTTGCATTTCATACTTTGTCAAATCCATCATCTAGTCTGTCTCATTCTTTTCTTAACTACAAACAAAACATTTAGTGTCCACCTAGACCTACCTCTACACACTTATTTGGCCTCAGGCATGTATTAATTCAACAAGTATTTGTTGAGCACTTACATGTGATAGTCACTTCTACGTGATTAGGATATATCCATAATTAAAGCAAAGAGCCTTGACCTAGCGGAGCTTACATTCTAGCAATAAACATAAGTAAATTGCATTGACTGTTAGAAGGTAACAAATGCTATGGAAAGAAGGAAAAGTAGTTTGGTATTAAATTAGGGGTCAGACAGATCTCATGGGAAAGATAACATTTAACCAAACACTTGAAGGAAGTGAGGAAGTGAGGGGAATAATTCAGATGCCCTAGGAAGAGCATTCCAGGTAGAGGGAACAGCTGCTGAAAAGGGCCTATGGCAGAAGAATGCTTGGCTTGTTGGGGTAAGAGCAAGAAGTGGCTGAAATGGAGTAAGTGAAAAGAACAGAAGGTGAAGTCAGAGAAGTAACTCTGTGTGTGTGTGTGTGTGTGTGTGTGTGTGTGGAGGGGGGCTAGATCATATAATACATTTTAGGCTATTAAAAGGACTTTGGCTTTTACTCTACATAGGTGTCATTGGCAGGTCTTTGACAAAAGAGGAGATGATCTGACATCTATTTCAATCTGCTGTGGGGCAAGAGTAGATGTTTTGGGAGGCTGTTGCAGTAATCCAAGCAAGAGATGTTAGTGGCTTAGAACAGGGTGATAGCAGAGGAAGTGGTGAAAACCAGTCACATTCTGGATACAATTTGAAGGTAGAACCAACAGAGCCTCCACACATGAGACGGGTGTGAAAGAAAAGTCATGATGAGACTAAGGTTTTTTGCAACTAGAAAGTTGGCAACTCTGTCAGTTGAGATTTTGAGGAGGTAGATTAGGAATTCAGTTTGAGGCATGTTGGCTTTGAAATGTTGAGTAAGGAGTTGAAGATTGGGGTCTGGAGTTTGTGAGACATGTAGGGAATAGAGAGAGAAACTTGGAAGTTGTTAGTATATAAATTGTACTTAAAACCATGAGACAAGATCACTAAGGAAGCTGGTATAGACAGAGAAAAGGACCAAGGACTCTGAATTAAAATCTTGAGGAGAAGAAGAACAAGCAGAGATTGGGACAGCACAACCACTGAGCTCAACCACTGGGGCAGAAGGAAAACCAAGAGTTTAGTGTCCTGGAAAGCAAGTGCAGAAATTGTCTCAAAGACGAAGGGGTGATCAGCTGTGTCAAATTCTGATAAATCAAGTAAGGCAAGGACTGAGAATTGACCATGGTCTTAGCAAGGAGAAGATCATTAGGGCCCTTGAAAAGAACAGTTTTTTGGTAGAATGGTGGGAGTAAAAAACTATTTGGAGTGGGATTAAGAGAGAATAGGAGAAAAGTAATTGAAGGCAGCTAGTACAGACAATTTTTGCTCCAAATGGCAGCCAAGAAGCAGTTCAGAAAGTGAAAGGGGAATTGAGGACAGTAATTTTTTTTTTTTTAAGAGATGTGAGAAATGATGACATGTATGTGTGAAACAGCACAGAGTAAATACTGATGTCAGAGAGGGAAAAGTTGCTGAAGCAATATTCTTGAGTAGGCAAGAAGAGATGGGATCTAGTACACAAGTAGAGGGACTGGCTTTAGACAAAGCCAGGAATAGTTGATCCATGGTAACAAGTGGGAAGGCAGAGTATATGGATACAGATGCTGGGAAGCGGGTAGACGAGGCGAGGGAAATCTTTGGAAGTCCTTTTCTGATTGCTTCAGTTTTTCAGGAAATTAGGAGGCAAGGTAATCATCTGAGAGTGAGAAGGGGAAGGAAGTGGTGGAAAAAGGAGGGGAGAGATGGGAACTAATTTAAGACACAGAGAGTGAATGGATTGAGGATTGTTAGTAAAATTGCCAGTATTAAGAGTTCACTTGTATGGTAGTCATTAATTTAAAGTGAAACCAGTTAGCTCGGTTGTGTTTGTGTGTTTCCCAGACTAGGTACAGCTACTTGGGTGCACACCTGAGTAGATGGAAAGGTGGGTTAATGAAGGGTAGTGGTTTTAACCAATTGAGAGAGGATTAAGGGAGAGAGGTATGTATGTATGTACACACACACACACATGAACATGATTATAATGATTGACCATGGAGTTTTAAGTTGGGTAAGAAGGAGAGTAAAACCCAAGAGGATGAGGGACAATAAAAATGCATTTGAGGTCTAGAGGGTTTTAAGAATATAGAGAGTAGAGTAGAAAGATAGGAAGTGGAGATCTCAGAATGGGTAAAAGGAAGGTTATAAATTTGAGAGTGAGTAGCTGAGGTAGTTGGAGGGCAAGATCACTGAAGGAGTGAAGTCCAGGAAAATGGCAGGCAAGGTGGGAGGGTTAGAAGGAGTACCTACAGGTATGTGGAAATCCCTAAAAGTTAAGGCAAGAGTCGTACTGAAGGAAGCGATGGTGAAACGAGCTAAAATCATTGAGAAGGAAGAGTGAACTGGGATTGGCAGATGAAAGCAAAGATGAGGGTTGCATGTGCTGTGATCTGATGCCATGAGACTCAAAGCTGGGAACTCTAGTGGTGCAGTACCTAAGGCATTTGACTGCTAACCAGGTTGGTGGTTTAAACCCACTAGCCACTCCGTGAAAGGAAGTTGTGGCAATCTACTTCTGTAAAGATTTACTGCCTTGGAAACCCAATGGGGGTCATTATGAGTCAGAATTGACCCGATGGCAGTGAATGTGGTTTTGGTTTTTTGAGGAAGAATAGTCTGAAAGCAAAAATGGGGAACAAGATCCCTACCCATCTTCAGGCTCAGCAATATGAAGGCTGTGGGGGGCAAGCTGCCATCTTTTGGGAAGGCTGTGAAGGAAACAGTGCCCTTAGGGGAGAATCTGGTTTTGTTAGAACAGGAAAGTGGGGGGTACAGCCAGGGGATTGAAGATAAAGGAGATTTTGTTGATCCTGAGCAGTGAATTATAGAGGGCACAGTGGAAAGGTTTCAGGTGAGGAGCAGTGGGGAAAAAAGTCAAAATAGGAATGTACAGAATTATTATATGGGGATTAGAGGACAGGAGAGGAGGGCAACCTAGCAGTCTAGGGGTTCTTGTGATGACTGATGGAATCTGGGATGAATAATTAAAGGTCTAAGTCCCAGTGGGCTCAAAGGAGGTCCCTCTGTGGCACAAGTGGTCTGTGATTGGTTGCAAATCTGAAGGTTGGTGGTTCAAACCCACCCAGTGGTGCCACGGAAGAAGGGCCTGGTGATCTGCTTCCATAAAGATTATAGCCAAGAAAACTCCTCGGTGCAGTTCTACTGTCACATGGGGTCACTGAGTTGGAATTAACCTGAAGGCAGTGGGTTTGGTTTTTTGATTGGGTTTATGGCAGATCATGGTGATGAGAGTATGAGTTGGTGGCAAGAAGGGGTGAATTTCTGGAGCCTCCTCTTCACCTTGAAGGAGATGTGTTCTCTGGGTGCAGGCCTCACATCATCATGAACATGTTATTATTGTTCACTAGTGGGATTATTGGGAGCTCTGGTAGCATAGTGCCTAAGGCACTTGACCGCTAACCAGAAGGCTGGCGGTTCAAACCCACCAGCCACTCCTCGGAAGGAAGATGGCGCAATCTATACCTATGTAGTGATACTGCCTCGGAAACCCAAGGAGGGGTCACTATGAGTTGGGTCCGACTCAATGGCACATAACAACAACTACAACAGTGGGATTATTATGTTCTAATTCCCTGGGTAATACGCATTTTGATAGGGGCCTTCTCTGGATAATGACACAGCCTTTCTGAGAATTGTGCAAACTTCCCAGTGGTGTGGTGTCATTTGTAATGTGCTACAAAGTTTGATTCTCAAAGAAACCAGAGCTTAGGTGAGAGCCAAAGTTGAACTTAACATAAAGACAGGGCCAAGGTCCTGTGGAAGGTCAGGGCTGAGGAGGCACCTGCCCCTGACCACTTGGGGGCGCTCAGAAGTGCTGAGCTGCATGCGATAGGTAGAGTAGAAATGTAGAAGACCTGCTGAAATGAGCTAGCTTAGACCATGCCAACACTTGTGGCTTTTTTCTTTTCCAATTCGCAGGTGCCACCAGTACTGGTTTATCTTGGAAAACAATAGCAATTCACCCACCAAACCAAAACACTCAGGCCCTTTACTGTGACTGATGAGAGGATTCCCCAGATGTGGGGTAATTAGGAAGTTTCCCAACTGTTGGGCATCAGCTGAACACCATGGATCTGGCCACACTGTTGTCCCAGAGCCTCCTCACGCCCATCAGGTAATACAGGGGCCGGAGGGCCTGAGGGAGGAGCTTAGAAAGGCAAATGCCCTTTCTGCACCAACTGGCACCAAGGACCAGACCAAGGTCTTCTATCCTAAACAGAGTCTTTTTGCACTCCCTGACAATAGTGCCACTGGGACAATGGAACAAATTGATTTTATCAGGACGAAATCGAGGGGAGCTGCTGTCCCACAGCCCCTGTCAAAGCTGGGTCAGAGGAGTCGCTCTGCTTTCCCAAGCCCGGTGCTCGCTGTTCACCCCAGAGTGGCCCACGGCCTTGCGGTGGCCCATGTAACATTTGGACCCCGGTTAGTGGAACACTATGGGCCTCCTGCTCTTTGTAAATTATGAAATAAACAGACCTTTAGGCCCAGGCAGCTTTTGTGTATGCAGACGAGTATTTTTGCCTTTGACAAAGAAAAAGAAGGCTGGCAGAAGGAATTATCTCGCTGGCTCCAACTTGCTCTCCACTGAGCACCAGGAGAAGAAAAAACAGCCAGCCCTTAAAGAGTCTGAGTGATAAGACTTTTTGGTAGTGAACTTTGCTAGCGGGTGTTTTGAGAGGTGGGTACTGCTGCAGAGCCAACTTCAGTGACTTTGTGGTTACTATCGTAAGGATCCGTGAGTCTCTTTGGTCTCCTGGAGATTGCCAAGGCTTTTTCTACTCTGCCTGCACTGATGATGGCTAATCAGATGGTTCATAAGGTTCCTTGAAGATGTGACCTGAGGCTGAAAATCAAGACCTGATATGAAGTCCTATCATTTGATTTGATTAAACACTGAATATAGATGTAGCAGATCATTGTCTTGACTCACCCACTAGCCTGCCACCTAGTCTGATCTTCTTAATGTTGACAGCCTTGCAATTCAATAATAACTGTATCATGAAAGAAAAAGGGTGTATATTGTAGTATAAGGAATTGTGGTGAAGCAGTGGCTAAAACATTTGGCTCTTAACCAAATGGTCAGCATTTCAAACCCACCAGCCACCACGGGAGAGAGGCGCAGCAGTCTGCTTCCATAAAGATTTACAGCCTTGGAACCCCCACAGGGTTGCTTTTAGTTAGAATCGACTTGATAGTAGTGGGTTGGATTTGGTATAACAGTAGTAGTGGCAGCTAGTATGTCCCTTTAAATGGTACCCAGATGGTGTAGTATCATAAACTCAATGTGATTTATTCAATATAGACTCTGTTAAAAGGCTGTAGAAGTTTTTTTTTTTTCCCCTTTCTTTTTCAGCAGTCTGAATCTGCTATGAGTGAGGCTCGTGTTTTTAACATGAGTTCATAGTTGGAAAAGTTTACTTCAAAATCTCAGGGAACTGGGTTAAAGAAGCCAATAACAATTTTCTGAGGATTTTTTTTTTAAATATACTTAATGCTAAGTTATAAAATATAGATGTTGACAAGTACAACATTATTTTTTCCTAACTGTAGGATAATGAGAATTAAAATGCCTCATGTTCCAAACCCATTAAAAGCATCCATGACTTTAAGTGAACAGTAGAGGTTATCTACTTATCTCCATCTGATTTTCAACATCTAGCATGTCCGTGGAAACGCCCTAGAAGCCTGGTTCCCAAGGCTTCTAGATGTTTACTTACCAGTGAAACCTCCTAAGGAAAAGATTGGAGGTTTAAAGTTTTTTCCTTCTTACCTTCAGTTCTCTTTTGTGCATCTCTTAGTTGTCCAACTAGTTCACTTCACTGCTGCCAGTGGAAGACTGCTGCAGTGAACCTTCTGATTCCACAGCGTTTTTGTTAGAAGCCAACTTCAAATTAATAGACTACGGTTTCAATACCAATATGGCTGTTTCTCTCAACCAATACCTGTGTAATTTAGAGTCTGGTATTATGTCAACTCATTAGAAATGTAAAGTTTGGATTTGATTGGCTAAAATGAGTTCTATTCCTTTCTTTGTCTAAGGTTGAAATCACCACATTCTGGAATGTTAACATGTGTAAGTGAAGTGGTTAATCTGATCCTAGAACTCCAATAGCCGCTTCTGCCCTGAGATCAGAGTCTATGAGAGTCAACTAAACTTTTTCTGTGTTACAGCATTATAGTATAACTGCTTGTTTAGCTGTTTTGTAAGCTATCTTCACCCTGTTACTTCCCTCATGCAATCATATGAGTTCCAGAAATGCTTGCTGCATCAATGAAGGAATGAAATGTATTAAGAAATGTTACATTTGTTGATTTGATTCCTCCTGGCCATCCTGAGTTGTCATCAACTCTGAAGAATACTGTACCTTTCCAGCTCTATCAAATATTGAAGGTGGGAGTGAGGGTAAGGAGCTTTTCTATCATAAAACACAGAAATACCATTAACAGTAAATAAACAGTAACACACTTTAGCATGGTTTAGTTTTACTCCAGACTGTTTTCTTTCTCTCTGATTTTCCCTCTTTTTTTTTTCTTCTTGCCTGTAGAATGTGAGAAAAGGAACATACCTCTTCATTGAGGAGACTGAGTAAAGTAATTAGGAAATAGTTGGGTTCTGCCAGTTCTTGAGTTTTCCATTCTCATTGTTCACCAGGTCAATCTAAAATTTAAACTTCTAAACTGTGTAACACTTCATAAAAGTAAGCGCATGTCTACAAGGTGGTGGAAAAGTACTGAATAAAAAGATGAATTGGATAAAATTTTCTCATCAACTGTTCATTTTTGGGGAGGTGGCATGAAATAATCTGGGAATGCTCTGTCAGGATGGGAATGCTATCTGATAAGAGTATTGATTAAGAAATCAAATGCTGGCCTAGAGGCAAATGGAAGAGCAAAGGCTGCAAACTACGTTATTTTGCATCAACTCAATTGCCTCCAGACATACATCAGCTTCTACTGATTACTGGCTTTGGATGCTTTGAACATTTCTTAGTTATTAGTGATTCTAAACTGGTAGTCACTGGATGTGGGTTATAAGTAAAAATTGATATAACAGGCCATATGAAATTTTTAACCTCAGAAGTAAACTGGTTTTGCGCTTTTGAGTGGAGAAATCAGTCCTCCAAAAAGACTTTTATGGTCCAGAGAAAAAGCATTGCTAATGAAGTGCTGTCCGCCTTAGAACTGGGGCCTCTTGCACACATCCTCCACAGGCCTCTTCTTGCCAGGGCTTGCCTAAGTAGGATGTAAAGTAAAAGTGAGGAACACTTTCTGACCCTTCTGCTATGTGTTTTCCTATCTTAATATGCTACAGAGAGGCATGCTCAGAAGTGATCTCACCTGAGAGGGGATACTTTTAAATTCTAATTTAGGCCACATCTGTCTTCAAATAAGAACACTCAGAATTAAATTTCAAAATTTTCAGGCTTTGGCTCACATATCTGCCAAGATATACTATATTACCTTAATAATAAACATCAGGTACTCTTTGGAATACTTTTCAAAAACATGATAGCTTAAAATGTCAGTGTTGGAATCACCTGGTAAAGATTAAGGCATAAACAAAATTTTTCCTACAATCTCACATAGATTCCATTCTTCCAGTACTTTATTGACGTCCTGAAGAATCTTTCTTCTCAAGTTAGCAATATTTTTGTTATACTTTTATTCTGAATACACACTCTCATTGCTGTTGAGTCGGATCCCGACTCATATCGACCCCTCCTTGGGTTTCCGAGGTGGCACCTCTACGGAAGTAGATTGCCCAACCTTCCTTTCAAGGAGTGGCTGGTGGGTTTGAACCGCCAGCCTTCTGGTTAGCAGTTAAATGCCTTAGGCACTATGCCACCAGAGCTTCCTTATTCTGAATGATATGTTTTTCCCCATGAATTTGCCAAATAGAATTTGTGAATTTTGTGTTTCAGAACCTACAGTTTCTTTCGTGATCTTACATATTTTATTTCTTACAAGAGTGTTTGGAAAAATAACAAAAAGAAAAATAATATTTTGATGAAATAAGAGTTATTAATGGGATTCCTGGAGGGAAGTTGAAGTTATTCAGTCTTCTATGTTTTTTTTTTTTTTAAAAAAAAAAAAAAACTCACTGCCATTGAGTCAATTCGACTCGTAGCGAGCGACCCCTCTTTGGGTTTCCAAGGCAGTATCTCTACAGAAGTAGATTGCCCAATCTTCCTTCCAAGGAGTGGCTGGTGGGTTTGAATCGCCAGCCTTCTGGTTAGCAGTCAAGTGCCTTAGGCACTACTCCACCAGATGATTTTTTACTTCATACATTAATTCTTAGGCAGAAACTTCAATTGAAGATCAATTATTTTTCTCCACCAATAACAGCTTAAATCACATGCTTTACGAATCGTAAACCAATCTTTATTTCTATTTTCAGCTCCTTAAAAGATCAAATTATTTTATTTTTCACTTTACTTGGTTTCAGTTGTAGCAACCTTTTATTTTTGCTTGTGTTTTCATTAGGAACAGAAACTGAACACATTTAACTTAAATATATATATACATATATATATATATATATATATATGTATATATGTGTGTGTACATATATATATATATATATATATATAGAATAAACTTTGCTTTTATTATAGACATGGATCAAAAATAAAAGTTTTTATGTACATACGACATACAGTGCAAACGAAAGGCTGTTTAAATACCATGGATAGACATGTTGGAAACGAAAGGAGATGAATGATGGGGGTTAGGATGGTCGTCCTGGAACTGCAGGAGGGGGTCGCCTGGTGAAAACAAAACAAAACAAAACAAAATAACAAAAAGAAAAAAACAGATGCAGGGGAAGGAAACAATGTCTAACTCATAAAACAAATCCAAATAATAGCATGCAAGAGTACCCCAGAAAAGTCAAATTTAACTCAGACGAAAACATGCAGACATGCAGGGGAAATGACAGGCAAAATGAGCAGTACCCAGGGCTTGTCCTGGCTACCAGCAGTGTGCTAGGTATAAACCAGTTGAGCTCTCTCAAAAATCTTACTCTTTCTACCATGGAATGATAAATTGAAATCTGTGCAATCATTTTTAGGAGAACTGGGAACACTACCAGAGCTAAAAACCTTTATCACTTGAGTATTTGATTCTCAGCCCTATTTGTGTGACACTCAGCTATTTCTAAAGATTTTGACCAATGTTGTGAAATCTCCATGGGGGAGAAGAGGTTGATACAGAAATGTGGCAGGTGAAAAAACTGGTTTATGGTGAAGGAAATTAGAAGGTGTCAAGAGATCAAATGAGCAATGTAATCACAATGCAGAAAATGTCAGGGGTCGATCTTATAGAAAAGGATTTATAAGAAAGAATTTGCTCCAGGTGAACAGTCCTATGCATCATAGCCTGGGACCAGGCCTAGGGAAATGAGGCAGCTAAATAGGCGTTCCCTCTGTCTCGGAGTTAGGTACAACTGAAGTTCTGATTTATTCTGAACTGGGTCCCGGGTAAGTCAGATGTGGTTTGCTGAATTCTTTTCTATATCCCTAGCCTGGCCCACAGTTGTGAAGTAAGGGCCCAGAGTTGTGTTTCATTTTGACACCACCTCTCTGGTGTTTGATTTGCCAGGAAGATGATTTGCTGCTAGAGAAGATAGGGTAAACTCTACTTGTAACGAACAGCTCTGAAAGTAGGAAAACAGAAGGCCCAATGAAGCTTTTCCATTGGCTTCCAGCAGAAGTCTACATTTTGATTTCCTCTTTCAAACCAGCAGTAATGAACTCAACATTCCAGCTAGCCACCGAACTGTGAGGCTATCTCAATACCCTATTCTTCTTTTTGGCCACTCATCCAGGTGTTAAACATACTCACTTCCATCTTACTCTTGTAACACTTCAGTGAGTGGAGCAATGAGGTCTACAAAACACAAAAACAAAAACAAAACAAACTTCTTTTTCGTCTTCTGTGAGATATTGATGGAGCCAAACTGACCGGGCTATTTCTGAGCAGTGGTGAAAAAATAAGCTTACCTTCCTTAAAGGCCAAGAGCAATTTTTCTTCAGTTTCATTTAAACTGGCTACACTAAGGAGGCCTCCCATCCATTTAAATGACGAAGAACTTGTTATTGGTACATAGCCTTTCAACTGCGGGGGGTCTGCAAGCTTTTAGCTTTAGGGATTCAGGTAATGGGTATCCCTGGTGTTTTCATGAAGAAAGTGTAATTAAATTCCTGTCAGGCTCAATAAGATTTATCACCTGCCCAGCAAACAGAGACTATTTTTGAGTTCTGAAGGGACTTTAAGAACACTTTAATTACCTCAGCAGGGTGGGGAGGTGAGCCATTAAATTGAACAGCAAGTCCACAGTGCTGAAGGGACATTCTGTCAGTTTATGCCAAAGCACTTTCCTGTTTGAGGTAGTTTGGTGTTCTAATCCAGAAACAGGATCAGAAACTTTCTGTCTCAGAATACAGTTCACTGACAGAATGTTTGCTTCAAAAATCAGGGTGACATTTATCCTCTCATAGCCCCTTTCATTCTTCACTTGTCCCGTATCTAACCTTCCCCTCACTGCCAAATATTGTTGTCGTTGATGGTATCATTTCAGAGTGGTTACATCACAGATCTCAGATGATTGAGTTTTTGCTATTTCTTCCCCAGAATTCCCCATATAACAGTCACAGGGCTGAAGTGAAGGCAAGTGCCGAAAATACATGAAGAGCTACAAAAGCGCCTCGTACTGATGCTGCCTCCAATAGGAATGTTTACTGGAATACTCACTTGCTAACTCATTTTACAGCTTGTCATATTAGTATTCACCATATAAGCAGACCTGCCTAATCAAGATTATAATTTCAGGTTATATCTTCTTAAACTTTCCAAAAAATAACTTCATAGAAGAAGTGTTTGGCCAAAACAGGTAAGTAAAGAGTCAGGAGAAACTGTGCATGGAACATGGACACAATTCCTATGTGAAAGACTCAATTATTGATAAGAATGATGAATTACCCACATTCTCCTGGATCTACTTCAATGCTGCAGTCTGGTCTGATAGTGACATTCTTCTGGCAAGATCCCTGAGAAAGTCGGCCTTATAACGTCTTTCCTTTCTTTTACAATCTCACAACACAAAACATTCTCTGCTTTTTTTTTTTTTTTTTTTGGGGGTGCATCATGTAGGTAACGTAATGTCCCAGAGCTATAGATGAGACTGAAAGCTTGCAAAAGTGAGGCAAGAAAGTAAGAAGAATAGATACTCTTCTAAATTCTTCTCTGATGAGCTCTAAGAATGTTAAATCAACCTGGATACCTTCCTTTACAGTACTCTCAGGGGAGGAATGCAATTAATTTGAAGGTGTGCCTTTTTTGTTTTAAGCACGGGAGAGAAAAGGAAAAAGGTAATGTAAAAAATTGTCTGAATTCCCCATCGGGTTCACTCTGACTCACTGCATGGATGTCTCTCATTTGCTTCCTGCTTCTCCTATGTGACCTTCCTCTTTGAGATTCAGACAGTGCTGTGACAAAGTAAGTGCCAGAGCTCCAGGAGGATTATCCTAAATTGAGATCTTCTTGTCCTTACATTTGATTTTCATCAGGCAACCATTTGTTATTGACAGTCTGTACTGGGACAATCACATTCAATACCTTTTCCCTCTGGCCTAAAGCAATGGGGGCAATGCTTTCTAGGGCATGTACCTCAGAATGTTAGTCCTGTGAGACGCTCAGTAAAAATCCTTTTGTGGCTAAATCAGTCTGTGGAACATGTAGACACTAATGCTCTCTTGGAGACTCGCAAAACAATCTGATGTTAAAGCTCTGTCAAATCTTAGTAGCGTTGAAAGAAAACATTGAATTTTAAGTCATTATTTCTGAAATACATTTGACCAAGAAACAATGAGTTTATATGTGTCTAAAATTTGTTAAAAAGCTCATGGAAAAAGCACTTGGGGAAACTCTGAACTAAGGCTATAATTTTAGCTAGGGTCTCTTGTACATATTCCATATTGACAAGGCTGCCACTGATAGAATACCAACAAGTGGTTTTAAAAGTGGCAATGCCAAGCATGTGTTGAAGTGCTGGTGCCTCTAACCTAAACACCATATATGTTTCTCAAGGCAGAACCTAAGGGTTCCAGCAGAAAAACAAGAACCTTGAAAATGGAAATTGAGCAAATGTTTACAGTGATACTAGAACTGTTTTGAAAACACAAATGGAAAATCTGCCAGATAGTCACAAAAAGGTCCTTTGATTTTGGTAATTTTTAGTACAAACTATTCTGAATAAACTATTAGCATATTTTAGAATCAAGCAGTAAAGAAACAAGTACACAGCATGATTCTCATCCAAACTTTCTCTTCTATTAAGAAGCTGCCTTTGAAGACACTGATAGTGCCATTCATGGAAGATGTATAGATACGAGAAAGAAATTACAACAAGAAAGGTGGTTTAACACAGTAGTCTACCCAATCCATCTTTTCACAATTACATTCTGATCACAGGGGAAAGTAAATCACCATCTCGCTCCTCTTCTTGCCTTCTGCTTTTGGATGGCACAATCTGGGATAATACACATTGACAGATACTAATCTCTCATCTCTGGTAGCATAGTGGCTAAGACATTTGCCTGCTAACCAGACGGCTGGCGGTTCAAACCCACCAGCCACTCCTCGGAAGGAAGGTTGGGCAATCCTACTTCCGTAGTGATACTGCCTCGGAAGCCCAAGGAGGGGTCGCTATGAGTCGGGTTTGACTCGACGGCACATAACAACAACAACAACAATCTCTCATCAAAAGTCTTGTAATAAACAGTCTTTTTCTATTTTCTGGAGACTCAGAACAAAGATGTATGTAACAACTGAACATTCTCCTGTTCTCTGAATTCCAGGGAACTGAGAGGAGTACATTCCCCTTTCTATGCAATGAGTCCAGAGCGCAGTTATTTGCTATAAGAAATACCTCCTGTGGGCCTAATACTTGGGCAAAGAACATCCTTTCTCCTACTTCCAGTGTTTCTCATGAACCCTTACCTTTCAAATGGCAAAATGTCATGGTGCCTCTTGGCAGGTATCACATTGCCTCTCCAGCTGTCTAGGGTTTGTGTCCTTCTTCAGCCTTATTCAACAATGACTCAAATCAGGAATAAAATGTCTTTCACTCTCTTGCCTTTCATTTATCCAATTTGCTCCCTTTAAACATATCACCCTTCTTCGAATTAATGACACCAATGCAAATGCTGTCATTCTCCACTTTGGTTGGTAACTTTGGACCAATTCTCCAGAAGAGGTTTTAGAAATCTCAGGTATTATTGAAATGCATTGAAATGACTCAAATATATAAAAGAATGAAGAAGGGGGAGTCCTTCAAATGTTACAATTTATTTCAGGTTCAGAGATACAGCTTCACATTTTCACAATAGGTACATGTGACCTCCAAGAATAATACAGGCTTTAGCTTCAAAAATTCCATTCACGGAGTCCATGTACCAGCATTAAGAAATCCCCAAAGTGCCAAGAAGACGGTACAAAGTATTCTGGCTCATATTAATTAAAGAATCAACAGAGAAAACAACATTTTGCTCTGTATACTCCTTCATAAAAAAAGAAAATGATGAATTTGATTCACAAAAGGGAGAGAAAAGAAACACAGACAAGCAAGCAAAACAGGCTATACACATGAAATAAAACACAAATCAAGTAACAGTGCTGGAATTTCTGGTTGGGAGGAATAATTTTTTTTCAGATTGGCAGCAGACAATGCAAGAGGTTAGAGACAGTAATTTTTTTTTTTTAACCATAATCTTTAAAACATTAGATAATTAGCAAAGATCAAGGAATTCAAGGGTAAAAATTAAAAAGAAATTAATGCTTTGAGCTGAGCCACGTGTGAAACTCCAGACCAGAGAGGTGAGAAATCTCACCAATATACCAGTATGAACAGGTCTTAAGACAAACAGGAGACTCTTCCTTGAGTTTCCTCTTTTGCTTTCACACATACGCACCCTCTTACACGTATGTACACACACACACACACAAATAGCTATGCACATACCACATATGCTTCAAAATAGGCTAACTTTCACAATACAGAGCACTGCATAATTTTAAACATACCAACTTATATAGGATAATTAAGATTATCTAGAAGCCACATTTGAGCTTTTTGGAAAGGGTTACGGGAGCTGGTGAACTGATAATTGTTTCTCTAAAATCATCTAGCATCATTGACATTATTAAACTCCAAGCTCACAGCTAACAAATCTGCCAGGTGCAATGATATAAAAATCATGGCTTGAGTCTCACACAGTATCTTCTTCCACTGAGTTTCACAGCTTAGAGATCTAATATTTACCCTTATTCTCAATGCTAAGGAGATTCTCATCAATTTCAAATACTTATGCCATTTGCCAAATGAAAAATGTTTATTAGAAAAAGTGGATGACCTACCTCCAAAGTATTAGGTACCTTCACCCTGAAGTTTTAGTAAATTTACTTAGAAAAATCCAGTAATTTTCTTATGCTGTTGTATCCCTCTTTTTTTTTTTTTTTTTTTTTTTTCCCCAAAAAAAAAAAAAATTTATAAAACAAAAAAAAAAAAAAAAAAAAAAAAAAAAATTAGAATTCTAATTAGAGATCTTAAAAGGTAGGTTTCCAGATCTGAGACTTCTTTATCAAACTGCATTGGCAAAGGTAATTCCTTCTTAGACAGCAGTGTTATGAATTCTAATGCAGATGCCTGTGGACATTATGCTACCATGTTGTCATGGTAGTTCTGAGCTTTGTGTCTCTCAGAATAAATAGAATCTGGAGTTGAAAAACTGTGTAATACCTCATGTACGTCATGAGAAATTAATCACTGTTATCATGTATTATGGCATATCTTCCAAAGCTACCTCTTGTATTAGCACAGTTTAGAAAATATATTCATATACACACATACTGAGCACATGTATATATAGATATTTACACCCATACATGTACATATATACACAATGCACATACAATCACATTCATGCTTGTGGCATTTTAACAAGTACTTTTAAACCTACCTACCCTAAGGTGCACAAAATTAATGTACTTACGGAAACAAAGTTTACTATGTATATATTGTATACATAGAGACACATGCATAGAAAATGTGTTTGTATACAGAAAACATCAACATTTATCACATACTGGTATTCGGTCCCATTTCATACTTGACAATTATGGCTACAGTCTACACTAAAATGTCATAAAATTAACCTATATTACTACTTTTTAATTCTAAATTCAAAGGCTTCTAGTTGTATCACAGGAACTGGTTTCATTATAATTGGGAATAGAATGAGTTTTCACCTGAAAGTAGGAAATTTGCTAATAAACAGACGCTACTGCTTTTCTATGTTATAAAACACAGCTAAAAGCAATATTCAGCAGACTACTCTTGGTAGATGGTTTTTGGAAATGCAATATGCCTGTTCTAAATCAACACTAGTTCAATAATCTGTCCACAATCAAGTATTATTCCAGTTAGTCAATATGCATGCAAGAGTCAGCATGTGACAATAAAACTAGATTCACCTATCAAATGAACATATACAGTTTATTTTTTCCAAATCCTAAAATACATTTAATGTTTTATTTCATTATATTTGATATGATGGAGCTACGTCTACTGGGCTGACAACATGATAGCAATCACATCAAAAGAACAGAAGTGGTGTGGGGGACACTTAATAAGGTCAATAGGTACATTCCATCTGAAGCCTGATGTACAGGCTACACCTCAAATGTACACCTAGAGCTTCAGATACTCTGGCATCTCCCTTTAGCAGAGTACAAACTCTTTGAGAAATGGGATTCATACTAATGATGGAGTACTGCGGCAAACTGGAAATAGTCTCCAATATGACTGCTGAGATTCCAGGGAGACTGGGTTCTATTAGAAACAATTTAGGAGCAAAAAAAGCAGCAACAAACCCCCAAAGGGTAACCATTGACACAGCATAACTGCTGGACTCTAATCTAAGCACAAAAGCCAAAGATGACAAATACTATTGTTTATGACTGCATAAGATCAGTGGAAACAAATGTGGAACAAAATCCTCAACTTTCTTTGACATGGTTTATGCTGATCTTACAACACACCAGTGGTTATCCACAATATTTTCCTTTAACAGAAAGAAATTTTTGAAATACAGCAAAACACAAAACCACTTTTAGCAGAAGGCCAAATCCTGAAGTTTATAATCTGTTAGCTGCCTATTTTAGAGAATTCAAAGGAAGAAGCAAAGGGAATTCTAAAAAGAGGGAATTTTATGAAAAGATCTCATTGTAGATTATTCTTTTACTGTGGAGGCTTACTTAAGACTTTTGCCATTTAGCTGAGACACTATTTTTAAAATATAGTATGCATTTTGCACATCTGTTCCATTCACAAAGAATTTGTTTCCCCAATTAGAAAAAATAACATTGAGAAGACTTAGGATGTGATGTTCTTTATATAATCACTTGTTATTTAAAAAGTTGAAATGCTCTTTTTATATAGCTTGGATTTCCAATTTTTGCTTATTGGGCTAGGTGTAATCCTGTAGAATAAATTCAATACAATGCCAAACAACTTGGCAAGTTCTCTTTTTAATAATGGTTAAAAGTTTCTTTTTTTCACTTTGTACTTTATAGGTGTCTGCTCTGGGTATAATCTACACAGGAAATTAAAGTTAAGTTAACATACAAATCATGCTTGCTGCTTTCAAAGGGAGACATTTCAGTTGGTGAAACGTCATTTACTTCTGTAGAATATGAAATAGTGTCCTGGGACACCACTATTCAGTGAATACTTGATTTGCTGTCTGGGACCAGTTAGCAGACAAAATTCCAGTTGGCTCCTAGCTGTTTCCTACTTGCTAGTCGTCTGGTCTTAGGTAGTCCAAAAACTCAGCCTCAAGATTGAACTATTAACCCCTAGGCTAAACTGTCCTTGTAAATTTTAGAAATCTCAGAAATTGTCAATTTGCTTTACATCTCAATGTCTCAGTACCTTCTTCTGGAGTGGCCTGGATAGAGGGGCTAAAGCTCAACCGAAACAGCATGAGCCCTGTTCTCAAACCGGGGCTTGACTTCCTGACTTTCTTTTCCATTCCTGGTTCTGCTCTTTAAAATATGGTCATCCCATAGTGAGGCTTGAGATTTATTAAGAAAGCCTAGAATGGATAGAACTTACATTAAACCTACTTTAAAACTAAGATAAATTCTTATATAAAGGAATTACAAATTAGCATGGGAAGAGACCTTGTTTTTTGTTCCAACTCAAACTAAAGAAATAAATAAACTGGAGTTGGTGTCAAAGTGTAGATAGCCATACCAAAAAATTGTATCAATATGAAAAATTAAATATTTTTCATGTCAGCCTTCACTGTAACCTATGAGGAGGTAAATATATAAGTGAATAAAGAAATTACATTTCCCCAGACACTTCTTGAGATGTGATATTTTGCTTCTTCCTGGAATTCTGAAACTAACTTGCCAAATATATTGACTGACTACTGAAAACAAGCTTTGATTCACTGTTGAATATGCTTCTAGCATGAAGCAAAACACACTGATATGAGGAGAAGCGCTCTAGAACAAGCAATGCATTGCTTTGCTTTGTAAACTACCTTGTGCTTCTGGATAAGTTTTATTCTTACATAATCCTAATTGTAAAAAATCACTTTCTAGCAGTCCTATGAAATAAAGGGGAAAGCAAGAGAACCAAACTATGCAATTATGGAGTAGGCAGTAGGATTAATAATAGACAACAGAATATCTGTTATCCTAAACGAATGTTTAGAAAAGAAATATATATGGCTTAGTCTTAGCCCGCCACTTATTTAACTTAAGGATTAAATTTAATGGATTACCTGACCAAAGCCATTTCAAATATATGCAGGGGTAGGAAAATGGTTCCCGAAGTACAGAGCTGCTACACAAACCTACCTGGGTCAATGCAATATCTAATGCCTCTAAGGGTCAGCAGATTTCAGAAATCAAACCCCCAGGTCTGACATATTAGGAGCAATGACAAATGAGTGATGGATACATTAGTAAAACTGGTTACTTGCCTACTGATGTCCACATATGTGACTACTCATGAGTTACTGCAACGGTATCAAATGTGTTGCTTTTGCATAATTCATTAGTAATTAGTTGCCATGCCAGATACTTCATTTAGTCTAACAGGGAAGATTCTAGTGGACGGATTATAGTGGGACGAGTTGGTGATGGGGGTGGTCTCCGGCTAGAAAGAGAGAAAAAGAAAGGTAAAGAGACAAATAGAATATCTAGCAGGAAGTTGTTCCCAGGACACGGAAAAGCAGCCCTCAGGCACATGCTCATGCACACACAGGCCAGCAGGAGGGCTGCAATCTGTAATGATCTTTATGCTGTCACTTTGTATTCAGCTAGCATTTTAAACAGAAATCAAATATTTTTTCATATTAAACTCTTCTCAAAACTAAATTTACCCCCCAATAATAATAAAAATATTAAATTATTTGAAAACCATTTGAAATATACCGCACACTTCTCAGCCTTAAAAAATAGATTGCATAGTGTAAACTGTGCCAAAACAGGCCGAATCTGGGAACTAATAAGGTATATTGTTGTTGTTGTTGTTGTTTGCCGTCGAGTCAAACCCGACTCACATCCTGACAATGATAAAAAGAGGAAGAAAAGATCTATAAAACAGAAATAAAACTTCAAAACTATCATTTCTGGGGCCTAATAAGGGCCTAATAAGGTATATTAGGCCCCAGAAATGATAGTTTTGAAGTTTTATTTCTGTTTTATAGATCTTTTCTTCCTCTTTTTATCACTGTCAGGATGTTGTTGTTGTTGTTGTTGTTATGTGCCGTCAAGTCGGCCCTGACTCATAGTCAGGATGTTAGTAAACATAATTCTCATTACTTTTAGCAGCAGCTATTTCCAATTTGTTTTATAATTTGCTTCTAATCTGCAGGAGATGACAAATCGGAGAAATAAGGTTTCTCAAATTCTCTACAGTGAGTGTAAACAGGCTCAAAACAAGTGCTTGAGTAAATTGCATGACCGCTAGCTTCTATTTTGAGCCTTAAAAGTTTTAGTTCCTACAATTGCTCACTTTCTAGTTAGTAACACATTAACAAAAAATATTACTTATTCCTTGATCCCCTTCATTTTTCTTCTAAATTTATTAGTAAGATATTTTTTGTGTGTGTATGTGTGTGTGCGTGCGTGCGTGTGTGTCTGTGTACTGGACCTCAAAGGTAGAATTAGGGGAGTAATTTTTATCACCAACAAAATTCAAAAAGTTCCACAAATAGAGAGCTTTCCTTTTTTGAAGACTTTCTAGATGATTTTTAAAGCAAGACTCCTTCGCAATTAAAATGCTATGTAATTAACTTCTGTACTGGAAACACTAAACTCATCGATTAAAAAGTTCTAAGTTGTGAAGAAGTTAGAAAAGTTGAAGAAGAAAACAACTGTAAAATATTGTTAAAAATCACAGAGCTATTAAATGTAATAAGGTGGTGAAGGAAAAGTCAATGCAAGTGAGATATTGTTGACTACTACTGAAAATACTTAGGTGCAAACTCGAAGATATTAGTAGAGTTCTTTTTGCGCCCTGCACCTGAAAAATGTCTCAGAGGCTTTAGGGGAAAGTCTTTCCTTAGAAAGCTTTCCAATGTAATGCTTTGCCCTAGGGTCATTACAGAAGCAGCCACTCAATTTTTAAAAGTGTAATTAGAGATATTATATATGCATAGCAGCAAAATTAGCACAATCAATACTAGTGTTTAATTTGAGTAGACACATAAGTCCTTTTCCTACAGAAAGGAACCTGACCAACTGAAATGTTTTAGCAATTCTGCAGTGGGGAAAATCTCCCCTAATTTCCCTTTTATTTACTACTATTCAAAATCCCTGCCCTTTTGCTAGCATATTGTTCATTTTCTTTTAAAATGGCCACGTTCATTTAATGATGTCCTGAATACTGAACTTGTGGCATTTTCTTTGATGTGAAGTTTCCAGAGGCCAAAGGCCATACCCACTTAATTTGTTTTCATCCAGCGTTTCTTTTTGTGTGTAGCTACCCCGTGTCCTCTTGTTTACCTGCCGAAACTGCTTTGCATCCTTTAAGACTTACCTTGTGAAGCCTTCTCTGAACCTACTTCCCTTCATCAATTCTGATACAGTTGCTTCTATAGCATCTCATCATATTTTGGTTAGCAATTATCACACTGAATTCTAATTAGGTTTATATGTTTATCTTCAATGACTAGAAATGGGCTGTGTCTTTCTCATCTTCAATTTCAACAGAATCTAGCTCAGTGCTTGTCATTCAATCACTGGATGTTTGAAAAATAAGTAAAAGTTACTCTTTGGAAGTAAGAAATAATTTATGAATGCTTGAGATAGCTACTGACCTTTCCATGATTCAAGGACATTTGTTAATGACTCACTGCTGTGGCAAAATGGCATGCATGATTTAGACCCTTGGAAACTCCACCTATAAAGTATTTATTTGACTGCTTAACTTATTCATAGAAGTCTGGATTGTGATGATGATGATGACAATCATATACTAAATATTAGACCCTCTTCCCTCAGGGAGTTTGTCAAGTAATCATGTATCCTTAGCAATTATGGTAGGCAGGGTGGCTAGACTTTGAATATGAAGGAGGGAAACTCTATGAGAAAGTTCAATAATGAGACTTAATTAGGGATTTTGTTTGAAAAAAGTGAACCTTAAGCAATACATTTAGTGATAGGCAGGATAGATACAGCATGGCATGGTGAGTTGGAAACTGTTTCGTGCATGTATGATAGCTTGGACCAAGGACTGTAGCCAAGAGAGAAAGGAATACAAACTGGGTTCTCTTCTGATCCTTCTGGTCTTGGTTTAAAGATCACTCATCAGTCTTTCCTAACTATCTCATGCTTTTCAACCTCCCCATCCTCTATCACTTCATGCTATTTGTGTATTTCTCAGCATTTACCCCTATTTGCAATTATTTATTTACTAGATTATTGCCTATGCCTCTTCTCTCCAACACATTGAGAATTCTTTGAGAGCGGAGACTACATATTTTTATTTTTCACATGTATCCAGCATTTGTGCAATGCGAATAGAAGGCAGTAAGTATTTGTGGGATAATGGTCAAATGTATGAATGCCCACAAAGTACCTACACAAAGATGTTTAGCCAGGGAGCTCTGGTAGCATAGTGCCTAAGGCACTTGACTGGTAGCCAGACGGCTGGCGGTTCAAACCCACCAGCCACTCCTCGGAAGGAAGGTTGGGCAATCCTACTTCCATAGTGATACTGCCTCGGAAACCCAAGGA
>NW_006921762.1:5776806-5787579 GCF_000298275.1 Orycteropus afer afer
CCAGAAGATTTCCATCTACTAGGAGGAGCTCTGGTAGCATAGTGCCTAAGGCACTTGACTGCTAACCAGAAGGCTGGCGGTTCAAACCTACCAGCCACTCCTCGGAAGGAAGGTTGGGCAATCCTACTTCCATAGTGATACTGCCTCGGAAACCCAAGGAGGGGTCACTATGAGTTGGGGCTGACTCGATGGCATATAACAACAACAACAACAGAGTTTAGCCCAGGTCATGGTGAGAAGGTCCAATGAGGCCAGAAATACAATGCTTTTGAGGCATTTGCCAGAGGCTTATATTTAATTGTGGCAGTCTGCTTATATAGGAAGAGTCCTGGACCAGAAGTCAAAAGATGTGGATTCTAGCTTTAATCATCAATTTGCACAACTGTTAATCCACATAACTCTCCTAAGTTTAAGTTTACTCATTTATGATACAAGGGACTCAGACTTGATGACCTGTAACATGTCTTCCAGTCATAGATTGCCTTTATTATTTATTGAGCATCTACTATGTGGACTGAATCATGCTGCATGGTTTTAAAGAGATCAGATTCAATTCAGAGTAGAAGAAGAGTGTGAAAAGACAAAGATGTGAACTATTATATACTGTAAAGCATCCCATTTTATGTGGAAAACTGTGGCAAAATTCTGTTAACTTGGGCTCTGAAAATAGATTCTACGAAGCTTGAGAATACAGTAATGTCATCAAAACGGGCAAATATGATTTTAACTGCTGTATGTAAAACTTGGAAGTTAGCAGAAGTTGCAGGTCTATAATAAGAGGTTAAAGAAACTAAAAATTAAGTGATGAGGACTAAAGGGAAGAGTCCAGTGGTGGGGTTAGCAAATGGAAAGGCTTAAATACTTTGATGGGTTCATTCATTAATCTCCTCCCCAATACTTGGTCTGTGCTCATGGGAATAGAGGGCAAGAGTAATAGGCAACTGCAGGAAGAAGACAAGGCAGGAGACCAGAATATAATTTCCTGCCATGTGCCAGGCCTTTTGTTTGTCTTGTTCACCAGAGTATCCCAGAACTTAGCATGGTCTTTGAATCACAGCACTTTTTTTTTTCCCAAGTAGGTACGTTAGGAGAAGCTATTGAATTCCTTAACGGTGCTCCTTGGGCTTTACATTAAATAGTCACTGTTTGATAAATTAATGACTAAGGACTAAAAGATAATGCTTCCATCATTTTCTCTCAAAATAATAACATATTTAAAATATTCCCAGTGTCAGGTGAAATAACCCACATAAGTAGTTGCTTAATCATTAAAATCCTGAAATAGTTTAGGCCATAAGAATCTCCTATCCTCTGGAAGAAATGAGTATCATTTTATTTCTAAAATAATAAAATACCCCAGTAATTTTACCAGAAAGCAATTCAAGAGGAAGATTAAGTTGTTCAGAGTGAATTTTCTTAATAAGCAATGCTAAGATGTGTGCCAACTTCAACACCAGAAAAACATTTTAAGGATAACTGTTAAGGTTCATTTTGTTGGTCCAGTTCCTAACCATTCAAAGAATTTCCAAAGACATTCACCTCACAAGACTGTTTGTTTTGGGCAAAGCCAAGTTATTTGTTTTGCACCAAATTGTTCTCAGTTGCTTTGTTTGGTGATGGACTTCATTAACTAACCCGGTATATTGAAATGGAGCATCTTGCATCACTTAAGTGCATATTGAAACACTGTGTTGTATGTAGGCAGTTATAGCTATGATAGAAGAGCTATGCATCTGCTTCCAAATCAAAGGGAAAGATGTGAGACTTGAAGTTGTATTTGTAGCTGAGGGAAGGAACATTTCCAGTATTTCGGACATTGACAAATTTTGAAAGAAAGTCAACTGCTCACTCAGGGTGGGTGCGTGTGGGGGAGAAGCTGGCTGCACTGATAAGAGAGAAACATGTATTATTTTTTGCCTTTATCCTACTCTCTTCTAAAAATGAAAGAACTAAAATTTCATTTGCTCTTCTTTGAATAACCTGGTTCACAGGATTCATGATGGGAGGCCACTTTTAACAGGGGTCAGGGAAGACCTGAATAGGTCAAACTGCTTGGGAGCATGAATATGTGGGGTGGGAGTGGAAAGCAGCTTTCCTCTAGCTTCTTGCTTCTGGCTAGTGTAACACTGATGACTGAAGTAACTTGGTTTTTCTGCCCCTGACTTCATTCTTCCTCAGGATGAGACATATGGATTATCTGCAAGTATATGAGCCAGACTCAGCCTATGGAGCTCAGTCTCCTTTCTTCCCTATGCTTACCAAGATCTCCTGACACCCAGTCTGGGGCTCTTTAGATTGGGTGTTTCTGTTGGCATGTCCCAAGGCAGTGGTTCTCACACTGGAGCATGCATCAGAATCCTCTGGGGGACTTGTTAAACACAGATTGCTGGGCCCCACACACAGCGTTTCTAATGGGTTGGGACATTTCTAAAACATTCTTAGATGATACTGATGTTTCTGGTCCTGGGATTGGGCTTTGAGAACCACTGTTCTAAGGCACAATAAATGATTTTTGACCTCAATTTATTAACACGTCAATTCATTTGACAAAATAATATAAGAGACAATGCTAAGAAAAATTTTAGAAAGGAAGAAGAAATGTGGTTGTAAAAATAGTTTGATGTTTTTGGGAATTAGACTTTAAAAAAAAAAAAAGAGGAGCTCTGGTGGTATAGTGCCTAAGGCATTTGACTGCTAACCAGAAGGCTGGTGGTTGAAACCCACCAGCCACTCTTCGGAAGGAAGACTGGGCAATCTACTAGAGATACCGCCTCGTAAAGCCAAGGAGGGGTTGCTATGAGTCGGTTTGATGTCTTTGGGAATTAGACTAAAGTACTGGTCAAATCAGTTTTGGGTTTATGTTGTAGAAATCAAGATACGATACTAGGGTAGTTTCCTTGTTAGTTATCACTAATGAATACTTGCTTAGTATTACATTGCTTATGAAAATGGACTTAAGTATAGGAAGTAAGTATCTTTAAACCTGTATTCCAAATACTCATATTTATAAAGAGTAGGACTGAAGTCCGACTTAACAAGTTAATCAAGTTAAAAAGGAAAATGTTTAAAAAAATATATACAAAGGTTGATACTTCTAGCAGAGATAACTGCCTTAAACCAAACTCAACCCACTGCTACAGAGCCAATTCTGATTCAGAGTGGGCCTATAGGACAGAGTAAAACTGCCTCACAGAGTTTCTAAGACTGTAAATCTTTAGGGAAGCAGACTGCCTCGTCTTTCTCCCAAAGTGTGGCTGGTAGGTTTGAACCACGGATCTTTTGCTTAGCAGCCAAGTGGTTTAACCAGTGTGCCACCAGAGCTCCCTATAACTGCCTTGTTGTTGTTGTTGTTATGTGCTGTCGAGTCAGCCCTGACTCATAGCGACCCCTCCTTGGGTTTCCGAGGCAGTATCACTACGGAAGTAGGATTGCCCAACCTTCCTTCCGAGGAGTGGCTGGTGGGTTTGAACCGCCAGCCATCTGGTTAGCAGGCAAGTGTCTTAGCCACTATGCTACCAGAGCCTTAGATGGTAGTTATTTGCATAAAAAAGGATATGCAATTGGGTTCTTATACCTCAAGTTCTACTTATCAAATATAACTGAAGCTTTAAAATACAGTAAACCTGAGATAGCTAGAATCTCAGTAAGACAAAAACGTGTCAGAGGAGGAAAACTCAAATATTTTCCACTAAATATATATAGAGAACAAGGAACTCTGGTGGCACAGTGCCTAAGGCATTTGACTGCTAATCAGAAGTGTGGTGGTTCAAAGCCACCAGCCACTCCCTGGAAGGAAGATGGGGCAATCTACTTTTGGAAAGATTTACCGCCTCAGAAACCCAATGGGGGTTGCTGAGTCAGAATCGACTCCACGGCAGTGGTTTTTTTTTTTTTTCTTCATAGAGAGAGAAAATTGGTGACAGTACCCTGTCAAAGGTGGAAAACTTGTGAGACCCAGAAAAGCAAGGCAGTCCTGTCAAGTTCCAGCTCTCACAGGTTTCTCTGTGTAACTCTGAAAAACTCAGTTTATATGTAATTATATCTAGGAACATGGGAGAGTTACAGACTCTAGGTTTCTAAGGTGACTAAAATCTGATATCAACTTCTTTACTTTATTGGTGAGGTCAGAAAAAAGAGAGAGAAAGAGAGAGAAGGGTTACATCTATTGGTACTTCCGTTCTTTTGGCTACATCTGACAACTTTCTTAGAAAACAAAAACCACTTTCTCAGTTTTCTGAAATTGTGAAGAGCACTTCCCCCAGGTGGGCTCCAAAGAACCACTTGTCTCCAGGGCTGCTACAGGTAAGCCAGGCTCTGGAGTCATCAACTTGGATGAGGGGGTGACTTAGTGCTGAACTGAAATATCTTGCTTCTCTGTGGCCCCCTTGAATTATTTAATCCTTGTATCATTTTTCAAAGTCTGACACATGTGTGCGTATCATATCATCTGAACTACATTATGAACTTGCTGTGAACAGAAATTACTTCTTACACTTCCCATAGCATCCACGGCACCAATAGAGGGCAGTGTTCCAATTACAATAAGTACGAATGAGTGAATTGACTCAGAGAGCCCTTCTAGGTAGAATGGAAAGACTATTGAGGTGAAAGGGCAAGGCAATTACTTATGATGTGGGACTTTTACTTCCTCTATGTCTGCCCTAAGAGAGCAGATTGTAGGACACAGTATTTTATATTTCAGCACTGCGTTTGTATTTGCTTCTTACTTTGAGCATTTATTCAATAAATAGCTTTTAGATATTTAGAAGATGGGAGGCTAATTTGAGAAAAATTCTGTAATAGTCATGATTTTGTCCAGGGGAAGATATTTTCTAATTTATCATCAAAAATACTATCTGGTACTATTCAGTGTATTTTTGGCCTTTTCAGAGTGAGCCAATATTGCCCAAGAGCAGTTTACAGTAAATATTGGAAGAACATACATAGGACATGGAGTCATTCAAAAGGTTTAAGGAATTCTCTAATGTGATTCTTGTTATATATTAAAGCCAGCATTTCTTTCCCCTGTGAAAATGAACCCATGATTTTATATGTATGTCACTGGGAAAGTATGAATCAATTAATGAAATTTGATATATGAACATAAGGAGAAAAACAGTCCACAATTTTTATTTGATGGTGCCAACATGTGGTTGCCTGTATAAACCAGTCTCTGAGATAAACAATAATATTATTTGCTTTGTCACACTTTCTTTACATTGTCTTCAATGTCTAACTTGGATTCTACCCAAAGGGATGGTACAGATATACCCACTTCTGTGGTTGCAGCAAAAAGGGAGCTTAAAGGATGATTTGGCCAGATTAACTGCTCAGTTTACGATTTGCAAAAAGAAGTTTATGACAGTATTCATCCTGCAAGAACAAGGGAGGAGGTGTTTGTGTTTAAAGCTGTTCTTAAAATACACTAAACATTGGACTAATTCCTACACAAATTTTGATAAAGCATTGCAAGTTAACTCACTTTGTATTATGTCATCTCCTCAATAAGCCCTGCTTATGTGCTAGGCACTGTGTCAAGAGTCAGAGATACAGAAATGAAGAGTCCCTCATGCTCCGCAGGAGTTTCCAGTCTAGCTGTGGAGACAGGCAAGTAAACAATGACACAGGAAGGTAAGTGCTGTGACAGGACTGTGCTTAAGGACTTTCAGGGGCACCGAACCTACTCTGGGGTTGGAAGGAGGTTTGGGGAGTAGAAAGACTTTCAGAAAGTAGGTAAGGTTGCGGGGACTGGCATTCCAGGAAGAGGAAATAGTATGTGCAAAGGAAAGTAAGAGAAAAGGTAGTGTCAGTTTGAGAAATCATGTGTTCTTTATCTTAAGTACCAATTCCCTGTATGCCCCAAATCCTAATTCATAAACCAGGTATTTTAGTGGATTTTTATTTGTATTAAAATTGATGTCTACAAAGCATTACCTTTCAGATTAATTTTTTAAATATATATTTTGGCCTCTTCACACTGTCATTTCACAACAGATAAGATAAAAAGAGGAAGGGACTAAAAGAGATGCAAAGTGGCAGAAGGTAAGAGGAATGCAAGGCTAAGAAAACTACACACAGAGAAAGAACATGATATTTTATAAAGCAATTTATAAGCTCATGCCTATTGAACAAAATTAGGCAGTATCCCTTCTAATGATTCCTTCCTCCCTCCCTCTCTCCCTCTTTCTCTTCTTCCTTCCTTCCTGTTTGGGAAATTCCCAAGGTGACCTCCAAGAACTTACATTCAGTAGAAATTTAGCCCCTCGATGGTGGATGGAGTAAAACGCTTTCTGACCCTTTCCTATTCTTCTGTTCTGTTCTTTTTCCCTTCCTTCTCTCTCCCACCCCAAGCACCATGGGAAAGGGGGAAGCAAACTCCTGCCACTTGGGCGAAGCAGGAGAGGAAATGGAAATAAGAGAGGGTGGGAAGGAGGTGCTGAGAACCAGCTACTAACTAGAGTAAGAGGCAAGCTTACACTCTTAAGATGCACATACCTTTGTCATCATCAAGTCAAGGAGAAGAAGAAACAGAAGCAAGGATGGGGAGGAAAAAGGCAAGACTTTGAATCTGTATATAAAACTGTAAAATTTATTTCTGCTTTGGGTAGATGGAAAGGATTTTACATCTTTTTTTTTTTTTTTTTTTTTGAGAGAACAAGGACTTTTTAGGCATGAGTATGTGACTTAGACATGGGTATATATTTACCTCAGAAAGGCTGAATGGGTAATTAGAAATATTGGTAGAAAAGTTAACTTTCCAATTCTCTCTTTTTTGTTTTAAACAACAACAACAAAACCGATCATGAGGAATTTGACTTAGGGAAGGTTTGTGTTGCACCAACATCTCATTTGTGCCTGTCCATGATAACTGCTGAATTAATAGGCTGGTTGTAAACGTACCACCTGATATCTTTCTGGTCATTTCTATCAGTCTAACTGGGTAAAAATGGAGACAAAGAGTTACTGTTTACTAATTACAATTCCAGTGATTATTATTTTGTTTAAATCCAGCAGGAGGAGCTCTAACATGCTTTAGAACTCAAATACTGAAAACAAAAAATTTAAGCAAGCAGAGAAAAACAAACAGAGAGGCAGTGTGCTTTGTAAGCTGCCATGTCAGTGAGCAAATATGTGACTAAGTCCAATTAAATGCTTAGTGCAAAGCCAACTGATGATACTGGTGGAGACAGCACGGCCCACATTTTCTCCCTATTCCGAGTCTCCTGGCTCTGAGGCAGTTAAACTGGGCTAAGCACTTAAAAAAGGAGGAGAACAAAAGGCTGATTTCTGGGCAAGTCTAGAAGTTATTCTTTCCCTCTGAAAGGGTGATATTGTTTCTAGATGATTCTTTGACTGCATTTTAAAAAAAGGAATTTTCATTGTTGGTTGACGGCACTAGGAAACTCTTATGGTTCAGGCTCCTTTCCTCCGTGGCTTGTTGGAACTCTTTTTCTCTCTCTCCTTTTTTTTCAAATGAGAGAAATGCTGTGTTAGTCAAAATTGGTGCTAAAAGGGCAAGGAATCATATGTCTCCTGAGCCATATAAAGTCTGCAGAAAGAATTAGAGCTTTCTAACACACACATATCAACTGGGACACAAAGAATTTACTCAGGAAAACAGTGTGAGGCGTATATGAATTTAACAGTTATCAGAGTCTTAGCACAAGCCTTTCCATTCTGGACGGTGTTGTGGGGGTGGAACACAGGATGATCAGAATTACTTATCCTGAAGGAAATTTTCAACCAATCCCTTTTAATCTCTCGCCAGTAAGAAGTCAAACTTTTTGTTTTACACCTTAATGGTATGCCCACATTTAAAATTTTTATACAAGGTCCTACAGAGACTTTAACTAGACTGATTCAGACCAAAAGTCACTAAATAAAGCTAGTCTAGACGGAAAAATCTATGAAAACCATATGTCTTTTAGGCATCTGTCTTACAAAAACTGCCATCGTCCTGGAGAAATAGTCTACAAAATATGCTTTCAGGAAAACACTGCTGTAATGACCAGGGAAGCCTGTGCTTAAAAGACGGTTGGACTTGGAGAGAGTAAAGCTGAAATGTTTATAAATGAAAGGCTTTCATTTCCACTTACATCTAACTGCTAGTGAACAGCTCTTGAAAAGACAGGTAAAGGCAGTTATCATTTATATTTTGATTACTCTAGAAGGGATCAAGAAAGTGTACAGTTTGGTCCTGCTACTCTCCTATAGAATGCCAGACCAAGGGATCCCAAAGCAGCTCTGTTCTCACCCACAAAGAACTGTTTTGAATAATGTTGTACGTGGATGAGGCCAAAGAACCAGAACATTTTCTTCTGATTATTACCTTATCCTGCTGGCCTGCCAAACACAGTGAGAAGGCAGGTGTCTGACATAAGTAATTAAAGGAGGACTGTCCAGTGTAATTGGATGTAGGGCCCAGCTGAAAGACAAGGGAAATCAGGAGGACAGGGTTACGGAGCAGGGGTGTGGTAAGAATATCGTAAGGAGGGTTTTCTAAAACCTTGCTTTCCTAATGTAACAACAGTTTCTGAACTGGACACAATGGTCAGTGCTACTTTCAGTATTTTAGCTCCACATTTTTATACCTTAGAATGCACTTTTATTTAATAAGTGGTATGAAATTCATAGAAAAAAGTAGAAATGTAAACTGCAATGACAGAAATAACATTTTAACTGAAAACTGAATAGTCTGTGGAAACTAGGAATGTATTTCTAAATTGCACAGATTCCCTGTGACCCTCAAAAAATATTTTGCTGAAAATTCTTGCTCTACAGGGAAGAGGACTTTGGAACAATACAGTAGCAATGGTTATTGGCACAAGCACTCCTACATGTTGTTCAGTCACCTAGAAGACTGAATGAACAATATATATTAAATAATCACACGCGGAGAAAGGATTTGGGTTGGAGGAGGCGGGTACAGAAAAAAGACGAAAATCTGGAAGAAGTAATCAGTCATACATCAAATTTTAAGGAAAAATGAGAATATTTCAACATGTTTACTCAAAGATAATATGCTTTGAAATCAGTTTTCAATATATTACATAATTTTCAAGTATTAAAATGGCAATGAGGTAATGTAGAGTGTTTAAGTATGACAACAAATCAAGTACTTAGATCAACATCCCTCATTACATACTCATAAGTGGAACTATAGGGCATTTAAATAAGTTAATCAAAGCCTATTGATGAATCATAGGGATTTTTCTGATCCATTAATTTTAGTCCTGAGTGCCCAGATGCTGTTATCACTAGAGCTAAATCTACAACTTTGCTTTAACTCAAATGGTATGCAGAACATGGTTTTTATTTTGACTTTAGACCTAGGTATAAGGAGGGAAATTACTGTAGTGGTTTTTCTAGTTAGCACATATACTAATGTTTCCTTAATTTTCCACCCCAAGAGGCAATAATTAAGGTAGAATTTGCCTCATGTGAAGTTTTATTATTTTAGTTATTAAAATATTTTCCAACACTACTGAGAAGCAAAAAGCAATTTTAGTTGTTTTAAAAATAGTAGATGTTTCCCTCGGTTTTTATAGCTTTTCCTCCACGAGTGGTGGTCTAATCGTGTAAAGTTATTTGGCAAAAGCCCTTGAGCACAATCCTAAGGGTAGACTTACTTGAGGGAAAGATTTCATTCACTCTTAAAATAGGCTTTGTGAATAATTCTAATATAAACTTAAAAATATATATACACATGGTACAGACTCTAAGTTTCAAAATACCTTTAAAAATCTTTCTCATCTCTCACTCTCATAAGAGCTCTCATTCTACTTGAATGTGGGTGTATATTGATCTTTTGAGATAAATAACATACCCTAGATGAGTGTTACATATTTAAGTAAACAGACTGAAAATGAATTTAGTTGATGTCGCCTCATAAAAATCTGAAACCAAACACAGGTAATATTTACATGGTGGAGGCAACTGGCATATTGGTTTGTAAAATAAGATCTTATTCACTGATAATGTTGTTGTGTGCCGTCGAGTCGGCCCCGACTCATAGCGACCCCTCCTTGGGTTTCCGAGGCAGTATCACTACAGAAGTAGATTGCCCCAACCTTCCTTCCGAGGAGTGTTTAGGGGTAGCTACCTGTAAATAGCCATTTATTCAAAGCAGTAATTCTCAAACTTTGTTCCATAGCAGAACCTTGGTAGATGTTTTTGTATGTTTTCTCTGAAAACTGGCAATTGTTTTCCAATTAGTTTCAAAAGAAAAGATAATGGATAAAATGTTCTCAGTTTTAAGGAGTTTTTTCTCAGTAAAATCTTCTTAAATTTTGGTATTCTCTTATTTGCTGAAATGCCCTGGTTGTGCAGTGATTTAGCACTTGGCTGCTAACCATAAGGTTGGCAGTTGAACCCACAAGCTGCTTCACAGGAGAAAGATGTGGCAGTCTGCTACCTTAAGGATTTACAGCCTCAGAACCCCTATGGGGCAGTTCTACTCTGTCCTAAAGGTCACTGTGAGTCAGAATGGACTCGACAGCAACAAGCTCATCGTTTGCTAGCAAAATAAAACAGATCAGCAAGTAGCAGACAATTCATAGCTGAGAATTTGGGAACTGCGATTTTCTGAAAATTATTTCGTTACTCTTTGAATGTGGAACCTTATATTCCTGGGATATTGTGGTGTTTTCCATTAGTGAAGTTATTTCTAGTTGATATGGTAGAATTAAACTGTCTTAGGATATTCTTAGGAGCTCTGGTAGCATAGTGCCTAAAGCACTTGACTGCTAACCAGAAGGCTAGCGGTTCAAACCC